>NC_137830.1:6605718-6753218 GCF_963921795.1 Nannobrachium achirus
GACAGAGCCCGATTTTCATTTTTCCCAAATTCAAGCTGTTTATTAGCGTTTTCTTCACCACTTCTGTTCAACTCTAAAGCCTGTTGTCAAGGTTACGGTCCGTTCCTCCAGGCCATGGGATCTGTAACCTCACCGGCTTCAAATGCTATCAATCCATTCAAAGGGAATTTGTCATGTGTAATAAGAGCCTTGAATGGTGAGAGTAGCTGGCATACTGTCTACCCGGTAGGTGTTTGTCATTATTCTGTGGGTTGATAATGGCTTTTGCTATTTTATCCCAGCTACTGCTATTGAAAACGAAACTTAAGCTCAGTAGGTGTTTTGTCATCATTCTGTGGCCGAAAATGTCACGTTGTTTTAGCGCTGGTTCAAATCTGGGGAGGGGAGAAAAATTATAATAATGACATTATTTAAATGTACTTTTCTCCGTGGCAAATATATGATAAGGTTATATGAATATGGGCATTGTATGGCTCAACAGTTTAAAGTTTGTTACAGTTGCTATGGCAACCATAACAACGTGATTTCTTTTTGTTTATGTTTCTTTAAATTAATTCCCCTCCAATCCACAAAATGCAGCTTCTGGGTGATTCCCCCACGGGATAAATAAAGGAATCTATCTATCTATCAATCAATCAATCAAACAAGTTTATACACAGCTTTTTTTTTTTTTTGTAATCTTTTTCGAACTTGTTAGAGTCTGTTTAGACACTTCTCTTCATACACAAAGGACCATGGTAGTCTACTGGTTGAGATGCTTGACCTGCAATCCTTCTACTTTTCCGCAGGGCAGAGGTTCAATTCCCAGAAGGGGTTGTGAATGGAACATAATTATTAGAGCACATAGTTTCCACATTCGCTTTTTTTTGCTCAAAGGGGCTTTTCTAAATATATGTTATATAAATATTGGTCCATAATACGGTTTTATATAGGTTTTACACTAAACAACCACTCGGATATTCATGATTATTCTGTCCAAAGAAATCACAATTTACAATATTATCGCGATAATCCTATCCTAACATCCATTATCCTGGGGAGGAACATTAAACATGCTAATTTAATTGTTTTATTGGCTATATAGACTATTCTATATCATCCCTAGCCCATTGGTTCTCAAAGTGGGGTCCGGGGAACCCCAGGGGTCCTTCAGGGAGTTCCAGGGGATCCCCAGCTAAATGATAGTTAGGAACCAAATGGACCCTTATGGGTCTGTAACTCAGAGAGCTAGCCTACACTCTCCGAGTTCAATTAATATTGATTTTACAATAATAAATGGGGTCATAGAGATTAAATGGGGGGTCCGTAGCCTAATGGAAAAGCAAACTAGGGGTCCTTGAAATTAAAATGGTTGGGAAAATCGGCTGAAAAAATCTTCTCTTATGGGGGTCCCCGGCATTACATTGACTCAGTTCCACAGATAGGCTACATGTTGTGAAAACAGCAGATCTACAAGCTTGCTTGCAAAGGCATTGCCATTTTTGAGACGCCATTTTATTATTCTGCTCCAGGATTCTGGCTACCCCCCCCCCCCCCCCAAATCACATGTGCGAAGTCCGAATATGCAGGTTTTATTTCGATGCACCATCGTCTGTACGACAACCAGAAGTGCCTCAAATAGCCACTTCCTGGTGTGTTTCAGGCAGTTCCAAGGAAATTAAAAACAAGGTAGGGACATATACGTCATTTTCGCTATCATGCAATTCCAGACGGCAGATTCGTCTCACCATGGGAGCCAGACCTGCGGCCGGAAGTTTGGTGGCCTGCATTGGATTCCATGGAAGTCCGTGGAGAAGCTCATGAACAAACCAACAACAAACAATTATTCTGACTGTCTTAGACCTTTGTCAAATAATCACTTCTGGAAAATAAAAGACATCATATAACTTTTTTTCTGCTATGTTACTTTTCAATGTGCACACTGTGCAATTTTATAGAGGTATCTAAAGAGTACAATGTACGTTCTGAACGTGCCAAGGATTTAGTGTTGCCATGTGTGCTTATTATAAGCGACTTTGGACTTATTTGTCTGTGAAGTTGCTTGTAAATATTGGTTATTGCAGGTGGCGTCTTGGGAGTGTGTGTGTGTGTGTGGGGGGGGGGGGGGGGGGGGGGGTCGACGACCCCCAGGGGGTCCGCGGAGGTTGACATTGTTGATAGTATTATTGACATTGTTCTCAATAAGGTATGCCTATGTATTCATGTTTAAAAAAAATACATATGAAACACAATGTCATACATGAATATAGCCTACCCGAATGTTCAATCTGCTCCATCTGATGGAGCAGATTGAAGACCTCTGTTCTAAAGTGAACAAGTTGCTTATTTATTTATTTTTTATTGATTGAAGAATGTATTAACAGCCTGGAAAACGTACAGTTTTATGACAGTAGGCCTACTTGTAGCCTAATCATTGGTACAAGGTCAGCTAAAAGGAGATCCTAGTAAGCTTTTCGTCTTATTTTAAGCCACTTTATGTATCTCATAACATTGAAAGAGACCGATGGAGCACAGTAGGCTACTTTGCATAGGATATGCAGTAACAAGGGAATGGGATTTTTATTGTTTTAACCAGTGGTTCTAAGTGGTGGTGGTGGTACCAACGTTTTTTACTTGAGTAAAAGTATCATCAATATTATCAACGTTTCGATCAATTGAGTACAAAGGACCCCATGGAAACAAGCCATAGCCTACTTGTACTTTTTTGGAAAAATAATTTTAGCAGAACTTGTACTGTAGCCTACTGTAGCCTACTTCTCTGTACCTGTCTCTGCAAACTGTAAGTAATCAATCAATACAGCAATTTAGAAATAATCTCACAAGTTAAACTCAGGAATTAAAAATGAATGATATTAAAATAAAATATTTAAAAAGTACCAATATAGAAAGTGCTCATTATGCAGAAAGTTATCAAATTCTTAGCAGATCTATTAGCTTGTTGATGGTTATTTTCAATACAGCAGTAAGTGCTCATAAAAGCCTAGTACCTGCCTGGCCCTGGTTGGTTATTTTGGTCTTGTTTTCCTAGGCCTGGTTGCTTATTTCTCAGAACCTGGCAACACTACCAGAAACGATACATGACGGAGGATGACGCTGTTTAGATGCCTCAATAAAATTATACAGTGTGCACATAAAAAAACAATTGATTGGAAAACAACCTGTGATATGCATTCTTTTATATTCCTGGACCGATTAACTGACAAAAGAGACAAACGTTCAGAAATAATTTATTCACAAGCATGGTCCAGCTGGCTGTCATCCTTCTGCCATGGACTCCATTGCAGTTCACACAACTTCCGGTCCCAGTTTTGGCTCCCATGAGCGTCAATGGCGGATGCCCAGCCGTTTTGGTGACTCTACCTTATTTATAGTTATCTTGGGCAGTTCCCGGAAGTAACCCTGGAATTTTACCACTCCCCTAGTCTAATTTTGGGAAGCAGAGTCGAATGGTACCAGACTTATGTCTATACAACAACCGGAAGTGCCTCAAATAGCCACTTCCTGGTGTGTTTCAGGCAGTTCCCGGAAGTAACCCTGGAATTTTACCACTCCCCTAGACTAATTTTGCGACGCAGAGTTGAATGGTACCAGACTTAGGTCTGTACGACAACAGGAAGTCCCTCAAATAGCCACTTCCTGGTGTGTTTCAGGCAGTTCCCGGAAGTAACCCTGGAATTTTACCACTTCCCTAGACTAATTTTGGGACGCAGAGTTGAATGGTACCAGTCTTATGTCTTTATAACAACCGGAAGTGCCTCAAATAGCCACTTCCTGGTGTGTTTCAGGCAGTTCCAGGTCAGTAGGTGTTCCGATATATTTTTTATCCAAAACTACACGTAATTTTAGCCCTAAGGTTGAAATTAGTAAGGCAAATATCCTATTGTGATTTTATAGTAATTAAAAGAATGCTAACCCTAGCGTCGCACAGCGAATGTCGCAACGAAACGAAACACATATCAAAGCGTGCGTCTCAATGCGCTCTAAAACATACTAAAAGATGAGCCCATGAAATGCATTGGTTCGTGAATAAAAGCCAACCCTAGTTAGCCTAGGGTTAGCCTTTTAGCCTTAATAACTCAGAGACGATAAGATATCAGAACTTCGTTTTGAGATATGTTGTAGTGCTTTCCGAGACGAACATTTTGATATCTCATATGTCCCTCTACGACATTCTTATCCCTGGGATCTCCAATTTCACAAGGGTCATAGAGTGTATACCCCTTAGAGCCCTTTGGCCAGCAAACCAAAGTTACCAATCAACTCACAGGAGTGTTTGTGCGAGGAGAGTGCGAGGAGAGTTATATAGGCTTGTTCGTCTCTGCGATACGAACACGCTGATGTGTCTATCATCTCTCTACGACATTCGTGTACGGAGTAAAACGTACCCCTAGTTGGAATTAGGGTTAGCCCCCTAGGGGTCGCTCAGAAATGACACACACATCAATGCGTCCGTCTCGGTGAGCAGATCAAGAATCTGTTACCCTTTTGTCTCTACGACCCCTAGAACCCGAGCTAGCCCTTCTAGAAGTGTTAGAAACGGACCGAAATATTTTCAAACAACGGCACCAGCACCAACGGACTTGGCGTCAAAAAGTAAGTCGGAATAAGTGTCCTTTATCCGAAAAAATGTGTAATCGTGTTCATGGCGTGCAAATTTCGTGTCTTTTTCGCAATAGGAAAGGGTTAAAATTGTCGGAGATTCCCGAAACCCATTCCATTGGATCGGGCATACTTCAAATATGAAAGGCGTGTCCTGCCTGAAACAGCCAGATTTTATTTGAATATTTTATTGATTTTAAGGCCAAAAGGCCCATTTTGGAGCCATAAGCGACCTTTTTCCTTGACCTTTAGAGTTAGGAGTGTCGTAGAGAGACAAGACCGGGTTCATTGGATTCAGCGTCAAAAAGCGTGTCAGAATAAGTGTCTTTTATCTGGGAAAATGTTTAATTCAGCTTACGCAGTTGAAATAGGGTATTTTTTTATACCCCGAAATCGTGATTTGACCCCTTCGATCTTAAAAAAGCAAATGAAACTCTAGGTCAGGATTTGAGGGGGGGCCTTCTGCAATGAGACCCTATGTGGAAGCTGGTTCAAATCTGGTGCTGTTGCATTGTTTGAAGGAAGCCAAACCAAAATAGGTTTTAATCTTATGTACCTGTACAGTAGTACATCAGTGGTTCTCAAACCATTTCATGTCAAGAACCCCCAAATTGACACTTATTGGCCCGTCGTCCCTCATTTGAAAAGATATGCCGGAGACACACACAAGAGAAGATTTTTCAGCCGATTTTCCCAACCATTTTAATTTCAAGGACCCCCAGTTTGCCTTTCCATTAGGGTACGGACCCCCCATTTAATCTCTATGACCCCATTTATTATTGTAAAATCAATATTAATTGAACTCGGAGAGTGTAGGCTAGCTGAGTTACACTCTCTGAGTTACAGACCCATAAGGGTCCATTTGGTTCCTAACTATCATTTAGCTGGGGATCCCCTGGAACTCCCTGAAGGACCCCTGGGGGTCCCCGGACCCCACTTTGAGAACCAATGGGCTAGGGATGATATAGAATAGTCTATATAGCCAATAAAACAATTAAATTAGCATGTTTAATGTTCCCCAGGATAATGGATGTTAGGATAGGATTATCGCGATAATATTGTAAATTGTGATTTCTTTGGACAGAATAATCATGAATATCCGAGTGGTTGTTTAGTGTAAAACCTATATAAAACCGTATTATGGACCAATATTTATATAACATATATTTAGAAAAGCCCCTTTGAGCAAAAAAAAGCGAATGTGGAAACTATGTGCTCAAATAATTATGTTCCATTCACAACCCCTTCTGGGAATTGAACCTCTGCCCTGCGGAAAAGTAGAAGGATTGCAGGTCAAGCATCTCAACTAGTAGACTACCATGCTCCTTCATGAATTAAGAGAAGTGTCTAAACAGACTCTAACAAGTTCGAAAAAGATTACAAAAAAAAAAAAAGCTGTGTTGTATAAACTTGATTGATTGATTGATTGATTGATTGATTGATTGATAGATAGATAGATTCCTTTATTTATCCCGTGGGGGAATCACCCAGAAGCTGCATTTTGTGGATTGGAGGGGAATTAATTTAAAGAAACATAAACAAAAAAAAAATCACGTTGTTATGGTTGCCATAGCAACTGTAACAAACTTTAAACTGTTGAGCCATACAATGCCCATATTCATATAACCTTATCATATATTTGCCACGGAGAAAAGTACATTTAAATAATGTCATTATTATAATTTTTCTCCCCTCCCCAGATTTGAACCAGCGCTAAAACAACGTGACATTTTCGGCCACAGAATGATGACAAAACACCTACTAAGCTTAAGTTTCGTTTTCAATAGCAGTAGCTGGGATAAAATAGCAAAAGCCATTATCAACCCACAGAATAATGACAAACACCTACCGGGTAGACAGTATGCCAGCTACTCTCACCATTCAAGGCTCTTATTACACATGACAAATTCCCTTTGAATGGATTGATAGCATTTGAAATGGGTGGTAACCTCGCCTACCAGGCTTTCAGAGAGAAAGCCTGGTGTTCGTTCACAACAGGCCGTTTGGTTTCCGCCTAAAGCGCGGAAACCACTAGAAGAAGCGGCGTCGCTTTGATTTGGTTCCCTCCGTTTGTTTCCCCAATCCCTATTAAAATGCTCCACTAGCCTAGTGTGGTCTCGCCGGTCGCTAAAAGTTGGACTAAAACATGCATATACCAAACTAGTTTTTCAAAAGCAAAACTACCCCGCATCGAGGAGTTTATTAGGTAGGCCCTAAAAGTATGTCCTTGAGCGCAGGGGAATTATTTTGGGTTAAAACTGTTTCCGGTGGATAGTTCCGGCCAAATTGTAGTCCTTTGAGTACTACAACATGACGTTTTGTGGTTTCCGCTCCAGACCGGTTACAAACCCGAAAAGTGAAGTGATCCCAGACTATGGGATCTGTAGCACCACACACACCAAAACTTAGGAATGTGCATGAGCTCTCTCTCACTCACACTCACTCACACACACACACACACACACACACACACACACAGGAATGTGCATGGAATGTGCATGGGGAGAAGTGACTTTACATGGCAGGCTCGTTACCGTGTGTGTGTGTGTGTGTGTGTGTGTGTGTGTGTGTGTGTGTGTGTGTGTGTGTGTGTGTGTGTGTGTGTGTGTGTGTGTGTGTGTGTGTGTACACATTTCTCTCTTCTGTAAGCCTGTCTGTGTCCACCGTTACGTGGGTCGCACACGTGGGTACGTGGGTTGCATGCATGCGCGGGTCACGCATGCACCGGGTGCTTTTGATGTGTTGTAACTGTCTCATCTTCCAACGGGTATGGAAAACTATGTGGAGCAAGCGCATACATCCCCATACTTCTATTCAGCTAATTTTGCTCCTAAATTATTTGTATCAATCATAAATATACACTCCTCCGTGGGCTGCTCCTTACATTATGATGCTCCCACATTTTCTCACGCACGCACCAATTACAGTTACTTTCCCCATAACCCACACTCTGCACATATTTTGGAGCACATATCTTCGAACGCGTAAGGTCTAGTTTACTTAAATACAGTACTTAAAGGGGTACTGTCACCTAAAGGGGTACTGTCACTTTAAAAAGTTGTCTTAAAATATGAGTTAATATTTGTATGATGTCGTTGTGGGAATGCACAATTATGTTGCTATTTTATATGTTGATGAATTGAATGCCAAGGACCTCCAATGGAAACAAGACCGTAAGGGGGCTTTTCTGGAGTGTTGTACTTTTATGTTGTACATTTTCTTTTCCGTCTATACTTTTACTGTTCTTCATTTTTGTCTAATAAAATATTGAACAATATTTTCTAAAGTTTCTTCTCTTTATTTTGCTAATTAAAAACCATTCACACCCCATCCACTATAAAAGAAAATCATTGCGTGCCTTTCATGACGTTCTCCGAGGGAAAACAGAAATCCCTTTATGGCAATAAAGCTGCAGGTTTTTTTGTGTTTGTTTTAATCTCTGCTCTGGGTTTAAAGAATGTTCTCGTTAAAACGCTTACAACAAGAGGCCCTTCTCTGTTGTCATGGATTACTTTTTAATCAAACCGTTGTGCTGGAAATGACTAAACTTTTGAACAAGCTCAAGTCAATTTACCACAGCAAGTCGAGAGAGCGGGGGACGACAGCAGACAAGTATCGATACTGCAATGTAGAAATACTCTGTTACAAGTAGAAGTCCAGGATTCTACATTTACTTGTGTTAAAGGACAAAAGTATTGGTATCAAAATGTATTTAAAGGACTTTTTTTTCTTTTTTACAACAAGGGTTCATATTTTAGATTGCAATTAGAGAAAATAAAACATGTGTGTTAAAATGTTTTCATTTACTGTGATCATAATGATTTTGATTTCAATGGTTGGGGGCATGCGTGCTAGTGGCAAATGTGTATTTTTAGACACAATAAGCCCATTCCCAAGATGCAACGCAATCTTTCATGGGCAGATGTGTCTGTGGCAGTAGCGTTACTGTAGAGAAATCGTCGGCTTATTGTGTCTAAAAAGACATATTTGCCAAATTTGAAAAACTAAAAAAAGAAAAAAGTTGTCCTTTAAAATACAAAGGTGGAAGGTAGCCTACTAATTATGCAGAATGTCCCATTTCACACATTTTCTAAAAACATGGAAGGTTTATAGGGCTTAAGTGGTTAGTGTATGTTTTTTTCCATCACCAAAAAGAAATCACCAAAGTAACTAGTAACGAAAGTTTTCAAATAATTTGTATGGAAGTGAAAGTACAATATTTGTAAAAGTACTGAAAATTGGAAATACTCCAGTATAAGTAAAACAATACCTCGAAAGTGTACTAAGAACAGTACTTGATTAAATGTACTTTGTTACTTTACACCATTGGGACATCTCTTCATTGCAGCAGGCTATTGATCTGATGGGAGTGCTGGCTTTTATTTTATTTTTTACTTGTGGCTCTGTAGGAGTCCAGACGTCTAGAAATGGGTCTGTGAGTCTGTCTGTCTGTGGTTAGAGTGACCCAGAGCCCTCTATTCGAGAGTCGCACCAACTCCTCCAAAAGTGACTTTTCGAATTACAGAACATGAACCACGTGACCAGCGCCGTTTCTGACCCCGCATTGGCAGAACTCTCTGATACAAGGCTCTGGGGTGACCGGACATCCCGGTTTGGCCGAGACTGTCCGGATTTCAAGCTGGGCGTCACGAATCCAGAAAAAAATATCTCTCAAAAACACTAATATATCTTGGTGGTTATGGTTTTCATCAGTGAAAAAAAAAAAGGTAGTGGACGAACATTTCCGCATCATAGTTTTGGTCAACGCTGCTCTCAACAGCTTCGCAACGTTTAGTGAAGTATAAGCTTAGTCTTTTCATTGATCTCCTTTTAGTAGACCTTGTACCAGTGACCTGTACCGTCATGAAACTGTACCTTTTTCCTATGCAAACTTCTAATAAAGTCTTCAATCAAAGTTCTGAACGGGCACCGCAGAAACATGAGTTACCGACCCCCCCCCCCCCCCCCCCCGGAAAACTCAATTACATCTGGACTGGGCCAGCCAGCCAAGGGAACAGAAAGACCCCTGTTGCCTCCCATCTATTTCAATTAAAAGATAGCACCACACTCTCCCCATAAATACAAATGAACTGAAACACTCGATGGGGGCCAAAGACATAATAAGGGAGAACAAAATAAGTAAATCTTTACAGCAACTGGCTGTGAAACTAAGGATGAAAAATTTAAGTGTGGAGTGTGTGCGTGCGTGCGTGTGTGTGTGTGTGCCTTTGTGTAAATTGTGTAATCTTGATTCATATCCCCACCAGCTACCCATTGAGCACTAATCTAAAATTATTATATTACTAATATTTGTCTAAGCTTAGATTAGACGTCTCTATATAGACTGTCTACATGTAGACAGTCAATACGTCTAATAGGCGTCTATATAAGCCGTCTATATACAGCCATCTAATCAATGTCTAATCCAGTGGTTTTCAAAGTTTTCAGGCCAAGGACTCCTTAGTTGAGAGATGAAGCAGGGACCCCCACAACCTGTTCATAGATTCCATATAGTTTCATTGTTTGACAGCACAATCATCAGTGTACTTTAGATTCATGTCAATTTGTGTTTTCAGATATTTAACCACTTGAACTTTATATAAACTTGACCTTTTACTCACATTGTTCTTGAACAAGAAAAATGTATTTTGTTGCGGTCGGGCAAAAACCTCTTATCCATATTTTAATGTCGTTTTATCTAGAAAATTAACGCTCTACTTGATCATAACCAGAGCATCACACGAAAGCATCAAATGTAGCTGAGCGCGTATACTGGTTAGGTTTGATATTTGTGCTCTTTTCCAAAAACATTTGATTAATTCCAAACCTTTTCCAGTCCTGGAAAACATTTGTTTTTCCAGGAATATCATGACGGTGGGAGGAGCCCTGATAGACGGGGACAGTAGACACGGAGTGGAGTCCAGATGTCGGAGTGGAGTCCAGATGTCAGTGTGGCGTGATTATGGATCCCACTGGGAAAGATGGATAACCACGCCCCGGACTCATTTTTGAAGCTTGTGATTGGCTGAACCGGACTTAGGGAGCGCTCCGTTGTAGTCACTTGGACCGCACGAGGTGCACCAAAACCCAATTATCATTGCGTTTATCGTGCGCTTGCCCAGGCCTTACGGCCTGGGCATAAATAGAACGATTGCATTCACCACGGCTTCGTAACTTGCGCGGCCGGCGCTCTTCGCGGGCACTCGGGCGCGAGGAGCAGGACCAAGGTTCGCTGGCCTTCGCGCCGCTTGCAATGTCGTGGACAATAACTGTGAAAACGAGCGCTCTATGCCGTTTCCATCCATCTTTCCCAGTGGGATCCATAATCAGGCGTCAGTGTGAGCAGCGCTTTACAGCCATCATAAACAATGGCAGTGACATCACTGACTTAAAGGGGAAGACCACCCATTTTCAATAATGAACTATGTCATTAATATACCTTAGAGGAGTTGTGTGGAAATAGAAAAAAAGTTCCCCCTCTTCTGTGTTGCCTAGAACTGGAGGATTGATTTTGGGGTTTGTATTGTAAATTACAACTTGATGACATCACACATTGTACTTTACAATACAAACCCCAAAATCAATCCTCCAGTTCTAGACAACACAGAAGCGGGGGAACTTTTTTTCTGTTTCCACACAACTCTTCTAAGTTATATTAATGACATATTTCAATATTGAAAATGGGTGGTCTTCCCCTTTAAAGACTGGCTCTCCAGTGAAAAAAGCTTCTAGATCTGCTAATTTAAAAAGATGTTTATTAGTCCCCCCAGGAATCCACGGAAAAAAAGTCTTGTTTCCGCAGAGAACAATCCTGATTCTGCGGAATTCTGCGGAGAACATTTCTTGATTCTGTGGACATTAAAAAACAACCTAAAATGACTAGTTATCAAGCTAAAAATTATATAGTTCTAACGATCAAGTAAAACCCTTCATGAAATAGCTACAATTAATTGTAATTAGTGGTTAGAATAATCGAATAATCATTTTTGAGAATAAAAATCTAATATTAAATCTAATATTTTTTTAATTGCTAATTGCTATTGTTTTTAATAATTACTTTCTGTTGCAAAGACTATATTGTCATCCAAACCATGCCCATAGTAACCACATTTTAGAGGATAGCCTACCTACTACCTAGTATGGGTGTAATATTTATTTATTCTCTTCTGCATTAGCATTGTTATTACCAGGACCATAGAGGCATAGAGAGGAACTATAGTTCAGGACACAGTTTCTGTCAGGAACGAATGTGGGACCGGACCATCCAGCAACAGTGCTAGCAGGAGGAAGCTAAGCTATTCCCCCAGGCTCTGTATGAGGTGGCCACTGGCCAGACCATGTAGCCTACAAATCGTTTTATAATAGTAGTAATAACTACTCCCGCCGCTCTGCTGCCACTCGCGACTGTTATTCCACGGCCGTCAGAAAAGTCCACGGATGGCCGAGAAATCCACGGGTGGTCGCGAGTTCCGCGATAAATTACGTGATCGCGGAATCGCGGATTCCTGGGGGGACTAGTTTATGCATTTATACATCTGAAAACTTGTGGCATGGAAAAGTCTGCATATTGATTACTTTTACTTGTGTTAGTATATGGTGGTGCCAATGCTTTTGTACTTCATGTAAAAAAAATTACTTAAAAGTAAATAACTTGAGTACTTCTTCAAACCACCCCTCCCCAGAGTCAAACACAAACATCGTAAAGGCAAGGAAAAAAAAACAAAGCCAAGGAACTTAGTGGAGCGAGAGAGACAACATTAAAGGACATATTGATTCCGTCTGTCCGAGGCAGCCATCATGGTCAATAAAGCCTGCACTCGGCCTTAATGGCGTTGCCGCGGCGATGCGACAGAGGGGCGGGGTAACTTCAGCCAGGTCCCTGTTGTACCAGCAACAACAATGACCACATGAACGAAAGTAAGAATAACGTCTTAGCCAGCGGAGGCGAGGTCAAGACAGCCTGATGCTGTGTGTGTGTGTGTGTGTGTGTGTGTGTGTGTGTGTGTGTGTGTGTGTGTGTGTGTGTGTGTGTGTGTGTGTGTGTGTGTGTGTGTGACAGAGAATGCTTTTCTTTATAAATGGCAATTAGCAGCAGGTTGGCGGATTTTTACGGCGTGTTGAGGGTATCCACGGAAACAGGCAAGCAAACACGCACGCGAGCGCATGCACGCACACTGCTCTACTGTAGAGGTGGAAAATACTAGAGGAAAAGTACTCGAGTATTTACTCAAGAGTAGTTTTTTGAGGATATGTACTTTTAAAGTAATTTTTAAATGCTCTACTCTTACTCTTACTTTTGAGTAATTTAAAGAAGTAAATACTTGTACTCGTTACTTTTCATTTGGACAAAGAGTTAAATTAGTTTAGTTAGTTTAGTTTAGTTTATTTATCTCGGTCAGTACAAACAACAATAATAATAACAATACAGAGTACATAGTGAAAATAAATAACTGTTGACCGAAAAGGATTGGGCTGAAGCCGAAGCTTATTATGCCCACCCTGTTGACACTTAATTCAGTAAATAAGTAAAGTAAATTCAGGTTTTTGACATACTGGGAAAGCAATATGGGAGGTGGCAGTAGTGCAGGATATGCTACTGTATCTTCACATTTCTAAAGTGAACAATTAAGGACCTTTTTAGTACCTCTGGTCAAAAATAGGCCAAATTGTCAAATAGAGGCCAAAATTGTGAAAATAGCAGTTCTACGTGCTCACAACGCCTCTGTGGCATTGTGAGCATGTAGATCTGCTATTTTCACAATGGAACAGATGTAGTCAAACTAATGTAATGGCAACTCCTACAACTGTGGGGGTCCGCAGTTGAAATATTTTCTGATTAGTTTTTCTCTTTCTGGTTAATGACATCGCATTGGGACAGCTTAGCTTAGGTAACCACCAGTAACATGTAATTAATGTTACAAAAAAAGTACTTTTGCTTTTACTCTTACTAAAACAGTAACAGTACTCTTACTTTGAGTAAGATATTTCAGTACTCTTTCCACCTCTACCCTACTGTCGCTTTTGTAGAACAACAGGCACATAACTCTGTCTGCCTTTGTCACTGTCTGTCTGGTGGATGAATTTGTTAATGCTCTATACCAGAGGTTCTCAAACCTTTTTAGGCCGTGACCCCCAAAATAAACATATTTGAACTGGGGACCCCCACCCTGACAAGCACTTGGAATTGTAGCTATTACATTTAATGTGACTCGGTTTTCGCAGATAAATATTGTGAAAATAGCAGATCTACATGCTCACAACGCCTCGCAACGCGTGGCGTTGTGAGCATGTAGATCGGCTATTTTCACAATGTTCGCCTCTTGCTTACTTATTATTTGACTGTTTCGCCAGTCCTGTCGAATATTCGACTATTCGAATACTTTGAGGTCGAATAATTAGAATACAAAAAATCACTATTTGTGAATGCCCTAATTCACACATACACATTCATTACATTCACCCATTCACACACACACTTTCCTTACATTCACCCATTCACACACATTCATACACCGATGGCAGAGGAAACCATGCAAGGCATCAACCTGCTCACCGGGAGCAACTAGGGGTTCAGAGTCTTGCTCAAGGACTCTTCCACACAGACTCTGGGGGAGCCCGGGATCGAACTGGGAACCCTGCGGGAACCCTCTGTGTTCTAAGGCGGCAACTCTACCCCTGAGCCACTGCCGCCCCATAGTCTCTGGCTGTCTCACTCTGGCTCTCTTGTCTGTCCACACACGCACGCAAATAGACACAAAGACAGGCATAGAAGCATATTAATGGCAGAGAGAGTTGTGGAGGGAAAAAAAGGATATTAAACAAAATTGCACGAATGCACACTGACAAATTCTACAGATGCAAAACTACCACAGTAGGACGCGCGCACACACACACACACACACACACACACACACACACACACACACACACACACACACACACACACACACACACACACACACACACACACACACACACACACACACACACACACACACACACACACACACACACACACACACACACGCTTCCCTGATGATTGCTTATTTAAAACACGCTCCCTTTTTCACAGTGAAGAGGTAAGCTTAACACGCCCCAAACACAACACTAATAAATGAAGCCTTCTTCACACATCAAGGCGCCACAGATTGCCACCACAATCACTGCAATCATTTGAATTAATTGCGGAGGAGGAAAAGTGTAATTTTGATGTACTTATTTTCCCAAACAGCAAGCAGTCGATAACTAGACACGCAGGAAGCGGTTCATTTAAATGAATTGTTGGTAAAACTCAATAGACTTTAAACCATTTGTGAAAACAACATTTTGCTACATTTATGCTCTTTAGAGTGGTTCTCAACCTGTGGCTCGGGACCCCATCACATGATTCAATGTAATACGAGTTAAAAAAAAGGATTGAAACAAGCCATAGGCTTTCTTGGGGGTATCCTTTTAGTTGACCTTGTACCAGCGAACTGTACTGTCATGAAACTGTACCTTTTCCTATGCAAACTGACAATAAGGTCTTAATTCAATCAATCAATCAATCAATCAATCAATCAATCTGCTAAAACAAGTCAGAGTTGGGAACAATAATATGCATAAAATAATGAGTTTGAGGTTAAATATGAACACTAGGAGGTGGCAGTTCCCATCCCCTGATGACCCAAATGTGGCATTTATCGGTCGCATTTAGTAAGAAAACCTGCAGATCATGTCCAATATATCTCCATAATTGGAGCTGGCCAATACCTCTACATCTGACCAATGCCAAACTTTGCGCACACACGCACACACACACGCACACGCACACACACACACACACACACACACACACACACACACACACACACACACTCCTAAGATGGCAAATCACAACGTCTACCCCCCATTTCTCACATGGCCCTTTTCTAGCGCCACCCTCAGGCAGACTTTTCCAAAACACATTTTTGTGTACAAAGCGGTACACAGTATCTCTACAGTCATGTCATAAACAAGGATCTGTCCAATTTCCCATATTCCCTCCTGATTGGCTACCATTGCCTTCTAAAGGTTTTGTATGCGACCTGACGGTCGCTTATCTCCCGATTAGGGAGTCTTGCTAGTGTTTGTGCTTACATACATACTTTGTAGGGTTTATACAGTGTGTTTAGGGTTAAGATGTAGTGTTTATGTATACATACATACTTTTGGAGGGTTTATAGTGAGAGTTTAGGGTTAAGATGTAGTGTTTATGTATACATACATACTTTTGGAGGGTTTATAGTGAGAGTTTAGGGTTAACACTTATGTTGCAATGATTTTTTCTCTTCAATGTCCCGCGATGCCATGGTCTCCATAGACCTCCATGTAATTTATAGTGCACGGATTGTGCACACCCATGCCTAGATGATGCACTACGTGTGTAGATGCTGTTCACAGCTTTCAAACAAAAAAATCCGCTTGGAAATCCGTTCAGGCATTCATGATTTATGAGCCATTATGTTTTCTTCAGATGTAAACAAACATGGCTGCCATGTTTGAAAGAATGGGTTGGTATGGGGGTTAAACATGCAATTTCGCGATCGCGATCATGCCTAATACATTTCTGGAGGTCCAAAAAATATTTTTGAAAAAAAAAACGTTGAAAAAAAATTTTTTTTTTTTTTTTTTAAACGGCCCAAACTCGGGAAACTCGGGGTTGGCACAGCGGTAGTACCAATACAAACTCGGGAAACTCGGGGTTGGCACCAGATGTGTTAAGATGTAGTGTTTATGTATAGACAACATTCCTGGCCGATTGCAGGAGGGACGCCCCGCCCCCAAGTCAAAAGGGAACTTCCGGGTTCTCTCTGTCAGGCATGCATATAAACGTGTTGCCAAGTCAATTTATTTACCTAAACTATCTTGTTTTTTTTGCTTATTTATATTGCAAGAGTTGGCTTGTTTGGCTTATTTCTCTCACAAATTTTGGCAACACTGCCCAGCGCTGCAGTAAAAGATTATGACAATGAACTGAAAGGGTTAAACCAACGGAGGTTTTTTTTCCAGCTGTCAGATGGTGCGGTGACTGCGGTCATGGTCTCTTGATATGCAAGCGCACCGCTATCTTCAATGTTTTTATTCTATCTACACCAGTTAATAGTATTGATGACATCCTTAACATATCCTAAACTCAGCAAACTCCCCAGAGAAGCAGCACGACTCACAACAACAACAACAACAACAACAAGGTAAAACTCTCATGCTAGCTAATTAGCCTTGTTAGCTACGATCTTTTACTGTATGGGGACTACTCTTGTTACAACTAAGTACAAGTTATTTTCACTTGTGACAACACAACATTGATTATAATTGAAATACAAGCTCTTCGCTGTTGTGTTGTATCTGTGAATGCAATTGTTTTCTGTCTTTCAGACCTGTACTGTACGTCCAGGACCAATGAAGCCAGATGTGAGGGTCTCCTCATCATATTTATTGCAATAAAATATTTATACACACTTTTCTTTGACTTGTCCATGCCTTTTTTTTTTTACTGTTGAGGGTTTCAAATGTTGTACTGTATATTGTGTTATTGAGATAAGGAATGTTCCCAATGATGCTTTGAAGGAATGCTTTTAAACACTTGTCATTTTCAATTAATCCAGTTTGTTTTTGTATCTATTAAAGCCAAATGTATTCATTGTTTTGACGTGACAGTTTAGGATTTAATGATTAAATGAGCATTAAATATGAATGGATATTTATATTGCCTTGATTAGGATTAAATCGATGATTTACAGTGATATAGTGAAATGAACACAGCATAGGATGCACATAATAGGTGGGCTAATGTGTATTATGTCTATTCTGGAGTGGGTTGAGTTGTTGACAGGCCTATTTGTAAAAACATTAATGCATATCACACAACACAAGCCAACTGTGACTTCATCCCAGAACAGAGGAGAATGGAGATGACAACGTTTGACATGATCAACCAGCGTTCTGAAGGGAAAAGGTTTGCTAGCTAGAAATCATACAACATTCGCTTCCATGAAATACTGATTAGGTTCAATGCTTGCTTTCAAATACACAAATCTGTTTATTTGTAGGCCTATATCAATTCAATTCAAAGGAGCTTTATTGGCATGAGAAGACATGTTTATATTGCCAAAGCAAGTGTCAAATAAAATAAAAACAGTTTAAAATGGCGAACATATAATATGACATGCAGTTGGAGGGAGTACAGCATTGTGTAAAAAGCTATGTCGCATTGTGACATTTTATATATATATATACAGGGTATAAAGCTTTTGAAACAATTTAAATAGCGTTATTTTTTAAGAAGTTTGCATATGAAAAAAGGTAGTTTCATGACAGTACACTAGTACAAGGTCAACTAAAAGCATACGCCCAAGAAAGCCTATGGCAATTGTTTCAATTGAGATCTCTTTTTTTTTTCCTCCAACTCATAACATTGAATGATGGCAGAACAGGTGTGTATCGTCACAACTCATTTATTTATCAGCAGAGTGGATGAGTGTTGCCATTAAGTGACATTGTTAACATAAGTTACAAAGTAAAATTACAAAGTAAAACAATCCCGTCTCATTAGTTAAGAGGAGAATCAGATCAGATGAACGTAAACAGGAAATCGCGCTACGATCAAGCCCAAAAAAGGGCTTCCGGTCGGAAGTAGGGGGCGTGGCCAGGCATGTTGTCTATACAGTACAGACTCCACCGCGGTGACCAATCAAAGCTGTTCATTCGTCAAGCGCTTGGAACTCATCCAAGAGCCATTAAAGAGGGAAAGAGGAAGTGTTTAGCAGACATTATGGAAACACATGCACCTGCTTCGAGAGGAGAGGAGAGGAGAGGAGAGGAGAGGAGAGGAGAGGAGAGGAGAGGAAAGGAGAGGAGAGGAGAGGAGAGGAGAGGAGAGGAGAGATGCTTTCTCAGATGGAGGGTTGATTCTTCATCAGGCATGCTTAAGCCATTAAGACCTAAATATAGCCATTAATACTTTAAATATACAAGCTCAGGGCACGGCACTCAAGCTTGTAGATCTGCTATTTTTGAAAAAAAAAAGTGATTTCTTTTGCAAATCTTTGAAAAAATATATTATATTTCTTTTTAAAAGCGAACATTTGTAACTCAAATCTTTGCTTCTGGGGGGTCCCTGGAACAACATATTTTGAGATGGGGGTCCGTGGCCAAATACATGTCATTTTGGTTGTTCTTGACATGAAAAGGTTTGAGAACCACTGATTTAGAAGAGAAATTAGAACACAACTATAGAATCGGGTAAAAGAAATTCGATATTTTTCAAAAATAACAGATCTACAAGCTGCACTCGGTGCCGCGCTGTGAGCTTGTATATCTGTTATTTTTCACTAGTTAAAGCATGAAACAACGGTTAAAGTAATAATGCGTTTCCCGGTCTCGATGACTTAATGGATCGCCCACTCAGCGCCCAGGAAATTACCTCAAGACGCCCCGCACCTCTGCTAAGGCATGATTAATTGATCCAGCCAAAGAGAGAAAGAGAGAGGAGTGTGTGTGTGTGTGTGTGTGTGTGTGTGTGTGTGTGTGTGTGTGTGTGTGTGTGTGTGTGTGTGTGTGTGTGTGTGTGTGTTAGAATGACTCCTGATGTGTTTCGGAAGAAGGGGGAGATTGGAAAAAGCGGTGGGGGGGAAGGGAGGGGGGAGGGATTGGGAATGACCTTTTTGACTATTAATGAGAACCGAAAGTGTCTCACATTTAAAAATGTCTATTTTCTTTTTTCTTTTCTTTTTTTTACTAGTAATGAAATCCTGAAGCTAGACTTGAAACACGGTGAGGAACAGGCATGTGCACACATAGACATCAAAGGGGGCTTGAGCCCCTGCCCTTTTATCCGTCTGTAAAAAAGTGCCCTCTCTCCACACCATGAATGCAGTTTTTACTATGGTGAAAGAAATGCAAATGCCCTCTTTCCATGCCATACTTGAAGGCAGCGTTCAAGAGAATTGCCTTGTCCAAACTCTCCTGAACTTGAATGCAGCATCTTGTGTTGAAAGAATGGGGGTCGTGTGTGATGTGATGACGTCATCAAACGAAGTCAACTTGAACTCAACATTTTACTGAGTCGAGTTGCAAAAATCACAAGTCGTTAATGCCCTACTGTGTGTGTGTGTGTGTGTGTCTCACCATTCGTTCAGTTCTTGCTGTGCCTTGGCCCTCTGCTCCTCCATGCCTTGAGACAATTCATCTGTGATCCTCTTCCTCAAGGTCTCTCCATCAACTAGAGAGAGAGAGAGAGAGAGAGAGAGAGAGAGAGAGAGACAGACAGACAGACAGACAGACAGACAGACAGACAGACAGACAGACAGACAGACAGACAGACAGACAGACAGACAGACAGACAGACAGACAGACAGACAGACAGACAGACAGACAGACAGACAGACAGACAGACAGACAGACAGACAGACAGACAGACAGAGAGAGAGAGAGAGAGAGAGAGAGAGAGAGAGAGAGATGCGTTAGTAAAGAGATTCAAATTATTATCTGCTAAGCCAGTGTCTCTCAAACCTTTTCATGTCAAGGACCCCCAAATTGACACTTTTAGCCTGCGGACCCCCATAACAGAATGGGGGCATTAGCAGTGATTCTCAATTTGTTATTTCTATCTCCGAGACCCCAATTTATCTAGTAAAATCAATGTTTATTTAACTCTGAGAGTGTACAAATGTGGAACCAAATGGACCCTCCATTTGTACTCTGTCAGAGTTACAGACATGTAGGGGTCCATTTGTTTCCTGACTATCATTTAACTGGGGACCCCCTGAAACTCCCTCAAGGACCCCTAGGGGTCCCCGGACCCCACTTTGAGAACCAATGTGCTAAGCTAGAGTGCAAGAGTGGAAAAACTGCAGAATGACCACATATGGACATAATGTGTCGGTCTCATGTGGTCAGTCCCTTTTATGCCTATATATGGAGATCCCTGATGTGGCCTAACCATGTTGTGTATGTGTGTGTGTGTGTGTGTGTGTGTGTGTGTGTGTGTGTGTGTGTGTGTGTGTGTGTGTGTGTGTGTGTGTGTGTGTGTGTGTGTGTGCACTAGGGATGGGACAATAAGAAAACTTCATATCACAATTACTGTAACCAAATAAATCGCGATTTACGATATTATCGCGATAATCAAAATATCCTCAACACCCATTATCCTATGGGGCGGAACATTTGCCAAAAAATAGCCGATCTACAAGCTCACAGCGCGTCGCCTTGCGAAACGTTGTGAGCTTGTAGATCGGCTATTTTGTGGCAAAGAGATTTGGTAAAGAGTGAAAAATAAGTCTGTATCAAGTAGTATAAGTAAGTTTTACCAATAGAGGGTTTAAGTGGTACCGGATAATATGCAACTCGGCAAATAAAAGGTGAATTGGTCCCAGTCCATGACGGAGGACGATATCACGATAAATTAAATCTCCACAATACGGTTATCGTGAGTGTTTTTTTATCACGATAAACGATAATATCGCATATATCATCCCATCTCTAGTGTGCACACGCGTGCATGTACGATTGTGCATCGACTGCACATATACACGAGGGTACAACAACAAGCATTATCTGCACTGGTAATATAATTGCCAAAGAAAGAAAGAGAGAAAAAACAGAACATTTACACAGTCAGCCTCCTCTGTGATTTAGTTATTAAAGTGTAGGGAGTCTGCCGGGCTTTTATCTCGCACACGGGGCGCTTCGCTGTGAGCTATAAAATGTAATGGAGTGTTTGTGGAGATTGTGTGCGCAGATTGCGCGTGCACGCGAACCGCGCTGCTCGTGTGTGTATATATCGTCGTTGTCGGGTGGAAACCTTGTATCTCCCAAGTCTCAAATGTGCAGGTTCTTTCGCAATGCAAAACCCTGCTTCATCATACAAGGCCGTCGCCCAAAAGTAGTGAAAACAGCAGATCTACAAGCACACAACGCCTCGCAGATCTGCTGTTTTCACTAGTTTAAATCATCTTACAATAAATGCGAGACAAACGGTTTTGGTCATACAAGGTTTTCACCCGACAGCGACGATGTGTGTGTGTGTGTGTGTGTGTGTGTGTGTGTGTGTGTGTGTGTGTGTGTGTGTGTGTGTGCGTTGGCTGTGAGCGTAGCGAGGTGGGACAGGGCGTCTCGCTGCCCGCGGGCTGCGATGGATGTCTTACGAAGCAGAGAGATAGAAAGCAGAGGGGAGTGTCTGTCTGTCTGGGAGTTCTATACACTCCACCAAACACACGCACACGCACACACACACACACACACACACACACACACACACACACACACACACACACACACACACACACACACACACACACACACACACACACACACAGCAATGGCCGGCACTACTATTTAGCCATCGGTGCCGGGAAAGCGTTCCTGTCACTTTACATTTTAGCTCTACAGTACATATGTTATTACATACGTTTTTTCAGATAACTCTTATGATTTAGAAGGCATTTTTCTTAATGTAACGCCCCTATATTAGATCATACGACACCGTCACACCAAAGCATCAAAAGTAGCATGTCCACACGCTACGAGCTTGTAGATCTGACGCTTTTGATACTTTTGAAAGCCCGCTAAGAGCTTGTATATCATTTTCTTGAAAAAACTTGAACGTTTGCGCAAATAGTTTATTTGAATATACAGATCCTTCTCATAAAATTAGAATATTGTGTAAAAGTACATTTTCTTCTGTAATATAATACTTTTTTTTTAAACTTTCATATAGTTTAGATTCGTTGTGCATGCAGTGAAATATTAAAAAAGGGTTAGGGTTAGGTTTTTTTTAAATTATTTTTATCTCAAAATATTAGAATATTCCACACGACCACTCAAAATAAGGATTTATAATACAGAAATGTCAAACTTTTGAAAGGTTATGTTAATTTATGCACTCAGTACTTGGTATGGAATACTTTTGAACAAATGTCTTCATCGATGGGGCGTGGCATGGAGGTGGTCAGCCTGTGGTACTGCTGAGGTGTTATGGAAGCCCAGGTTTGCTTTGATAGAGACCTTAAGCTCATCTGTGTGGTTGAGAAGACAACATAGATTCTCTGTGGGGTT
Source organism: Nannobrachium achirus (assembly GCF_963921795.1). Taxonomy (NCBI): domain Eukaryota; kingdom Metazoa; phylum Chordata; class Actinopteri; order Myctophiformes; family Myctophidae; genus Nannobrachium; species Nannobrachium achirus. Next base: position 6,628,393 of record NC_137830.1, read on the forward strand.
CAGGTCAGGCCAGTTTGCTGGTCAGTTAAGCCCAGTAATACCATGGTCAGTACACTAGTTACTAGTAGGTTTGGCTCTGTGGGAAGGTATCAAGAGCTTCTGGCTAAAGAAATCATCATCTCCATAAAGCTTGTCAACCTATGGAAGCACAAAGTGCTCCACAACGTTCGGATAGATGGCTGTGTTGACTCTGAACTTGAAGAAACACAGTGTGGGCAAAACCAGCATTGCATTGTATTGGTGGTGTTGGTCCACTGTGTTTAATCAAGTTCAGAATCAACACAGCCATCTACCCAGGGATTTTAGAGCACTTTGTGCTACGCTATTCATTATTATTATTATTATATTATTAACGTAGCTCCATAGCTAAGGCTCATAGAGAAATCCACCAAACCAGGTAGGTACAATCGTGATAAAAGGCAAATTAAGGGGGGCATATCGTCACTTTCGGGCAGAAACCTTGTATCTCCAAGTTTCAAATGTGTACATTTTTTCGCAAAGTAAAGCCCTGCATCATCATACAAAGCCGTCGCACTAAACTAGTGAAAACAGCAGATCTACAAGCACACAACCCCTCGTGGTGCGAGGCGTTGTGTGCTTGTAGATCTGGCTGTTTTCACTAGTTTAAATCATAATTTTTAAAATGATAAATACAAAACAAACGGTTTTGGACATACAAGGTTTCCACCCGACAACGACGATATGTTTTAGCCTGGAATTGTCCTTTAATGGGTTAATGCAGAGTGTCCACACGCACACACACACACAAACCCCACACAGAAAAAACGCACTATGAAACCACAGAAGCCTATGGCTCTCCTTATAGTCTCTATGTTCCTCCTCTATCTCCCATGTCGCTGGCATGTCATACGTGTCATACATGGCATACGTGTCCGCCTGGCATGTCTGCTCCGGCCTATCTTGGCAGGTAATTAAGCATGAAAGTAAAGAAGGCAGGCTGGGCATGCGACAGGGGGGGGGGGGGGGGGGGGGGGAGACTCCAAAACGTGCTCAGAACACAGAATAAGTGCTGCTGCTGCCACGCATGATGCAGCCAGAGACACGCTGCACCACTGCAGTAGCAGAGAGGAGAGGAGAGGAGAGGAGAGGAGAGGAGAGGAGAGGAGAGGAGAGAGCCCCCACCACCCCACGGGGAGGGGAGGGGAGGGGAAGGGAGGGGCAGCCCCCACCCACCCACCCCTAAACACCACTGCATTGGAAAGACAGGGATTATCCCTGTTGTCACACTATTGAGAGTACCCAGGTGCTGACTTCACTCCCGCTATCATTCATATATTCATATCACTCCCCTGTGTTATAATTTGCACCAGCAGAGGGCGCGAGAAAGTTAACGATTGCGACCGTAGGTCGCCTTTACCATGTAAACCTGCAGCTCATGTGCGTCAGTCAGTCAGTCAGTCACGCCTCATGTCACAAGTACGGTGACGACGGCTTTCGGTGGGTATGTGGGTATGTCACAGTCACAGTACAGGGCTTGACATTAACTTTTTGAGGTACTTGTCCTTTGGAGAAGTACATTTCCCATTCACTTGTCCAGGCACAAAAGTCACTTGTCCGGATAAAAAATAAAAAAGAGACATTTCACAGTAATTTCTTTCTTAAATGCATGCATAGGAGTCAGACTCCTATGCATGCCGAAATAGAATAAATAACAAAAGGACTAACGACTATGGCTGCGAATCTTTGGGTATCCCACGATTCTTTCAAATCCAAACCATTCGAATTCAGAAACGATTATTTTCCGATTTAAAAACGATTCTCGATTCAAAATGATTCTTGATTCAAAACGATTCTCTATTCAATTCATAGGATATCAGGATTTACTCCAGTCTGGCATGACAGCAGAGTACATTTACATAGCTTTTATAATTGTAAAGGTTTTATCAACTTATTGCAATAATGTAAACACACAAAGGTAAATCCAAGACAACATGTCTGATGTATTCATGCTTGCACACATTATTTTAACTTGTACAAACACAACATAATATCTAATAAAAAAATCATAATAAAAAAATCAAAAATTAAAATATAAATCAAAAATCATAATATCTCATAAATAATATCTAATAAAAAAAAAAGATTTTTGGAAAATGAGAATCGATTCTGAATCTTACCATGTTAAAAACGTGATTCGAATTCGAATAATTTTTTTTCCTGCACCCCTACTAACGACCCCCCCTTGCTACCTCCACCCTCCACTCCATAATACGGGCAGTCCGTAGTCAGCACAAAGCTGCTAGGAGCGTCACAGAAAAAGTGAAGCCAAAAGCCACTTGTCCACCGGACAAGTACATTTTTAATGGACTTGTCCGGAAGGATTTATTACCTGTCCCGGACAACAGGAAAAGCCAGTCATATTGTCGTTTCCTTCGTAAAGTGACGTGAATTAGCAGCCATTGCTGGCTATTATAGTGCACAAGGTGCGAGTATGGGGTGAATATGACGTCATACGGTTATTTACTTCTGGCCACATGCACACCCACAAAGAACTACTGTACCATTGAGACGCCCTAAGGGCGAGAAGAGGGGTCACGCTGAAACAACCGAGACAGACACAATAGAATATATGGGCATTCCCAGAAATGGGTAGCCTGGTTTCCAGCCCATAGACCCCGCCCACTCTCAGAGTGGACTGTTTCTCTGGTCTGGAGCTGAGTACATGAATCGGCAGTTATCAAGCCAAAGATTGCGGATGCTCCAATGAGTGCGGGAGTGGGGGTGGGTCTAACGAATATCCAATCCGTGCAGCAGTCACTGGCACAGACAGAGACACACACACAAACACACACACACACACACACACACACACACACACACACAGCGACGCACTTGTTGTTTTCTTCTCCCCTACGGGAATTCCAATACAACAAATGATCCAGGGCTATCTGGCGCCCTCTAGTGGGAGATATGTGTCACACTCTGGTGCCCTAAAATTACCTGTAAAACCTCTGAGGCAGCGACAGGCCGGACGGATGAGGAGAGATCGGAGATCGAGGACACGCGCACACACGCACACACACACACACACGTGGGCACGGGTAAGGCTGGGCCGGTGCAAGCGTGCACGGGGAAAATCCAATTTAAAACTAAATTAACTAATCTATAAAGATATAAAACGAACAAGGGCATTCCTTTACTCTCAGCTTGGGACTCGGCTCGGCTCCGGACAGAAATCCATCAACACCTCTGGAAACGACCGGCATGGAAATAAAATAAAAGCTGCTGGCTTTTTTATTTCATTTTTTTTTTTTTTTTTTTGTGCGTCTATCCTTTTGATAATGTTGTGTGCCAGGCACGTGCACACGTAGACATGAAAGGGGGCTTGAGCCCCTGCACTTTTATCCGTCTGTTAAAAAGTGCCCTCTCCAGTCCATGAATGCAGTTTTTACTATGGCGAAAGAAATGCAAATGCCCCCTCTTTCCATGCCATACGTGAAAGCAGCATTCAAGAGAATTGCCTTGTCCAAACTCTCCTGAACTTGAATGCAGCATCTTATGTTGAAAGAATTGCCCTCTCTGTGTAGAAGTCCATACCATTACGCCAAATCTCCAGTATTGGCTTGATTATGCTTAGCTTAGTGTGGTATTAAGTACTGAAAATAGCCGACCTCCAAGCTCACAACGCGTCGCATTGTGAGCTTGGAGGTCTGCTATTTTCGATATTTTCACCAAAAGGCCCTTTTAGAAATGTCAGCCCCTGCATCTCTAACTCTCTCTGCACGCCCCTGTTGTGTGCGTCAATGAATGTAATATTAAATATCTCTGCTGTCGGGCCGAAACCTCCTAACTCCAAAATGTTAATTTTCGGGAAAATGAGCTCAAGTGGAGTTAGGAGGTTTTGAACGAAGGGCTTTTTACTACTGGTTTAATATTATTTTAACCAACACACAGACGTAAAGGGTGTTCAATAGCACATATGTATGGAAAAAAAAGAGAGGACCAATCGTGTGGAGTTAGCTGGTTTGGCAGAAACTGTGGAGTAAGGAGGTTTTGTCCCAAGCACGTTTTACTACTTTCCATTGGTTCAATATTATTTTAACCAACACTCAGATGTAAAGGGTGTTCAATAGCCCTGATTTATGCCAAAAAAAAATCAAAAACCTCCAAAATGCAGTTAAGAGGTTTTGGCCAGACAGCGACCCGATTCCGGATAAGCGGTTGAAGATGGAAGATGGATGGATGGCCAGACAGTGACGATATGTTTTATTATCAATAAAGATGTCAAAGTCAAGGGTCTCTGGGGCGCCCGCTGGACTACCGGTCCAGGCGCATAGCACATAGGCTCAAGTGTAGCCTGACAGCGTGTCGCTGGTTCGAGTCCCCATTTCCTGTCAGTCTACTGTCCTATCAATAAAAGGCATAAAAGTCCAAAAACATATCTTTGCAAAGAAGTCTCTTCAATGGTCTTGTGACTTTCAATTGTCATTTTATGGCGCGCTTGCAGCTGATGGGGGGTCATTTTAATTTGGGTTTTCGCATCTGTCCGTCCATTTCTTTTATCCTCGCCCATTAAAACACCAGGGTATTTGGTCAGGTCGTGAAACCTTGTTTTAAAAGCTCCAATCGGGACTTGGGTATCCATTAACAAATCATTATTTTATCCATTTTGGAGCGCGGTGGAGCCAGCTGGTTACATAACACTGACTGACTGGCATCTTTACAAGTGGGTGGGGAGACACTCTGTCTCCATGTAACCATGATGGTGGGGGGGCCATTAAGATCCGGATCCACTATAACCATTATTTTATGCTTTATTAAAAAAATCATGAATTATTTAGCAAATCATTGAATATATATCTTTCAAAAAGGGAACATTTGTAACTCAAATATTTGCTTCGGGGGGGGGGGGGGGGGGGGGGTGTCCCTGATATGTAATATTTAGACATGGGGTCGGTGGCCAAATACATATAATTCTAGGGGTCACGATTTTTCAAAAATAGCATATCTACAAGCTCGCAGCGTGTGAGCTTGAACATCTTGTTGAGTGGGGGTTTGTCATAAATCACGTTAATTTGATTCCACGCCAGAGCTAAAAGGCGTACACAGGAGTGACACAACTCAATGAACATACAGATTTCATCCCACGATTTCCAAACGTATTTTTCATTTTTCATTATTAAGAAATTAATACATTTCTTAACGCAATTCCCTCTGCCAACCTGGGGAGGGCCCCAAACTGAGCTCATGCTTCCTTCAGTGTATGAGGAGTATGCAGGTCAGGCCGCTTCGTATCACTTGAGTTTCCTGGTTTGGACGTAGCGCGTGGAAGGAACACGTTAATCCGACCAGTTTCTTTCCCCTCCATCAGGCGCCCCGGCTGACCAGGGGGAGGCAGTATAGAGATTACTGCATGTTTTTTGTGAGGGTACACCTACCCTAGGGGACACAGTGGAGAACATGCAAACTCCACACAGAAAGGCCCTTTCGCCAACCCCACCTAGGGTGTGGGCGCTGATGATGCGGAGGACAGAACACGCCCCCCAGCGCCCAAGGGGGACCTTCTAGCTGTGAGGCGACGGCGCTGCCGACCGCGACAACATCACCCCCGAAGTAAATATTCGTTTTGAGTGTGTAAATGATTCTGAGTTCCCAAATGGCAGCGTGGGTTCACTGAGTTTACACCTCAAAGCCGGCCTTGAATAGGGCACAGGGACGTGCTGGCCATTGGGAAAAGCGGGACAACTCCCGAACGGCCCGTCCATTCCCGGCCGGTCCAGGCCTGCCATTAAAAAAAGAACGGCCGGTGGTAATTACGGTAACCGCCTTTGTTCCATTTTGGGGAACAAAAGTAAATATAACTCATGTAATTGGCCCACTGGCTTGGCTGTCATGATCTGAAATGGCCAATATTTGATCAATCTAAAAGCTCACAAATCACAAAGTGTAATTGCTACTAGGGCTGCACGATTTTGGGAAAAAACCTAATTGAGATTTTTCTGACTAATATTGCGATTGCGATTTTATTCGCGATATTTACAGGGGCTAAAGCAAAAAAAAAAATCCTAAGACGGAAATTTATTTTGACTTGACTAGCAAGTATTATGCTGCATTTTGACGATTTCGGTCATGTTATTAACATCACGGCCATGGCTACACCCACCCATCCCCATTTTTTGTTTTCTCTTTTTTGGCAAATCTGCCTCGATCTCATAAATGGCCCCTAGGGACTCCTCAGGACGGAAATCCATCCCCAGGACGGAGAACCTTAACCCTTGTATTTATATATTTATTTCAAGGTAGGATAAGTGATAGTTTTTTTCTAGGCTAATTGGCAATCATGTAAATGGTTTGATTCAGTTCAGTTATATTTCCAAAAGATTACCTTTTATTTTGCTTTAGCAATATAAAACGTTTTTATATTCAGAAAAATCTCAGTAATAATGCCTCTCATTGTCAAGGAAATTATTTAACCAAAGAACATCATTTAAGCTTCCTTGAATATTTATTGTGTGTTTACATTTAAAAATGAATTGATTATCACTAACTAGGCAAATTGGCAAATGGTTTGATTCAGTTCAATTATATTTCCAAAAGATTCCCTTTTACTTTGCTTATTAGCAATATAAAACGTTTTTATATTCAGCAAAATGTCAGTAATGGTTTTGTCTGCCTCTCATTATTGTCAAGGAAGAAAGTACTGTATGTCGCTGCCTTGCTTAAGTTTTATCAAGGCAAAAAAATGCACCCTAAGACACACACCATAAGTTTCACATGTGTGCGGGGGACGGAGGGGGAGCCGCAGCATGCTGCACAGAAATTACTTTCACTTTCAGCTTACGACAAACGGGATCTAATCTATGCACAAGGATTTAAGGATGTTATATTTATAATGATTACCAGAACATTCACTACCTGTAGCCATGGAGTAGGCCTACTCCTCCGTTGGAAGGGAAATACACTGTTACGTGCTGTTAGACAGACAGTGTCATGCCTTGGCTTGGCTCCTCTCCTGCTCTGAGGAGATTGGAGCAACCCGTAATGTTGGCTAATCCGCGGTGCAGCGATGCGCGGGTATTTAGGAAGCATGATTTGATCATTGATAGTCAATTATGAACGGATTTCTAAAATTAAAACGTCTGCATAATGCTTGGGAAGTCGACTTCGCAGAAAATCGCCAAAACCGCGGACTTTGCGATTCGCTAATCACGAGATTTCACATTGCGATTTCGGTTTGAAAACGATTAACCGTGCAGCCCTAATTGCTACTCAATACATCATTAGACTCTTTATACCACAAAAAAACGATGAGACCTAAAATCATAGTAATCGATCATCGGTTAGTATTTGGGGCCTAGTGGCGCGTCCAGATCGGAAGGCAAAAAAGAAAAAAAAATCTGGCACGCGGCCGATGGCCACACGCAACGAGGGCCTCTTAGACTCCTTTTCCCGGGCTGACTCAGGGGCCCAGAGCGTCCCTGATAGGGCACACTTCACTTCACTGTGTGTGTGTGTGTGTGTGTGTGTGTGTGTGTGTGTGTGTGTGTGTGTGTGTGTGTGTGTGTGTGTGTGTGTGTGTGTGTGTGTTTTTCCATTACTATATTTGTGAGGAGCTAAATGTCCCCTGGAGTATGCCAAATGGACATGGTGAGTTTAAAAGGTAAAACAGCTTATAGGTGGCACCAGGTCTAAATGGGCTAAACCAAACCCGGGGGTCCATTTGGTTCCACATGTGCACTCTCAGAGTTACGGGGGTCCTTGAAGTGTGTACGTTGTATTATAGTAAGGTATATGATGTCATGAAGCTGAGAGAGAGATGAAGCAGGGACCCCCACTACATATTGTATAAAATTGTGTCGCAGATTAGAAATGTTTATAGATTTCTTAAGGGGAGCACACACTGGACGCGGGCGGCTGCGCAGCGGTATCGACGCACGTGAAGTGCCGCGTGGTAACCCCAACTGGATGCGGCGTACTGCCACACAGCACATCCATTTCCCCCGGTGGGGAGAACCATGGGAGAACATGTTCAACGCGCGGCAACGCTGAAAAAATAGAACAGTGGCCTATCGGCGCGGCAGGCGAGGCGGCAGACCCGCGGCTGCGCGCGTCTGATGCCGCCGGTGTGGGTTAGTTCATTGAAAATAATGAGGCCGTATGTTTTGACACGCCGCTTCCGCGCCGCCTCCGCGCCGCCTCCGCGTCCAGTGTGTGTTCCCCTTTAGACAGCTTAGACTTGTTTGAAAGCACTGTCATCATTCATCATGTTGGAGTAATGTGTATTTTCACATTTAACCACTTGAACCGTCAAATACTTTGCAAACCTCTTTGCCAAAAAAACAGCAGATCTACAAGCTTACAACGCCTCGCAGCGCGAGGCGTTGTAAGCTTGTAGATCTGCTATTTTTGGCTAATGTTCCACTCAGAATAGGGATGCTAGTGTTCAAGTGGTTGATGTAAAAAACATGATCCTATCACACAAAGATTTGGAGGACCCCCTGTAGTAACTCTGAGGACCCCCTAGGGGTCCCGGACCCCCTTTTGAAGTCCCCTGTTCTAGGGCATCTGCAATGCTTTTTTTACACAATATTCTAATTTGTTTTAGATGGATCTGTAGAAATACCAAAATGTAATGTGTGTGTGCGTGCGCGTGCATGTGTGTGTGTGTGTGTGTGTGTGTGTGTGTGTATGTGCGTGCGCTTGCGTGCCATCCTCCCAGTAGTAGGTACGGTCAGTTCCCTCTCTGTGTGCCAATTAAAAACGGGCACAGCCAACCAACCAACCAGCACTACATGGGCACACTGTGTGCTCCTGGACCGCACGATCTCGCCGACGCTCGAAAAACTGCAATCATCTCCAAAGTAAAAAAAGAAAAAAGTCAACCCTGGAGTGATTCAGCAACTTTCAAATCAAATGAAAAAAACATAATCTTCGTCTGACTCACGGCTACTTCATTTAACTCTCCTTCTGCTTCTAGCTGCATCTTGTACTTCAATCACTCTCCTCTCTTTTCATGTTAACACTAAAAGGCGCCGTGATCGTGATGTAATACTTAACGCATAAACACACATTACACGCATCACGCCTAAACATTTCTGAGTGAAAAGAGCACTTTTTTCAGCTCGTTGCCATTCATTACGGCACCGATCAAACAGAGGAACTCCTCGGGTAAGGCGTTACGCCATGAAAGTGAATTTAAGATACGACTTAACAACTCCACAGGTATATTCCAACTGGCACCATCGCAGCAGCAGACCGAATCGGCGGCTGATTTCAGTCGAAATCCAGCGAACATCCTTTACCCAGAGGTCTTGTACGTTTTTCAGGCCAAGGACAACTTACTATATGTGAGAGAAATATTTTTGTTTTCTGTAGTGACGAATTAATTTAGATATTGATAAAGGTGGGCATAGTAAGCTTCGGCTTCAGCCCGTACCTTTTCGGCCAAAAGTTATTTGTTGACTATATTCTGTATGTTTAACGGTTTTGTTCAATCATGACCGAAATAAATACATCAACTATCTAACTAACTAAAGAGATGAAGCAGGGGCCACATCTACATACTAGGAACTTTAAGCAAGGATGGCTACGGCAGTCGGCTACGGTAAGCAGAAATGGATCAGTGCTCGATAGATAAACCTGCCTGCCGTCGCAGCCCCTCCTACTACGGCAGAAACTACCTTTCCACGTAGCGTCTACAACGTCTGCTGCGTAGACGCGTCACCATGGGAACCAAAGAGTTCGGTAAAAGGGGTGGGAAGTGCGAACCCATCGCCGGCGGATGTTTGCTTAACGACTTTGACTGCTACGGCAATTGCGCAATAGCAGCTGTACTACTTCCGCCTAAGGCAGCCGTCCTGGAAACCATGCTTGCTTAAACTCCCTATTATAATTGTGCTGCAGATTAAACTTTTCTCATGAACTCTCGCATCATAAATACTGAACTTTTGGGTAACAACAGACAGAGTGAGACACACAATGACGTGGTGAAAATACATCGGTGGGTTGGGAGAAGGGGTCGTGGTGACGAAGGGTCGCGGGCCTCGACAGCAGAGGCAGAGTCGCAGAGCGCCGCTTGTGACTGACTGATGGACAGATGACAGCTTATTGCTGAGTGTCATAACCTGTGGGATTATGGACAGCTGTCAATCAACCACGCTGTCAGAACAACGGAGCATGGGGGGATTAATGCTCTTCTTAGTTTGACAGTTAGTCACAACTCAGGAGGGTAGAACTAACCTCTCCATTGATCTCAACACAGAGAGAGAGAGAGAGAGAGAGTGAGAGAGAGAGAGATGAAGCGTCATTCTGTGTTCAAATTGGCTTAACCCAAAAGTAAGACGCCCTAAGGCTGAGAAGCGACCGTCAGGTCGATCTGAAAAGCAGCTGACTGAGTAGCGGTCGGTTAAACGGCTCGTTAAAGCCTGTGAATGCCAGAGCCAATCAGCGACGTGCCACAGACCCATGTGAGTGAGTGTTACACCAAATGTGTTACTTACTTACAACTTTTTGTGACCTGCCTTCAAGGATGGAATGGGAGGGGGGAACTGAAGTGGATAGGTAACTAAATGCTGTGTATTAGCGTGACACACGGACGGACGGACACAAGCCAATTTTACAAATGCATCCTAAACCAGTAAGACTCCCTAATCGGGAGATAAGCGACCGTTGGTCGCTTATCTCCACAAATAGGCCAAAAGTTTGTTTTACCAATTATCAAGACATACGGGCAGTTGACAGTTTGCCATGGTTACTCATTGAAGTTGAATCTCCATATATGGAGATAACCTACGCATCACACTAAGTCTGACCTCACCAGCCCATATTTGGGCATGAGCAACTTATGTCTCCATATATGGAGATATGATGACAACACACAGTCCTCAGCCGATGATGTGGCGTGATGTCATACAATACACAAACGAGCCCTACAGTATAAAGGGGCAATTCTTGCCAGGAAAGAAGCATTTCTTCGACTCAGACCTTATCGCCAGGGTTGGCTTATAGCAGCTGTCGGTAGGACCATATATGGATTCTGTTAGTGTGGATCTCCACACTAACAGTGTGGATCTCCAACAGGGCATCATCTGGGATACAATCCCTTTTATGCCCATACATATATGGAGATCCCTAACAGAATCCCTTTCATGCCCATATATGGAGATCCTTAACAGAATCCCTTTTATGCCCATATATGGAGATCCCTAACAGCATCCCTTTTATGCCCATATATGGAGATCGCTAACAGCTAACAGAATCCCTTTTATGCCCATATATGGAGATCCCTAACAGAATCCCTTTTATGCCCATATATGGAGATCCCTAACAGAATCCCTTTTATGCCCATATATGGAGATCCCTAACAGAATCCCTTTTATGCCCATATATGGAGATCCCTAACAGAATCCCTTTCATGCCCATATATGGAGATCCCTAACAGAATCCCTTGTATGCCCATATATGGAGATCCCTAACAGAATCCCTTTTATGCCCATATATGGAGATCCCTAACAGAATCCCTTTTATGCCCATATATTATGGAGAAATCCCTGCTCTGAGTATCTGACATCAGTGTGATGTCACCTGTTTATGCCCATATATGGAGATCCCTGCTCTGCGTATCTGGTTGCTATGGTAAACAGTTGGTTGCTAGGGTAAAAAAACATGGTTGCTATGGTAAACAGTTGGTTGCTAGGGTAAACAGTTGGTTGCTAGGGTAAAACCATGGTTGCTAAGGTGGTTGCTAACGTACACTAACAGACCAGCAACAACAGACTGTTGCCACAGCAACGTACACAAAGGTTTGTGTACACATGTGGTGTGATGTCATACTGAAGATATATGACATCACACCGTACACAAACAAAGGTGTGACGTGTGACGGACGGACGGACGGACGGACGGACGGACGGCCGGTGGAGGTTTTCATAGTAAACTGCTCCCTGACGGTCGCAACAATACAGTACATAACCAGGAAAGAAGCATTTCTTCGACTCAGACCTTATCGCCAGGGTTGGCTTATAGCAGCTGTCGGTAGGACCATATATGGATTCTGTTAGTGTGGATCTCCTAACAGGGCATCATCTGGGATACAATCCCTTTTATGCCCATATATGGAGATCCCTAACAGAATCCCTTTCATGCCCATATATGGAGATCCCTAACAGAATCCCTTTTATGCCCATATATGGAGATCCCTAACAGCATCCCTTTTATGCCCATATATGGAGATCACTTACAGCTAACAGAATCCCTTTTATGCCCATATATGGAGATCCCTAACAGAATCCCTTTTATGCCCATATATGGAGATCCCTAACAGAATCCCTTTTATGCCCATATATGGAGATCCCTAACAGAATCCCTTTTATGCCCATATATGGAGATCCCTAACAGAATCCCCTTTATGCCCATATATGGAGATCCCTAACAGAATCCCTTGTATGCCCATATATGGAGATCCCTAACAGAATCCCTTTTATGCCCATATATGGAGATCCCTAACAGAATCCCTTTTATGCCCATATATTATGGAGAAATCCCTGCTCTGAGTATCTGACATCAGTGTGATGTCACCTGTTTATGCCCATATATGGAGATCCCTGCTCTGCGTATCTGGTTGCTATGGTAAACAGTTGGTTGCTAGGGTAAAAAAACATGGTTGCTATGGTAAACAGTTGGTTGCTAGGGTAAACAGTTGGTTGCTAGGGTAAAACCATGGTTGCTAAGGTGGTTGCTAACGTACACTAACAGACCAGCAACAACAGACTGTTGCCACAGCAACGTACACAAAGGTTTGTGTACACATGTGGTGTGATGTCATACTGATGCGGAGATATGAGCAGGGCAAAGATGTGACGTGTGACGTGTGACGGACGGACGGACGGACGGACGGACGGACGGACGGACGGACGGACGGCCGGCCGGTGGAGGTTTTCATAGTAAACTGCTCCCTGACGGTCGCAATCAGTAGTTCTCAAACTTTTTTGTGCCCAAGGACCCACAAATGTGTGATGTGTTTGCCCACGGACCCCCCGATCTGTTTTGTGCCAGGAACCCTGACAGAAGAGAAGAGAGAATAATGCAAAGACAGTCACAGACATTGACACGAGAAACACTCCAATGCCCGAAATGCAACAGGAGATCACCTGACTGTAGTGCGGGAAATTAAGTAAATTCTTTTGGAAGAATCGTTCACTTTGTGATACAAGCACCAAATTTTTAACAAAGTTTCCTCTGGACCTACTTTTTCCAAAAAGCACATTAGCCACTCAAAAATAATTCAATACGGTTGGGGTCCCATTGACTTTCTATACAGGAAAATAATAATAATAAAGAAAATCTGCTTTAAGTAGGGTTTTTTTCATGATCCTGAATCCAATGCAAGCATTTGTTTTGCGCAAAAAACATTCCTAAACGGCCCCCAGAAGACTGTGAAAAGTGATGACTCATGACTACGGGGCCGCACTCGATTACGTTTACTCAGATTACTTTTACTCCTACCCGCCGAAATAAGGTAAAATCAATAACATTTTGGGAACGTAGGGATTCTTGGTTGCATCGTGGCCACCCTTGTGTTAAGGTAAAGATCCTGCAAAAAGCTTCTCAGTAAGGTGTGGGGGGCAAGGGAGAGAGAGAGAGAGAGAGAGAGAGAGAGAGAGAGAGAGAGAGAGAGAGAGAGAGAGAGAGCGCTTAAAAAACATTTCTGACAAAGTGTCATGGTTTTACCGCGAGCCGATATTCTAAAACACAACCCGGGAATGGTCTGTCTAAAGATACCTTTTTGACGGACAGAGGAAGAGATTCGTGTCTTGCTTCCTGGCTCACGGAGCGGCGTGAAACCAGACAGCCTGACATCTCCACCGTACGACATCACATCTTTCTAATGAGCAGCGCTGGAGTAAAAGTATTCTTTTTTTTTGTTTTACTTAAGTATCAATACTGCAATGTAGAAACACTCTTGGCATCAAAATGCACTTAAAGGTGTACTGTCACCTAAAGGGGTTGAGGGGCAGATTACACTGTGACATGAGCTTCTCTGAAAACGGTCTGAAACAGTCTGAAGCTCATGTCACAGTGTAATCTGCCCCTCGCCCCCCAACAACAGCTGACCAGTACAGTAAGTAGTCATACAGTCAGGCTATACAGATAATTAATTTGATTGGCTTATAATTGCGCATCCCCACAATGACATCATAAAAATATTAACTTTTTTTTTAAGATGATTCTTAAAGTGACAGTATCCCTTTAGGTGACAGGCCCCCTTTAAAGGAGTAGTTCACCCCTAAAATGACTTTTTTTCTGTTGATTACTCACGCCATGGAGACTTGAGTTCAATAATATTTTGTTTTGTATTTGTCGCATTCCTAAGACAAAAATGTGATTATAGTTATTGATTCTGGATGGGGACACAATTGCATTCGGGTCCCCATCCGGAATCAATGGGGAGTAAATTTATTGCAATCAAATGCGACAAAAAACAAAAACAAAGAATATTATTGAACTCAAGCCTCCATGGCGTCAATCAATAGAAAAAAGTCATTTTGGGGGTGAACTCTCCTTTAAAGTACCAAAAGTAGAAAGTACTCATCGTGCAGAATGTCACGTTTCACAAGTTTTCAAATGTCTAAGAAATCTTTGCACTGCAAGCTTATAGATCAGCTATTTTCAAATGGACGAGATATATTCACGTTGTTTCTGGCCCTCTCTATGGAGGCTGCCATTTTCTTTTACAGAGGGCAAAACATCTTTTCACTTCCTCCCAAGTAAGGAAGTGACAGGGAATTGTCTGTTGCCCGATTTTGCCAAAGAAACAAGCCCCAACAGAAGCAACTAGGCTCAGTTTTACTACTTTACATTTACATTTGAAAATAGCAGATCAGCAAGCTCACAATGTGGCACATTGCGACATATTGTGAGCTTGTATATTTGCTATTTAAAAACTATTGAGGGGAAAAAGATATTTTTGAAACATTTTAACAACATAAATCTGTGTGGAGGTCCCTGGCACCACATATTTTCAGAATATGTCTGCGACTGTGGACAAATATGTTAATCTGGGGTCCTTGATATGAAAAGATTCGGGAACCACTGGTTTAAAACAATATTAGAAAGTAAGCCCAATAAGCAAGCATGTTTTGTAATAATAATCAAAAACAAAAAAAGGAACGATTGACTAAAGTTTTCTAACAATTGTAGTGGAGTAAACGTACACTATTTGCCTCGGAGATGTTAGTTGAGTAGAAGATTGGAAATTATTCAGTGAAGTAAAAAGTGTACAATACTTGAGTAAATGTACTTTACACCACTCTAATGAGGGAGTCGTAGGTGCAGAAGTAGAAGGATTTTTCTCTCTCTCTCTCTCTCTCTCTCTCACAGTCAGGGGCGTCGCACCAACTTCTGGGCCCTGGGTACAAGGATTCACTGCGGGGCCCCTGTGCTTTTTAACAATTGAAAAATAGCAGATATACAAGCTCGCAGCGCGGCACTCGGAGCTTGTAGATCTGCTATTTTTGAAAAATCGTGAAAATCTTTGAATATTTCTAATCCCTCTAAGGATTTTTGAAAAAAAAAATGTTTCTGTCAGTGGTGCTCAAACTTTTTCATGTGTATTTGGCCACAGACCCCCATCTCAAAATATTTAGTTCCAGGGACCCCCTAGAAGCAAAATTTGAGTTGGCTTAAAGAATACATATATTCAATGATTTGCACACATTTTCACGACTTTTCAAAAATAGCAGATCTACAACCTCTGCTACAACCTCGCAGCGCGGCACTCGGTGCCGCGCTGCGAGGTTGTATATCTGCTATTTTTCAATAGCTAAAGACAGGCCCCTCCACCTTGGGCCCTAGTAACTCAGTCCCACTTTCCTCCCCCTTGTGACGCCCCTGCTCACAGTAGTCGCTCGGCCTTCCTCTGGCATCCAGCATGAATCATCCCATTGTAATATGTGAAGAGTTACAGTATATTGCACTCTATTGAAAAGACTGGCTCTCTGTTTCAAGGCTTATTGCAAAACTGACACTTGTTTCTTTGTGACAGGTGGAGACAAATGGGTACCGGGAAAGAAAATGTCTCCATAGTCCTAAAAACGTAGCAGTGTTTCGTAAGAAAACAGGGAGGGATGCGATAGATCAACATGTCCAGGGACTTGCAGAGAATGTTAGAGGCAGGGGCTGAAATGTTCTAAAAGGGCCTTTTGGTGAAAATATCTTAAATAGCAGACCTCCAAGCTCACAACGCGTCGCACTGTGACGCGTTGTGAGCATGGAGGTCGGCTATTTTCGGTGCTTGATACCACGTCACTGAACTAAGCATAATCAAGTCAATACTGGAGATGTGGCGTAACGGCATGGATTTCTACACAGAGAGGGCAATTCTTTCAACATAAGATGCTGCATTCAAGTTCAGGAGAGTTTGGACATGGCAAATTCTCTTGAATGCTACCTTCAGGTATGGCATGGAAAGAGGGCATTTGCATTTCTTTCACCATAGTGAAAACTGCATTCATGGTCTGGAGAGGGCACTTTTTACAGACGGATAAAAGGGCAGGGGCTCCAGCCCCCTCTGATGTCTATGTGTACACGTCCCTGGATGCGATCGATCAACATGTCTTCTGATTGCATACATACTCCAGTGCTCCTGCGAGTACTTACTTTTTAGAGTCGTTCCGATACCGATACTAGGGATGGGATGATAATCGTTATTTATCGTTTAAATACAATCACAATAATCGTATCGTGGAGATTTAAATTTATCGTGAAATTAACCTCCGTCGTGCACTGGGACCTTTTATTTGCCGAGACTGCATATCCGGTACCATTTAAACTCTCTAAAACAAGGGTCTTTAACAGGGGGTCCCCCAGGGTTACTACAGGGGGTCCTCCAAATCTTTGAGTGAAAGAAACTTGGGTTTCTTCTTTTTTATATTAACCACTTGAACCCTAGCGTCCGTATTCTGTGAACTTGAGCCAAGAAATAGCTGATCTACAAGCTGCGAGGCGTTGTGAGCTTGTAGATCGGCTATTTTTGGCAAAGAGGTTTGGTGCAGAGGGGAAAGGAGCAGACCAAGTACAGAGTGAAAGGTGAAGTGTATTAAGTATTGACGGTTCAAGTGGTTAAATATCTGAAAACACAAATTGACATGAATCCAAAATACACTGATGTTGCTGTCAAACAATGAAACTATGGTTGTGGGGGTCCCTGCTTCATTTCTCTCTCGACTAAGGGGTCCTTGGCCTGAAAACATTGAAGACCCCTGCTCTATAACTGGTCAAACGGACCTGAAATTAACATACTTGATAGTATTTTTTTTTTTCCACTCTACCAAATCTCTTTGCCAAAAAATAGCTGATCTACAAGCTCACGACGTGTCGCAGCGCGTTATGAGCATGTAGATCTGCTATTTCTTTGGCAAATGTTCCACCCCAGGATAATGGATGTTGGGGATATCGTAAATCACATTTTTTTTTCTCACAATAATCGTGACATGAAATGTTCATAGCATCCCATCGCTATGAAGAACATCTCTACTTATTTTGTAGGATTTTCTTTTCTCTCATTTTTCCTTCTCTCCCTCTAAAGCTGTTGAGCTGCGACGTGTGTGCATCTCACTGTGACCGGTACGTTGTCGAGATGTTGTTAATGTATGCAATCATTCAAAATGAGCCTAGTAATTAATGATGTCATTTAGAAGAACACACGCTCAGATGAGTAGTCTTGTCCCGCGATAATTCACCTTTCAACTCGCCGGAAATGTTTTTTACTTTTTTTCTTTGGTGCTCATCCAGAATCCTATGCTTTGATGGAGGGAGAGTCTTTATTGCGACCGTAGGTCGCATTTACAACCAAAACCTCCACAGGCTGTCCGTGGGTGAGTGAGTGAGTGAGTCAGTCCGTCCGTCACACTTTTGCCCTGCTCATATCTCCATAACCGTTGCCCGCCCCCCATCCATGCCAAATTTTGCACACACACTCCTTGACTGCCAAACTACAACCTCCAAGGACCCCCGGAGCCCCAGGGACCCCCAGGTCCCTGGGGGACCCCCAGATGTAAAAAATGACCAAATGTGGTCAAACGTCACACGTCACACTTTTTCCCTGCTCATATCTCCGCAACCGTTGACCCGATCCATGCCACATTTTGCACACACACTCCTTGCCTGCCAAACTACAACCTCCAAGGACCCCCCGAGCCCCAGGGACCCCCAGCTCCCTGGGGGACCCCCAAGTGTAATAAATGACCAAATGTGAAAAAATGACCAAATGACCACCCCAACGGGGCAGCTCACGGGGAATTCCCGGGGACCACCCACTCCTCGTGCTCCAGAACGGATGCAAAAGTGGTGACGCCCCCAGTGGAGGACCCCCTCCACTGCAGCTCACATAAAATGCAGATAACGGTCGCTTATCTCCCGATTAGGGAGTCTTACTGGTATTTTCTAGTACAACAGTGGTTGTCAACCTTTTCAGGCTGTGACCCGCCCAAAATAATCCTATTTGAACAGGGGACCGCCAACCAGGGCAGGAATTTCATGGAGGCCATAAAGGCCATGGCCGCCGTTGCCCCTCAGTTTGGCCTTGTGCCCCTCAAACCAATGGCATGACTTGAGGCCACAGTGGCCTTAATGCCAAAGCTGACTGAACTACTTTCTCCTCTGTGTTTTTCTTGTCAATATGTAGACTGTAGACACTGGAGTCTCTTTCTTGTCATGTAGACACCAGTGTCCCCATCTTTAAACCAATCCAGTGACTTTGATTGGTGCAGAGCTGAGCATGGATCAGATTGTAAATACCATCGTTTATCTATTTCACTGCAGATTAGGTTATCATCCCTAACCATTACATTCAACAAATTCTTTCAATGGACTAAAATCTTGTTATATTTAATGGCCTTCCTGCCCTGGCATTTGGCCTTTGTGCCCTCAAAAAATGGACAACACCAAAGGCCAAGTGGCCTTGCCCCTAAGAAATGCCCCACCCTGACAAGCACTTGGAATGTAGGAGCTGAGGCATGACATTTAGTTTGACTCGGTTCCACAGATAAATAGCAGATCTACCTTCACATGCTTGTAGATTGGCTATTTTCAAAATATGTGTCTCTTTCTTATAACATTTGACAATTCGGCCAATGTTTGATCACGAGATGATTGATTAACGTGTTAATGGTTAATGGTCTTTTATGAGCTGTTAGAAAGGTCTTAAAGGTCATTACATTGTCACTTCACTGTCATCTAGGGCAGGGGTTTTCAATATTTTTTTCAATATTTTTTGTCTCACGGCACCCCATGAATATTTTTTTAATCCGAGGCACCCCTACATTATAATTTCCACTCCCAGCACCTTATATTTATAGCATATCGTCGTTGTCGGGTGGAAACCTTGTGTGTCCAAAACCGTTCGTTTTGTATTCATCATCTATAAAATGTACTAAACTAGTGAAAACAGCCGATCTACTTGTAGATCGGGCTGTTTTCACTAGTTTTGTGCGACAGTCTTGTATGATGAAGCAGGACTTTGCTTTAACAAAAGACGTACACATTTGAAACTTGGGAGATACGAGGTTTCTGCCTGACAGTGACGATATTTTAGTGATTATGTTGTGAGGAAAAGGTTGAGATAATAGCCATTTTGGTTAGAACTGACTGAAAATAACTTTGTACTTCAAGTTTAAAATGATACTAAATAATTTTTTCAAGTGTCCAAATAAATTCCAAATATTATCAAATGATCTCGCGGCACCCCTGGACTGGCATCACGGCACCCGTCACCCACTTTGAAAACCCCTGATCTAGGGACCATCTAGGGATCCATTATAATAATAAAAAAGTCATAATATGGGAACTCCTCTGGGGTTCCTGGCCCAGAGGTTAAGACCCACTGTTCTAATAGACCATTGGTTGCCAAAGTGGGGACCCCCAGGGGTCCTTGAGGTTAATAAAGTAATCTGAATCTGAATCTGAATCTTCCAGGGGGTTCCCAGCTAAATGATGAGTTAGGAACCAAATGGACCCTTATGGGCATGTAACTCAGAGACTGTACATATTGAACCAAATGGACCCCAAAGGGGTCCATCTGAGTTAAATTAACATTGATTTTACAAAAGAAATGGGGTGGTTCATTACATGGTGGTCCGTAGCAGCCTAATGCATGTCAGACTGGGGGTCCTTGAAATTAAAAAGGTTGAGAATCACTGCTAGAGCCGTGAAAATCTTCTTACATGGTGGTGGCATATATTTTCAAATGAAGCAGGAACCTGGGACCCCCACAACCTTTATGCTATTTTTGGCTACATTTCTGAGAATATGGACACTGGGACACAAGTTGTTAATATAAAAAGGATTGGAAGATTTGGAGGACCCCCTGTAGTAACTCTGAGGACCCCCTAGGGGTCCCGGACGCCCTGTTGAAGACCCCTGCAATAAAACCTAGGTTTTCTGTCAGATAGCAAAAAAAAACACACTAAAACCTAAGAGTTCTTCTATCAGATAGCAAAAACACACTAAAACCTTAAGAGTTCTTCTGTCAGATAGCAAAAACACACTAAAACCTAAGAGTTCTTCTATCAGATAGCAAAAACACACTAAAACCTTAAGAGTTCTTCTGTCAGATAGCAAAAACACACTAAAACCTTAAGAGTATTTCTGACAGATAGCAAACAGACAAAACTGTCTTCTTTTTTATACTTTGTTGAAGCAGAAACTAATAACAGCGCTGACATTTAAAATGATGGCAAAACACAAGTTGTTTTGCCGAGGGCTTTTTTTTTCTTTCTCCAAGATGTCCTTTTGATCATTCCAGCGTTCTACTGTAGGGGAAATATTGTAGCAACATCTAAGAAAAGAAAAAAATAAGCAAAGAAAAGACATCAATCTAAAATAAATGGATATAAATATTGTTTTCCACTCTCCACCGAACCCAGAGGTACTCGAGGGGGGGGGGGGGGAAGCTGTGTCTTTTGTAGTCGGTTTACTTCCGCCCCCAAAAGGTACAGTTCTTATCTGCTTCTTCATCCAATGTGGATTAGGTTTCACACTACCAAATAGGGATATTATCGTTTATCGTGATAAAAATCACTCGCGATAATCGTATCGTGGAGATTTAATTAATCGTGATATCGTCCTCCGTCATGCACTGGGATCAATTCACCTTTTATTTGCCGAGCTGCATATCCGGTACCACTTAAACCCTATATAATTGGTAAAAGGTACTTATATATGTACACGTACAGTAGTTGATACAGTCTTTTCTTCACTCTCTATCAAATATCTTTGCCAAAAAATAGCAGATCTACAAGCTCACCCATTGTGAAAAATATCCATAACCCTGAAATACTAAGGTCTGAGAACCTCAGCCCCTAACTGACAGGTAGAGTTTGGTGTTGTATAAACAAGGCCATTGCAGTGACCCTGGTACAACACCGTGGTGTGACTTGACATTTGACTCACAACTCTTTCTGCCAGGTCTCCTCGACATCTTAATAGGCAACAACTTCCACCCTCCACTGCGGATAAGATCCCCCTCCTCCCCCCCTCCCCAAAATACAACTTGGTTCATCGATCCCACCTGCTAATTTAAAAGGAGAAAACACAAGAGGAAGGAGGGGGGAAGGGAGGGTAGGATCTCGTTATAAAAAAACAAAAAAAAGCAAAAACTTGCAAAGTTCAGGCCAATCCCAAAAGGTTGCGACCTTAATGAGGTAGCCATTGATTGTACTGTGTGTGTGTGTGTGTGTGTGTGTGTGTGTGTGTGTGTGTGTGTGTGTGTGTGTGTGTGTGTGTGTGTGTGTGTGTGTGTGTGAGAGAGAGAGACAGACAGACAGACAGACAGACAGACAGACAGACATGCACTGGGTATGGAGTGAGACTTCTTAGTGGTCCAGGCTGTCTCTAGATCATGCCCCGAGTCTGTGCGTGTGTGCGTGTGTGCGCTAGCTGATTACACCACGGTCAAGGTTGAACCTCCCACACACTTGGTCTATAAATATTCATTGGACAGAGAAGAGAAGAGAAGAGAAGAGAAGAGAAGAGAAGAGAAGAGAAGAGAAGAGAAGAGAAGAGAAGAGAAGAGAAGAGATGCCCACACACTGTGATGGACTAACAACCTGCTGAAAGATGAGACCACTGGTCAGAGACAGAGAGAGAGAGACCTAGGTGGGCCATGGAGAGAGAGAGAGAGAGAGATAGAGATAGAGAGAGAAAGAGAGAGAAAGAGAGAGAGAGAGAGAGAGAGAGAGAGAGAGAGAGAGAGAGAGAGAGACCAGGTTGTAGTTAGAACCGAAGACTAGCACTTTAGAGCAGAGTTTCCCAAAGTGGGAAGCCTGACACTCGGCCTGAATTGACATTTAATTTCACTCCATTATTCAGTCTGAACGTGCTTTCATCTGCTGCAGTTCCTGGGATGGGCGTTGCCAAAGAGGCAGTCTTCTACGATTGGTTCACCGCCTGACCAATCACAACAGTAGCAAAGCAGATGACGTAGTTGTTATTGGTGTTTAGCCTATGTGGCTGGATAACCTAACCTGTTGCAGAACAGGCAGAATAGGAGCACTACTAACTGTAACTAATAATCAAACACAGTAAAACATGTCTGCTACTGATGTTTCATAGCGAGATCGATACGATCGCATGTTATCGCGGCGGGCGACGCCAAGTTTATGTTTGGGATCGTGCGGTACGGTCCGGCGGCGGCGCTGGGTTACTTGGAATCGCGAATGAGTTATGGTAAAACCCCACCCACGCTGCTCACAGGCCCCGACGTCATCGAGTTGAAGCGACGCTGATTCGCCGTACGGATTTCCAAACAAGGAAAACCACTTCAATGAGAGCACCACCAGTGCCGTGATGCCAGTCCAGGGGTGCCTCAGAATAATCTGATAATATTTGGAATTCATCAATATCACTTCACTGTGCTTAGTAAAACAGACCTGATTTGCACTGTACTTGATGAGTTCTTTTTCCATATCTACCCCAACTCTGCTATTTTTGGTGAACCTTCCCCCCAGAATAAGGAAGCTGTGGTTCAAGTGGTTACAAGTATAAAGTTATTTTCAGCCTGTTCTGATGGACACGGATATTTCTCAGTTACAAAGCCTACCGTACCTCAGGTGGAAATTCTAAAAACTAACTTTACAGGGGTGACCTGCAGTCAAAGCAGTTTGAAAACACCTGCTTTAGACAACCTTTGCAGTCTTATGCAAAGGCTAACATTATGCAGCCAGATGCTAGGTTCATTTGTACACCTGACATCCTACATTAATGGTTCTCAACCTTTTCAGGCCGCGACCCCCAAAATAATCATATTTTAACTGGGGACCCCCCACCACCCTGACGAGCACTAAGAGTTGAGGCGTTACATTTTGTATAACACGGTTCAATTGTGAAAATAGCAGATCCACATGCTCACAACGCCTTGTGAGCATGTAGATCAGCCATTTTCACAATTTCTGACTCTAATATTTGACAATTTGGCCAATGTTTAATTTGTCATTTTAGAGGTATTAAAAAGTCCTTAAATTGTCACTTTAGAAATGTGAATATACACTCTATACCAGGGGTGGGCAACTTTGATGATGGTGAGGGCCACTATATTTCCACCTTCACTCCAGAGGGCCACATTGCATATTGCCAAGTCCTACTTTGTCAATCTAGTATCTCATAGTATCTCATAAGAAAGAAGCAAAAATAGCAGATCGACAAGCTCAAAATGCATCGCACGATGCGTTTTGAGCTTGTAGATCTGCTATTTTTGCTTCTTTTGAATTGGAATCCTGAATATTTTTTGTTATGTTTTAATTGGAATCCTGAAATGTAACATTTTGAATTAATTTCAAACACATTTAGTTATATACTCATGTTAACTTTATGAACTTAAATACAAATAAATACATTGGACATGAAAAAAAAAACATTTTAATACTAGTCATTAAGCTACTAATATAGACTGAAGGAATTAAAGCAGGTCATGTTTGGAATTGTAACAGCTGAAATCAATAATATATTGGTATTCCAGTATCAACCTGCGGGCCGCATTAAGTGAAGGTGGAGGCCGTATGTGGCCCCCGGGCCACCAGTTGCCCATGTATGATCTATACACTTGAACTTTATGTTGGTTTAAACTTTAAGGAACGGGACAGCACAGGGTTGGGGGGCAGGAGCTCACCTAGCGCAAGACCTTTTTTCAGCCTTAAAAGTTAAAAAAAATATATACTGTATACAATTTCAAAATCAATTCTAAAAACAACTGGAAGCCAGTGAAGAGTGTCCAGGACTGGAGTGACGTGGTTTGTCCTTTATCCTTCTCCCCCGTGTTTGAACGTGGTCCGAGGCACACAAGGACTCGTCTAGGGCGCGACGCGAGGAGCGTGAGGAAAGGATAATGTTACAGATTATTCCCTGCGCCAGGGTCCCGCGGGGTTAATGAAACTCGTGATGAGAAACAGCTATTTAGCGGCCTATAGCCTGTCCACTATCTGCCCCACCCAATAGGAGCTGTCCATTATCTCCTCCACCAATAGGAGCTGTCCTCCTTCCCTCTCCCTGGGTGTGTCCATGGGGTTTAACCAATTAAGACCCGAGGTCGCTTCTAAAACATTTTCTAAAGCAGGGGTCTTCAACGTTTTCAGGCCAAGAACCCCTTAGTTGAGAGAGAGATGAAGCAAGGACCCCCACAACCTGTTCATAGATTCCATATAGTTTCATTGTTTGACAGCACAATCATCAGTGTATTTTGGATTCATGTTATTGTGGGTTGTCTGATATTTAACCACTTGAACCGTCAATACTTAATGAACTTGACTTTTCACTGTACTTAGTCTGTTCTTTTCCCCCTCCAAAGCTCTTTGCCAAAAATAGCCGATCTACAAGCTCACAACGCCTTGCAGCGCGAGGCCTTGTGAGCTTGTAGATCTGCTATTTTTGGCTAAAGTTCTCTGAATATGGACGCTAGGGTTCAAGTGGTTAATATAAAAAAGGGGGGGGGGGGGGGGGGGGGGAGTTTCTATCACACAAAGATTTGGAGGACCCCCTAGGGGTCCCGGACCCCCTGTTGAAGACCTCTGTTCTAAAGAATGTTTCTACACTTGTGGTGCTCAAACTTTTTTTATTTTTTTATTTCAAGGACCCTCGAGAGCATACATATTTGGCCGCGGACCACCCAAAGATTTTAGATAAAAATGTGAATACAGATGTTCAACTCTTCAGTATTTACTGCTCTTTTCCTGTTTTGCTTTTCTAATTTTTATGGAGAACAGAGATTATTTTTGCAGAAACTAGCAAAAATACCTGATCTACAATCTACATTTTCTGCAAATCCTGTGTGTCCCTTATGTATATTCAAGATGTATCCCCCAAAAATAGATCTGCGAGCTTGTAGCGCGGCACAAAGTGGTATGTATACAAGCTGTGAGCTTGTATATCTGCTATTTTATGAATAGCCCAAAGTATAAAATAATGGTTTAAGTGGTTAAAATCTAAAAATGGCACAGATGCCATCCCGGTTTTAATCGGTTAACAATCGGAGGAAGTCACGAGCAAGGGGAGGAAGGAAGGAAAACGTTGTCGAAAAAGATGATGAGTTTTTAATCTCTCTAACATTTACATGTCCTACTCGGGGGGATTGACACGGTCGATTCTTCCGGGACACTCTGACCCTGAACCAGCTTGTTTTTCCCTTCACGGACCCCCAGACGGTGTTTATCCCGTTTAGAACGGGTACACATTATTGTGCATCATTATTTTATGCTTTAACTATTGAAAAATAGCAGATATACAAGCTCACAGCGCGGCACCGAGTGCCACGCTGCGAGCTTGTAGATCTGCCATTTTTGAAAAATCTTGAAAATTAGAATGTTGACCCGATTCTATAAGTGTCTTTTGAATGCTTCTAAGTTTAAAAACCTATGTTTCTATGTCAACAATCTGGCTAGTATCCATCGTCAAAGAAAAGGTCCTTTTCACTTAACTGGAGCTCAGTTAGTCTGTTCTTGAGAGACTACTGTGTCGACCCTAACCCTAACCCTAACCCAAACCCTAACCATAACCTCAGTGAGGGAACATAGGGCTGAGGGAACTTGAGCATGACCCCACTGTGTCAGTGGTTCTCAAACCTTTTCATGTGAAGGGCCCCCAAAATGATATGGATTTGGCTACGGACCCCCCATCTCAAAATATTTCGTTCCAGGGACCCCCCAGAAGCAAAATTGAGTTACAAACGTTTGCTTTGAAAAAGCATGTATTCAAAGATTTGCACACATTTTCAACGACTTTTTTCAAAAATAGCAGATCTACAAGCTCGCAGCGCGGCACTGTGAGCTTGTATATCTGCTATTTTTTTGGTTAAAGCATTCAACAATTCCAGGCCTAAATGGGATTATTATCATCTCACACGTTTCAGAACCCTGGGTTTGATCCTGAGGGCCCGTAGCTTAGCTATCTGAAACAACCTCTGCTCTTTGCACCGTTTGGACGAAAGACGTGACGGTGAATTATGAGCTGCTGGGTGTGTGTGAAATGTCACAGACTGACCCTCCAGCAACTCCTGACCAACGCAACCGGGTCTGCTGACCGGCTGCTCTGCAAGCTGACACAACGTGTCCTCGGCTTGTATTTCTTGTCGTCGGGTAGAAACCTGCCCGGCAACCTCTCAACATCTTTTAACTTTTTCCATTTCTTTTTCTTTTCTTATATTAACACTTATGTTGCAATGATTTTTTCTCTTCAATGTCTCGCGTTGCCATGGTTACCATAGACTTCCATGTAATTGTGCAAGTGTGTAAAAAGTGCACGCCCATGCCTAGATGATGCACCACGTGTGTAGATGCTGTTCACAGCTTTCAAACAAAAAAATCCGCCTGTTTTCTTCAGATGTAAACAAACATGGCTGCCATGTTTGAAAGAATGGGTTGGTATGGGGGTTAAACATGCAATTTCGCGATCGCGATCATGCCTAATACATTTCTGGAGGACCAAAAAAAATTTTTTGAAAAAAAAAAATTTGAAATTTCTTTTTTTTTTTTTTTTTCAAAAACGGCCCAAACTCGGGAAACTCGGGGTTGGCACAGCACTAGTACCAATACAAACTCGGGAAACTCGGGGTTGGCACCATATGTGTTAGCACCATATGTGTTAATGCCTTCCTTGATCATACTGTAGCAGATCCACTAGTTTGCCACGTCATGTTAATCCTGAAAAGTCACAGTTTGGACATCGGTTTCTGCCGATATATATCGGTTCGGGCTCGATACTTGAAAGCAAACAATAGCCATAACTGTCCAACTGAAAAGAAAGAATAAGCCGTTTACCTTAAAGGGGAAGACCACCCATTTTCAATATTGAACTATATTAATTACATCACACATTGTACTTTACAATACAAACCCCAAAATCAATCCTCCAGTTCTAGGCAACACAGAAGAGGGGGAACTTTTTTATTATTTCCACACAACTCCTCTAAGGTATATTAATGACATGGTTCAATATTGAAAATGGGTGGTCTTCCCCTTTAAGAACAGCGGTTGAAAAAGAAGCAAACGACTTGGTAACACTTTATAATAACTATTTGTTAACTTATAAGGAGAGAGGGCGAGATCATTTAGCGACCTACAACCGGGTTGCAACGTGGTCGGTAGTTTTCAGCGACCGGGTCGCTAAAGCGTCCGACCGGGCCGTTAAATCACCGAACGAGCCGCTAAAGTGTTCCGACCGGGTCGCTAAATCATCGACCGTGCCGCTAAAGCGAGCGACCGGGTCGCTAAATCAACGACCAGGATGCTAAATCCACGGACCGGGTCGCTAAATGCACCAACCGGGACGCTAAATCCACGGACCGGGTCGCTAAATCCACCAACTGGGACACTAAATCCACGACTGGGTAGATAAATCCTAGCCTGACTGCAAGCGTCAGACTCTATCACACACTTTGTTTTGGGAAGAGAGTCTGAGATTGCGGGCAGACATTCCACTTCTGGGGGGGGCGGGGTAAAGCCTATTGACGTCACACACACACACACACACACACACACACACAAACACACACACACACACACACACACAAACACACACACACACACGGTTAGAGCCCCCGACGGCGACGTGGCGTGACATTGCAAAAATACGTTATTTCTTATAACATATTATATGATTGCATGTTTACGTGGTATTTTTAAATGGTATTAAAACGTAATGAAACGGCACTATTGTATAGTTTATTAAAATAATTCGAGTCGAGTCTGACTCCGCCATGACAGTTTTCACGGACCAATCAGAGTCCACTAGCGACTCTCACGTGGGCAGAGGACACCAATCAGAGTCCACTAGTGACTCTCACGTGGGCAGCAGAGCTCTGGAGGGAGGGGGCTGGGGGGGGCTAGGACCGGACCAGCCTTGGGAATCCACCAGACGCCAAACCACGTGCCCCAAGCATACAACCCTGATTGGCCCATTCAATTGGCCCATTCAATTCGCCTGCTCCTCTGGCGGAGAAGAAATAAAATATTAAATATCCGGGGTCAGTCCACACTACACACCACCCACCAACAGGGGGTGGTAATGTGTGGACTGATTTATCAGGCTAGATAAATCCACCGACCGGTGGTCGCTTATCCACCGACCACCGGGCTACTAACCCTAACCCTAACCCTAAACCTAACCTCAGTAACCTTACCTCAGTAGGCTAACCTGCCGATGCAACCTCCCGACCGGGTCGCTAAAGCTAAAGCGAGCGACCGGGTCGCTAAATCGACCGACTGGGGCGCAAAATCTTCCAACCGGGTCGCTAGATGTACCAACTGGGTCGCTAAATCTACCGACCTAAAGCTGCAGGCAGGTCGGTAGATTTAGCGACCGGGTCGGTCGATTTAGCGGCGCGGTCGGTGATTTACCGGGCCGGTCGGTTGATTTAGCGACCCGGTCGCTCGATTTAGCGACCCGGTCGCTGAAAACTACCGACCACGTTGCGACCCGGTTGTAGGTCGCTAAATGATCTCGCTCTTACTGCTTATAAGTAGTTATTATAGACATCATAAACTGTTAGTTAATGAGTTAAGTCGCTCATAATAAGCAGACATGGCAACACTGGGCATGAGAGCCGTCTTGAGTGAGATTTAAAGCCTGCACAAATCTAAGGAACACACGCTTAAGAAAGTGTGCACTTAAGAAAGACACACACACACACACACACATACACACACACATACATACTCTTGTGTTAATGAGAGCGGGTGGTTTGTTGTGTGCGAGCGCGGAGGAGGTGTGGGTTTAATCACCAGAGGCAGTGTGGCGTGGCAGGAGTGGGCCTTTTTTTAATTACTTTGCCAATTGTGCTGCGTCAAGGATGGGGGGGCCTCGCCCACGCACCCCCCCCCCCCCCCCCCCCTGATGATGATGTCATCCTGTGAGAAGAACTTTCTCCCACGCCCCCCCTGAGCCCCCCCCCCCCCCCCCCCCCGTTCCCCTGACAGAGCTACCCACTCACCACTCAAATGCCCTTCACTTGACACTGTGGCACAGGAGGACGCCAACGCACTTTCAAGCTTGCCACAAGTATTTGAATCCTGAAAAGTCACAGTTTTGGACATCGGTTTCCGCCGATATATATATCGGTTAGGGCTCGATACTTGAAAGCAAACAAAAGCTATAACTAGACCCTCCAGAAAAAATGCGGGCACAAGTCCTTGATTTTGCGGGCAAAAAATCCTTGATTTTGCGGGCAAAAAATCCTTGATTATGCGGGCAAAAAATCCTTGATTTTGCGGGCAAAGATTATTGATTATGCGGTGAATTAAGCGGGGTTTTCATATGAATTTATGCGGTGAAAATGCGAAACTATGCGAAATATGCGGGAACTTGTGAAAGTTGTGATTAAATGCGAAATTATGCGAAATATGCGGGAACTTAAAAACATATTTATACATACAGTATATATATATATATATATATATATATATATATACATATATATATATATAAAATAAAAATTGATAACTATTAATTGAACCACTTTAATATACAGTACACTGGCTATTTGGAAACAGACAATCTATAAGCTCAAAGCATATCACTAATGAGACATGTGTATATCGCTTGTCATCCTGTGAGGATAACTTTCTCCCCCCCCGGTCCCCTGACAGAGCTACCCACTCACCACTCACATGCCCTTCACTTGACACTGGCACAGGAGGACGCCAACATACATACCAAACTCTCTCTAAGAATCAATATCGCCTTTTTTTTATTCGCCTATTTGGGCCTGGGAAATACCTAAGAATGTCATCTAAATCCTAATGGGTTTCTGAAAGAAAACTTGATCAAACTTGTCAAGAACCCCTAGAAACAGGGGCGTCAATTGGGTACGGCAGGGGTATGCAACTGCCATACCCTGGGTCCAGGGGGGAAAATAAAAGTTATGTTTAAATATAAATCCATGAATGTGTCTTTGTCCATCTGTTCTGGTTATTATGTTGTTAAATTATAGTAAAATAACTACAAATGCAAAATTTAACAAAATTGTCACTTCAACAAGGTATTATAATTATATTCTCCACACTTTTATTCTCCCCATTTGGACAAAATTGTATATTCCAAGGTTCCGCAGGTCAGCTGCTGCAGATGAAATGCATTATTGTTAATTGTGGCTCGTTTACTAACATGCCAAGTTTAGCTGCACTTGAACAACCATTCCAGGCTGCCATATCCAGCCCAAGAAACCATAGAAACCTGGGTAAAAAGACATTGTGAAAATAGCTGATCTACAGTAGATCTGCTATTTTCACAATAGAACCAACTGCCTTATACAAAATGTAATGCCTCTTTTCCATGAGGACTCCCATCTTTGCCATACCCTAGCTTTTGCTGAACTGACGCCACTGCCTAGAAATATAATTTATGTATTTGACCGCCGACCACCATCTCAAAATATTTTGTTCCCAGAGGCAAAAATTTACAAAAGTTTGCACAAATGTTCACGATTTTTCAAAAATAGCAGATCTACAAGCTCGCAGCGCGGCTGTGAGCTTGTATATCTGCATATCTGCAAAATTTTTAATAGTTAAACCATAATAAACATGCTCACAACGCAAGGCGTTGTGAGCATGTAGATCGGCTATTTTCACAATAGAACAGTGTTATACAAATGTTATGCCTCAACTCTTAGTGCTCATCAGAGTGGGCCCCAGTTCAAATATGATTATTTTGGGGGTCATGGTCTGAAAAGGTTGAGATCCACTGTTCTAAAGGAGTAGTAGAAGTAGAAGAGTTGCCGTCTTAGAACACGAAGGGTTCCCAGTTCGATCCCGGGTTCCACCAGAGTTAGTGTGATCCTTGAGCAAGACTCTGAACCCCTAGTTGCTCCCGATGAGCAGGTTGGTGCCTTGCATGTTTTCTTCCGCCATCGGTGTGTGAATGTGTGAGTGAATGGGTGAATACAATGCACATTCTACGTAAAGCGGGCGCTATATGAATGCACCATTTACCATTTAGTTCACAAAGGTTTTTCATGCCAGGGACCCGCAAGAAGAGATTTGTGTTAAAACATTCTTCAATTACTTTTTTCATTTACTTTTAATAATTATTTTTTAAAAGAGCCGAAATTAAAAAAATGAAAAAAGTAACTGAAAAAACACGATTCGATTAATCTATCATGGTTAAAATTGAGTTTGAACTTACAATGGGTTTGTATAGGAAGGGGACGTGTGTGATAAAATAAATAACAAATATAGTAAATACTGAATCAAGAAAAAAAAAAGTCCCGGGTGTTGCCAAAAGCCTGATCAAGATGATAAAATGACCCAACTTTTCTTGGAAAGTGAAATATCCCTTTAAAGTTCACCGAGCCAAAACGGAGAGCCACTAATTACGCCATCAATTCATTAACGTTCTTACAAGAAATAATTAATCATTCGATTAACAGTTAGGTGACGGCAATGTATCATAATACGGCCGAGCTTATATTGAAGTGCAATTCTTTCAAGGAATGAAGACTAGACTAATTAGAAACTAGAAATCTGCAGGTAGAGGAGTTTGAGAGTAAAATCCTGGGGTACTGAAGCCTTACAAAGAAACACCCACACAACAAGCGTTGGTAGAATTAAATCTATTCGGCTGCAGTCTGGACGATCCTTTCCTTCCTAATGTTTCGTCTAATTAAACAACCGCCTGATGAGAAATCCTGTTGAGCTTCAACAGCGGTGTTAGTTCAGCGGTGTCCCTTGCTGACCCGTTTGCAAAGCTCTGCATAGAATTAATCACAGAGGTTTAAAAGGGTGAGACAGAGAGAAATTCAGAGTAACGCAAGGGTTCCCAAACTTTTCAGGCCGTGACCCCCAAAAGGACCATAATTAGTTCAACCGGGGACCCCCCACAATATTCATAATTTGAACTGGGGACAAGAAAACCCTCCTGTGTTCAACACGTCATTCGTTTTTATTTTTTCATGTAAAAAAATATCCCTTTAGTATCTATTTCTTTGCTCTATCCATGCCCTCATTCAGTATTCCATAATAATCATAATCCTATGAATTATGCATGTGTTTGATCCTCCAGAAGGTGGGTGATCTTAGAGAGCATGCAAACCAAATGAACCGCTGATGCAAACAAACAACAAAGTCACTTCCTCACTGATGGGAGCCGAGGTGCTGTTGGTGTACGGGGGGAGGAAGATTTCTAGTCAGGAAAAATGATCAGAATACCTGTCAAATCTGGGAATAAATTCCTTACCAAAAAATGTCTTCGTAAAGTTGTCTAGTAAAGTTGTCTAGTAACATATCTAACAACGATTGAAATTCAACATCCCTAGCAAAATGTTTGACATCTAGGGTAATTCTGGGTCTCATTCACTTACTATACACTATAAGGGAAAAAATGACTCCCAAAAATATGCTTTAAGTGGGATGTGAGGGGTCTAACTAAGTTATTCTGAATCCATTCCAAGCATTTGTTTTGCACGAAAAACATTCCTTGGGCCAAAAATGGACACCATACAACTGTGAAAAGTGGTGACTCATCACTAAACCATCGTTTTTTGGGTCTGTTTTTAGCCCAATGAATGTTTTTCATGCAAAACAAATGCTTGCAATGGATTCAGAATAAGTAAAAACACCTAGTTAGACCCCTCACATGCTACTTAAAAAGCATATTTTTGGGAGTGATTTGTTTCCCTTATAGTACAGTGTATAGTAAGTGAATGAGACCCAGATGTCAAACATTTTGCTAGGGATGTTGAATTTCAATCTTTGTTAGATATGTTACTAGACACCTTTACGAACATTGGTGAATAAATTGTTTGGTAAGGAATTTATTCCCAGGTTTTATTAACACATCTGGTGCCAACCCCGAGTTTCCCGAGTTTGTATTGGTACTAGTGCTGTGCCAACCCCGAGTTTCCCGAGTTTGGGCCGTTTTTGAAAAAAAAAAAAAAAATCGTTTTTTCAAAAAAAAAAATTCAAAAAAAATTTTTGGACCTCCAGAAATGTGTTAGGCATGGTCGCGATCGCGAAATTGCATGTTTAACCCCCATACCAACCCATTCTTTCAAACGGCAACAGTCCGCCATTCCGAAACACCGCTATTCCGAAGCAGGGTTAGGGTTAGGTTTAGGGTTAGGGTTAGGGTTAGGGGTAGGGTTAGGGGTAGGGTTAGGGTTAGTTAGGGTTAGGGTTAGGGTTAGGGTTAGGGTAAGGGTTAGGGTTAGGGTTAGGGGTAGGGTTAGGGTTAGAAGTCAACGTTCGGAATAGCGGTGTTTCGGAATGGCGGGGTGTAACCTTTCAAACATGGCAGCCATGTTTGTTTACATCTGAAGAAAACATAATGGCTCATAAATCATGAATGCCTGAACAGATTTCCAAGCGGATTTTTTTGTTTGAAAGCTGTGAACAGCCTGCACACACGTGGTGCATCATCTAGGCATGGGCGTGCACTTTTTACACAATTGCACAATTACATGGAAGTCTATGGTAACCATGGCAACGCGGGACATTGGCCGGAAAAAATCATTGCAACATAAGTGTTAATATTCCCTGACTATTCCTTTTGGCTTCACGTCTCTGCACACTTCCTGCATTCATTTACTAAAGGTCTGATTGGCCATGACTGTGTGACATCACACATTGCGTGCCCTGTTTCTGGGGCATTAATGAAAAAGTTGACAAGTCGACTCAGTCGACTTCATTGCACAAGTCAACTCCCACCAGAGAAAGTCGAAAGTCGAAGTTGAAAAAAAAAGAAAGAAAAAAAAGACTATTGTGAAAATAGCAGATCTACATGATCACAACGCCTCGCAACTGCTATTTTCACAATTTCTGCCTCTATATATTTGACAATTTGGACATAATTTAAATTGTCATTTTAGAGGTATTAAAAAATCCTTAATTTGGCACTTTAGAAATGTGCAGCTACCCTCTATACTATACTTTATGTTGGTGTGTTTACTGTTGAGTGAGAAAACAATGCTGCACATTAAGTTAAACATGTGTGATGTGATGACGTCATCAAACGATAAAGTCGACTTCAACTCAACTTTTTACTGAGTTGAGTCGACTTGCAAAAATCACAAGTCGTTAATGCCTTAGCCCGGTCTCATATGGCTGTCGTATGCAGCAAACACAGTTTGACACATTTGTTAATTAACTAATCAATAGGTCGACACATTCGTACAACTATCGGTCAACAACTCGACTAAGAACTTATTTAGTTGAGGACAGATCACACTTAAATAAAGAATAGTAAAAAATGCAGATGCCATAGTGTAGCGCCACGGCCGGGAGGCGAACCCGGGACCCCGATATCCCAGGCATGTGCGCTGACCAGTCAGCCAAAGTGCCAGGCACGTTGGCGAGAGCCAACGCACACACTGTATAGCCTACAGTCGTCCCCTCTACCTGGAAGCGCGACCACGCGTCTAAGATCGACTTTGAAACCGGGGGGTCCGATCGCGACTCATGGGGGGACAGTCGTCGACTACTAGGCATAGGGTCTACAACGCTGAGGAACTGACGGAAAACTCCGCCAGTACCTATTTGTACCGCTGCCACCAATGTAGTGTCACGGCCGGGAGGCGAACCCGGGACCCCGATATCCCAGGCATGTGCGCTGACCAGTCAGCCAAAGTGCACCCCAGCCTACAATAGCACCCCAAATCATCACTGACTGTGGAAACTTCCCACTGGACTTCAAGCAACTCTGACTTCAGAAGATTGACATTTCTCTATTATAAATCCTTGTTTTCAGTGGTCTCCTGTAATACTGTAATATTTTTGTTATCTCCTTTTGATTTTCATGTACAGTATGTGCCATGAAAATCGAAATTGAAAGTTTCCATTTTTGAATTATATTGCAGAAGAAAATGAACTTGAGAGAGATCTGTACAGTAGTTAGCATGTTAGCATACAGTAACCCGAGTATCAGAAACCGTTAATGGATTTTCCAACTCACCCGCCGGTGGAGGAGCGGTCACAGGCTCGGGGGGGACCGCCGCAGGCTCCGAGGGGGCCGCCTCGGGCTCCGGAGGGGGGGCCACTGCAGGCTCGGGCTCCGGGAGGGGCACTTCCTCAGGTTGCAGGGGGGCCACCTCGGGTTCCGGAGGAGGAGGGGCCACCGCTGTAGGCTCTGGCGTAGGGGCCTCGGCCGGTTCCGGGACGGGAGGAGCGGGAGCTTCCACGGTGGGCTGAGGAGGAGTAGGTGCAGCCGGTTCACTAGGAGCTACAAATTCGGCCAGGGGAGGCGCAGCAGCGGCGGCGACTTGCTCGGCATCAGCGGCAGCAGGAGCAGCAGGCTGAGGAGGCAAAGCTTCCATTGGCGGGGCGACAGGCTCGGCAGGGGGGGCGGAAGAGACAGGTTCGATTGCGATGACAGGAGGAGGAGGTGGAGAGGACACGGGTTCGGGTGACTCCGGGGCGGGTTCGATTACAACGGGAGGAGGAGGAGCCTCAATTACAGGAGGCGGAGGAGGGGGAACAGATTCGGTTACCGGGGGAGGATCGATTATGGAAGCAGGAACTGATTCGGGGGCAGAGGTTGGTTCAATCACGGGAGGAGGAGAAAGGGATTCAAGCGCAGGGGAGGCGGGCTCAATTACAGGTGGCTGAGGAGGAAGGGATTCGATTACGGAAGGCAGAGGAGGCGGAGCAAGCAGAATCACGGGTTCCACCTCCTCGACCGCAACGGGAGGAGGCGGAGCGGTGGGGGGGGCAGCCAGGGGTTCGACAACAACGGGCGGAGCAGCGGGGGGAGGAGGGGGAGCTGGGTGCAGAGCCTCGCACTCGGACTCGAAAGCAGCAGGGGGAGCGACAGCCGCGGGAGACGATGGGAGGACCATCTCCGTGGTGGTGGTGATGCTGGTGGGTACTTCTACCTGTTGTTCCATGGGTGGAGGAGAAGGTGGAGCCACCGTCTCGGCGGGAGGAGGTGGAGGTGGTGCTGGGAGTACAGGGGGCTCTACTACGGGAGGAGGAGGTGGAGGAGGCAAGGAGGTGACGGGGTCGAAGGGAGACACGGGCTGAAGGAGTGCGGCGGGGCTGAGGGTGGAGATGACAGTGGGAGGATGTGGTGATTGGGTGGTGGTGGTGGGGGGTGGTGGTGGTGCAGGGGTGGAGGACACCGCGGGGGGAGGTGGTGGTGATGGGGGCGTGCGGGGAGGGAGGGGAGCGGAGGTGGGCTCCCTCATGCGGTTGATGACATTCTCGGAAAGCTGCGAAGAGAAGAGAGAGAGAATGTTCAGTGATAGAATAATGACTTTTTAAAGTTGCTGAAAGTTGACTTGAAAACGACTTCATTCACGTAGTAACACACTGTCAGGCAGTAAACTCAACTTTGTTTTTTATAAATTGTAATTGGAGAAAAGAAAAGATGAGTGTTAAAATGTTTTCATTTACTTATTTCTATTGTTTTAGCGATTTTAGTATGTTGATTTCAGTGGGTGGGGGCATGCGTACAAGTGGCTAAATATGTATTTGTAGACACAATAAGCCGGCAATTTCTTTGTTACCATTTACACCATCTGCACATGAAGGATTGTGGTCCATCTTGAGAATGGGTCTATTGTGTCTAAAAATACATATTTAGCCACTTGCATGCATGCCCCTAACCTGGGGGCATGCATGCAAATCAAAATTGTTAAAATCACTAAAACAATAGAAAGCAGTAAATGAAAACATTTTAACACGCATCTTTTCTTTTCTCTAATGACTATCTACAAGAACATTAGTTCTAGTTCTAGTAGGATATTATAATGCTTGATGTAAAAAAACTAAGTTGTCCTTTAACTTCCTTGAGGGGGTTCCAAATGGACCTTTTACAGGTCTGGAACTCTTAAGCCCCTTTTCCACCACAGGGCCGAACCAGAACTAGAACCAGAACTTTCCAGAACCCAGAACTTTGAAGAACCTGTGAAGTTCCGGGACCAAAGTTCTGCTTACGTTTCCATCCAACCAGACCTAATTGGGAAAAGAGCAGCAGCGCTGCTGGCCCCGCCCATAGGTTCCCAGAACTTACAGTTGGGTTGGGTGAACCTTTGTTGGCCTTACGATTCATTACATCGAATGATTGACATTAAACATTGTCCAAATTGTCAAATATTAGAGGTATGAAACTGTGAAAATAGCCGATCTATATGCTGTAGACTAGAGCATGTAGATCTGCCATTTTCACAATAGAACCGTGTTATACAAAATGTAATGCCTCAACTCTTCTGAGTGGGTCCCCAGTTCAAATATGATTATTTTGGGATTGCGGCCTGAAAGGTTTGAGAACCACTGATCTAGGCCACTGTGTCCCAACAGTCGCGGACAGGTCATTCAAAGCAATAACAAACACAACTGCCATTTTCCTTAGCTCCAACTATATTGCTGTCGATAACACAGGATTTAAACACATCGAAGGTGACGGAGCCCAGATATGAGATTCCTTCACCGCCTCGTTTCAGCCTGAAAGTTATACCAGCCTTTTATGAACGAAAAGCAAAAAGCTGCTGCTGTCGACACCTTGACCGGGACATCTGCTGTAGCAATCACCTCTGATAGACACACGTAAAGTTACACTACAGTCAGAGACTGAACAGTAATTAAAGTTTTACCTATCGTTTCATAATGGACGATTTACTTTTAGGGAAAGTGGGCATGACCTTTGGGCAAGTAGAACATGACCTGTACTTGCCCGATAAGCAAGTGCCTCTGAGACCTTGGTGTCAACCCCTATAGCTGATCTACAAGCAACACAAAATGCCTCGTGGGGACGATCCCTGCGGAGTCCTTTTTTTCTAGATCTGTAAGTCTTCAACAGGGGGTCCTCAGGGTTACTACAGGGGGTCCTCCAAATCGTTGTGTGATAGAAGCTTTTTTTTTCTCCTTTTTTTATATTAACCACTTGAACCCTGGCGTCCATATTCTGAGAACTTTAGCCGAAAATAGACGATCTACAAGGTCACAGCGCCTCGCACTGCGAGGCGTAGTGAGCTTGTAGATCGGCTATTTTCGGCAAAGAGGTTTGGTGTAGATGGGGGAAAATTGACGGTTCAAGTGGTTAAATATCTGAAAACACAAATCGACATGAATCCAAAATACACTATCTATGAAAAGTTGTGGGGGTCCCTGTTTCACCTCTCTCTAAACTAAGGGGTCGTTGGCCTGAAAACGTTGAAGACCTGGCCCTGCCATAGAGTGTTCAATCTTGAATAGCACTTGATTCACTCCTCCCTCCAAACGTTATACAGCAGCACACAGAAAGTGAAGCAGGGACACCCAAAATACTGTATAAAATTGTGCTGCAGATTAAACTTTTTTTTCCATGGAGTTTATAGATAGCTTCATACTAAATAAAAACCAGTAAGACTCCCTAATCGGGAGATAAGCGACCGTTGGTCGCTTATCTCTAAGACAGCACTGTCATCGTCAGTTACTTTACTAATCATCTTTTCTATTAAAATGTTGGATTCATGATAATGTATTTTTTCAGACATTTAAAGTACTAGAAGCTGGGTTCGGGCGGCCCAGCATCTAGTCGGCGACCTGGCCAACTCGGAACAATGTAAATAGGGAATGAATGCCCCGCCCTTTAATGCAAACCCCATTATACCTGTTTTCATAGGACCCGTTTTGACCATCTGTCTGCCTGTGTCCATTTATGCCCATATATGGAGAAATCTGTATCTGTCTGTCTGTCGGCGTCCATTTTATGTCCATATATGGAGATCACTGCAGTTATAGTTCTGGGTCCATTTTATGCCCATATATGCCCATATATGGAGATATCTGTCTATCTGCGTCCATTTTATGCCCATACATGGAGATCTCTGTATCTGTCTGTTTGTGTCCCTTTTATGCCCGTATATGGAGATCTTTGTGATTCTGCGTCCATTGTATGCCCATATATGCCATATATGGAGATATCTGTTTATCTGCGTCCATTTTATGCCCATATATGAGATCTCTGTCGCTTTTTCAAACCGATGGTCAAAACGGATCCTATGACAACAGGTATAATGGGGTTTGCATTAAAGGGGGAACCGGCACTGTGTCTGCAACACAGTCGGAGGCACAGA
Source organism: Nannobrachium achirus (assembly GCF_963921795.1). NCBI lineage: Eukaryota > Metazoa > Chordata > Actinopteri > Myctophiformes > Myctophidae > Nannobrachium > Nannobrachium achirus. The sequence goes on from NC_137830.1 coordinate 6,667,877, forward strand.
CAGATACAGAGATCTCCATAATGGGAATAAAGGGACACAGACAAACAGATGGAGGAGGAGACAAACTTAATGCAAACCCCATTATACCTGTTGTCATAGGACCCGTTTTGACCATCTGTTTTGGCTTTGTCCACTTATGCCCATATATGGAGATCTATGCAGACACAGTGCCAGTTCCGGAAAATCCTGATGTCAGACATCAGAATCCGAACCTTTCGTGCTGGTTCCAGAAAATCGTGTATCGGGTCGGGTCGAGGCCGAGCACTGCACTACCTGCTGCGGTGGGGAACGCGTGTGCCGAATTTGAAATAGGGAATGAATGCCCCACCCTTTAATGCAAACCCCATGAATGCCCCACCCTTTAATGCAAACCCCAATATACCTGTTGTCATAGGACCCGTTTTGACCATCTGTTTGTCTTTGTCCACTTATGCCCATATATGAAGATCTCTGCACACACAGTACCGGTTGCGGAAAACTCTGATGTCAGACATCAGCTTCGCATACGGGCATTCATTTTATTCCCATATATGGAGAACGCGCGTGCCGGTGGGACGAACGGTTCTCGAGATACGCGGATTACATACATACATACACACACACTCACAGAGATTTTTTGTTGACTCATGTATCTCTGCACACACAGTACCGGTTGCGGAAAACTCTGATGTCAGACATCAGCTCCGCATACGGGCATTCATTTTATTCCCATATATGGAGAACGCGCGTGCCGGTGGGACGAACGGTTCTCGAGATACGCGGATTACATACATACATACACACTCACAGAGATTTTTTGTTGACTCATGTGGCGTACGTGATGTCAGAGCCTTTTATGAAGTGATGTCACAATGAGTCAGCGCTTGCGCCGATTTCCTCCGGAACAGCCTGATGTCAACAATCAACCCCGCATAAGGAGATTCCGAACGTTTCGCGCCGGTTAGGGAAAACCGCGCGTCGGGTCGGGTCGAGGCCCGGCACTGCACTCCGTGCCGCGGCGGGGAACGCGCGTGCCGAATCTGAAGCCGGTGGGACGAACGGTTCTCGAGATACGCGGATTACAGACACACACGCAGACAGACAGACACGCAGAGACTTCTCGCATTTATAGATAGATAAAAGCGTAAACCCTCCATACGTTAGTCCAGTGGTTCTCAACCTGTGGGTCGGGACCCCCAGGGCGGTCCCCAAATTATTTTGGAGGGGTCACCAGAAAGATGATTAACTTAATGTGGAACATTGTTTTCTCACTCAACAGTTAAACAGACCAACATAAAGTTTAAGTGCATAGAGGGTATCTGCACATTTCTAAAGTGACAATTCAAGGACGTTGAAATATCTCTAAAATGACATATTAAACATTGGTCAAATTGTCAAATATTAGAGGCAGAAATTGTGAAAATAGAACTGTGTTATACAAAATGTAATGCCTCAACTCTTAGAGCTCGTAGGGTGGGGGGGTCTCCAGTTAAAATATGATTACATTGTGGGTTGCAGACTTGCGTCCTGAAAACGTTGAGAACCACAGCTTTAGTCAACTTGACTTTACCTTTACTTCTACACCAAACCTCTTAACAGAAAATAGCTGATCTACAAGCTCACAAACAATGCCTGGCAGCTAATGGTCGCCTCAGAACATTAGTTCTAGTAGGATAAAATGCTTGCTTGCATTTAACTTCAGAAGACAATTAGAATGCACCGCATTGAATGAATGTCACAGCAACAATAACAAAGCTAAGCATGTCAGTTTCTCCTGGCAGCTTCAAGCTTGACTTGTTCTTGTTCAGTCAAAACAATAATTGGGAATGTATGCAGTTGTGCTGGAAATTATTCAACCCCCCCTGACAAATTGGTTCATTAGTGTAACCATTGTTCCTTTGCCTTAAAACTTCTGAACTATGCTAAAACTATACTTTCTGGAATATTCAGTGTCTTTGCAATGGCTTTATATCCTTTTCCTTTTTTGTACAAAGCAATAATCTCTTCTCTGAACTTTTCTGACCATTCCTTAGACTTAGCCATGTTTCTAACTGCTCTAATCACAGTCAACAAGTCAACAAACTTTAGTCAGGCCAGGTTGCACATCTAATGCATCTATTTAAGCCCTTGATTAGTCGATTGCAGTTGATTACAGATGTTTTCAGGTTAATTAAGAGTTGAATAATTGAAAGTAAAAGTGGTGTTGAAAGTAGCATTTAGCATTGAATTTTGGGGGGGAAAAAACAACAAATGTTACAAACTCGCATGGCTGTCAGGTTCAAGTTCAAGTTCAAACAGTCGTGTAAATTAACTAAGTGGATTTACCTGAGTACTGATAGGACTTAAGTACAATTTTGAGGTATTTGTACTTTACTTGAGTAGGCCTATTTCCAGTTTTCAGTACTTTAATTACTTCTACTCCAGTACATCTCGGATCCAAATATTGTACTTTTACTCCAGTACAATTATTTGAAAGGTGTAGTTACTAATTACTGTGCGGATATAAATGATTATATCATAAAACATACGCTAATCTACAAAGCAGTCCCCACAGAGCTTGTAGATCTGCTATTTTCAAACAATTTGTACTTTTACTTTTGGTACATTTTGATGCCAATACTTTCATACTTTCACTCAAGTACATTCTGGACTTTTACTTGTAGCAGAGTATTTCTATATTGCAGTATTGATATGTATTACTTAAGTACAACATTTGACTACTTTTCCCGCTACTGCTCGTTTGAACTGTTTTTATGTACTCTATTCCAGACACACACTTTACATAACTTCTATAACAACATGTCATCCATTACATTCAGTTTTGTTTGGATCAAAAAGTACTTAAAGTACAAAATGTTTGAAAATAGATGATCTACAAGCTCACAACGTGTCTATTTTCAAGCGGTCAAGGTATAAAACAGGGCTAAAGTGGATTAATGTATGTTTTATAATATTATCATTTATATCTTCATAGTAACTAGAAACTAAAGTTTTAAAAATCAACCTAGTGCCGTAAAATTACAATATTTGGATCCGACATGTAGTGAAGTAGAAGCAAAAGTACTGGAAATTGCAAACACTATAGAATAAAGTATAGATACCTCATAATAGAGCATCGCAGTGGAAGTGGATTCCTGGTGCCACTTAATATTCCCCATTCATTTTCGCCATAGACCTTTACAAACATATTTATAACAATTATGTTAAGCCTCGAACCAAGCCATCCAGGATGGCAGTGAATCATGACCATAAAACATTTGTTTCTATGAAAAGAACGTTTTGAAAATCGCTAAAAAAAATGTAGTATATCAAATAATGTAATATTAAAATGTGTTTTCACATAGGATCAAAGGTTGTATGGTCATGATTCACTGCCATCCTGAATATAAATATTTTTGTAAAAGTCTATGCCGAAAATGAATGGGGAATATTAAGTGGCACCAGGAAACCACTTCCGCTGCAACGCTCTATTGTACTTAAAGTTTTTGTTTGGCACTGTTTGTTACGTTATGCTTTGAGTATAGCTTTTTTGTGTGTGTGACGTGTCACTTATGAGCGTTGAATGTTTCGTGGTCACTTAATGTATATATTCTTCTTTTTTTGCAATAGCTTTTTGACACTTTATGTTTTTCTTTTTTTGTGCTTGCTCTTTGGACTGTACACTACAGTACTCTTTTTCTTTTTCTTATTTCTTTGTAACCTTAAACTGCTGTGCTGCCTCTGGGCAACTGAATTTCCCCCGTGGGATAATAAAAGGTATCTATCTAAATTATCTATTTATCTATCTATCTATCTATCTATCTATCTATCTATCTATCTATCTATCTAGCTATCTAAGTACAGTACTTAAGTAAATCTACTTAGCTACTTTACACACCACAGGGTTCAAGTTCAACCAAACGTCAACATCACAGAGGGATTACAGGCAGCTATTCCAGACACACACCTTACATAACATCCATAACAACATCCATGACATTCAGTCAGTGTCTTCTCCTCTGCCCAGTGCCACACAACACACTCATATCAACAGTTCTAGTATCATTCATAATATAGGCTATACATAATGATAACATTAACATAAATAACTCCAGACACACACCTTGCATAACACAATAACATCCATGAGACCATGACATTCAGAAAAGTGTCTCCCAGTGGTTCTCAAAGTGGATTCCAGGAACCCTTTAGGGGAATTGACCCATACAAAGACTAACTCTGACAGTGTACAAATGGAACCAAATGGACCCGTTAGGGTCCATTTGGTTCCATTTGTTACACTGTCAGAGTTAAAAGGAAGACCTTGAAATTTGTAACGTTTGACTTCTAGCCCACAGCAGCCCACAGCTACATAATGCACTCACATCAACATTTCTATTATAATTCATACACACATAATGATGACATTGACAGTGCATAACTAACCCTGATGCCCTTCACCACAGTGACATTCTCGTTCTCGTCAGACTCGAAGGAGACCCGTCTGGTGCTGCTGTTCGCTCCCATGCTTCACTCAGTCAGAGGACCCCCACACGGACCACCAGACACACAGACAGTGGTTCTGATGGATGGAGACCCAGTAGGTTCTTCTCTCTCCTCTCCACGTGGGCTTATTGTTGTTTATCCTGGTTGTGGTCGACCACCGGTGTGCTGCTGCAAGGAGAACCCGGGGCAGGGTGACCAGAGCTGGGACACTCTGTTAGCAAGGTGCCGCTGGCTTCGGCCCAGCACTGGAGAATATACACACACAGTACACTGTATGGAAGCAGCTAGCACGCCAGGCTACTTCCCTAGCATCGTGTGACGTGTTCTAAGTGAGCCAGCGCTCGTTGGAGGAGCGCTTTTAGCCGTGCGACCCAATGTCATGTTATCTCACGACCGTCATGGATCCAACTGAAGCTGGGTTGGAGCACTTTAGCCAATTTGCCTCACACCTCTACATAAACGTTCACATTTCAAAAATAAAGTGCTGACTGAAAGCTTGCTGGTGTTAAAATATGGTCCGCTTAGGTATAATTACTCGTTTCTTCCGTATTGTTTAATAAGAAGCATTTTCATCCGATCAGTTGCCATTTTCTAAAGACAGCTTGAATGTATCAGAGTGCAGTACACCTCCCAACCGATGGGGTCGCGAAGTTGAAAATCCGAGAAAACGGCCGCCGATCGGATTAAAATGCTTCTTATTAAACAATACGTAAGATACGGGTAATTGTTCTTAAGCGTACCATATTGTGACTTTTGTCCAACTTCAGAAATACCATTATTTTCGAAATTTGATCCTTTGTTTAGAAGTATGTGCCATATTGGCCAAACCGCTTAACGCGAAGTTGAGTTGGATCCATAACTTTCATGATGTTCACAATTATGTTTCAGGGCTAGAGGAGAGCAGGCGGCCGTGCCTCTGTAAAGGGTTAGGTAAAAAAAAAATAAAGGAATGCAATGCAATGTCTCTGACTTTGAGTATTACATTATATGAATAAGATATTATATATAGGGTGTCTGTCTGTCAAGTTGCACAAGGTCAATTTAGAGCCCTTATAATACACAGATAGAACAGCACTGCCCTAGCCAAATCTGCGCAGCAAAAAAAAAAGACACTGCCTTGTTGCCAAATGACTGCGCAGAAGAAGAAAAAAGAAGAAAGAACGCTATAGGCTATAACGTTTTTGAACAAGTGATTACAACAAGGGAGAGAGTAGGCTAAAGTAAAAAGTAAGTAGGCTAATAATAATAATAAAAGTGTAGGCTGTGACAGAATAGCCTACACTCTGCGCAGCCTAAAAAAAGGAGGAGCTGGCTTCATATAATCTGATCACCTGATGCAATCCCGTGAGCTCATTCAGACGACAATAATTGTAAAGGATTCCTACCCGATGACCCGAAAATATCAAGCTTTTTTGATATTATCGTGAGTGCTCCCGACGAGTCCCGAGGTCATAAAAAAGCTAATTAACATAATCCGATCGTGTCAGGGTACTGTTCAAGCCCAAGACCGATTCCGGGGCCGACCAAACGATTTTCCCGGGGGGTCCTCCCGAAATCTGGTCGGGGATCCTCGGCCCCGGGATCGGCTCAATGTGAACGGGCCTTTAATGAGGATTCCCATTGGCTGCGTTTTGATCACACGAGGTTATTCCGATAATGATCATAGTAGCCTAATCATAATAATAGGCCTAATAAAGTGCTCTATTTGTCTGTCATTCAATGTTATATGAGATACTTCAATGGTTTCCAGTGGAAATAAGCTTAGTCTTTTCATGGATCTCCTTTTAGTAGACCTTGTACCAGTGAACTGTACCGTCATGAAACTGTACCTTTTCCTATGCAAACTTCTAATAAAGTCTTCAATCAATCAATCAATCAATAACATTAGTGTAAAATAAACCACTCGTTTTGGATGGTCCATTCAGTTTCATTTGTTCTTAAATTCATTTCTTCTTTGTCTTCTCCAGAGTCAACTCAAAGAAAGGGTCAAACTCGTCCTTCTGCTATACCACCAAAATGTGGAACCCCCCTTACGTAAGGCCATAAAGGAGTGTGGATCCCATAGCATCCTTTAAAATTGCCCTGAAAAACCACTTAGGCCTACAGGCCGCAGCTGTTCACAACTGGTAAAAACAAACCTAGCCCAGCCCTACCCTTCCCTGAGCCTTGTAGACCTATATACTTACTGTTTGTATAGACTTACTGATGGATATAAATTATGATACATAATTATGATTTGTGTACGAGGCTCATATGACCATATATGATATATTATGAACTGAACTTACAGTATAGGAGACCACATTTTGGTCGGATACTCTAAGCTCAGGCTAATAGATTACAGGTCATGGTAACTTTGGTTGCCATGTCTGTAATCATGTTTTGGTTTATACTGTATGTCACTAGTGGAAAATTACCAACACTACGTGTCACTGTCTTCCTTGTTATGATCTGGGAACGAATCAATGAGTCCCACGATCTTATACTGTCATAACTGTACTCTTTATATACATGTTAAACTTCCATCTTGGAGGAGAGAGAATTATCAAGCTGCCACTATGGTACGCTGTACTATGCTCACTGTTTGTCTTCCTTGTCTGAACTCTCTTCAAATACAGCAATCTAAGATATACAGTCCTTTGGTCTCTGTTTTATTTTGGTTATGGATTTTATCCATATTCCATATTTATTTCACTTAATTAATAATTTAACACTTACTGTTTTTAGTTTTTTCTTTATTTTTTTTTTCCTGATTACCGGTATATCTACTGCATAGTACTGTGTTCTATTCGTCTGTCATTCAATGTTATATGAGATACGTAAATGGTTTCCTGTGGAAATAAGCGTAGTCTTTTCTAGGATCTCCTTTTAGTAGACCTTGTACAGTGAACTGTACCGTCATGAAACTGTACCTTTTCCTATGCAAACTTCTAATACAGTCTTCAATCAATCAATCAATCAATCAATCAATCAATTCTTTTTAACTCTTTTTCTCCCCAATGTATCCTTGTCGTTTTGTCAATTGATTCTGACCACACGTGTGTGTGTGTGTGTGTGTGTGTGTGTGTGTGTGTGTGTGTGTGTGTGTGCGTGTGTGCGTGCGTGCGTGCGTGCGTGCGTGCGTGCGTGTGCGCGCGCCAGCGTGGCTTAGCCAGGAATTCAATTTTGGGTAGGCGTCTTGGCAAAATGCCAGCCCCCAGAAATTGTGCGCCCATCAAAAAATAACACATTTTAAATACGTTAATAAAAACAATATGCAAGTATTTTCCATGTATGGATTTTTATTCTCAAAAAGCACAGTAGGGCTATGCAGAATTACAGATAAGGCTAAAATGACGCCCGAATAGACACATTTCAACCATAGACTGTAAAAAATAAGGAAGGCGGGAACGGTCACGTGACCCATTGGTTTCTATCAGAGCGAAAATGAAGCTTTTTTTTCACAAAACGCATATCATGGTGATTGAAGCAAGGCTCTAAACTAGCGTCAGGAACCATAAAGTATTTATGACAGTGTTTATTAAGGTAAGAAAATCAAATGTAAACGTTTGGGGGAAATGAAAGGAATCCTGGAGAACATGTTGCTTATGGTACCAGAACAGTGCAACTAGCGTCCAATCATAGGAACTTTTAGTTCTGTGTTTGTTTTATTTTAAATCCGGACAACTCAGATAGTTTTCAAGCATGTGTGATGTCTCAAAACATTAGACGGCAGGGCTTGCACTTGAAAATATCGATAACTTTATCGTAGTCCAGACTATCAGTTAAGTCTCTCTCAAACGCTATAGGAGACACCGACTTATAGACGGGTTTCTTGTTTACTAACATTGAGACTAAATGCACAGGTGACTGTATCATGTAATCAGTCCGTCCAATCCCCAAACCTGTTGTTTTGGGGAGCGCTGGTTCATAGAGTATATGCGCTGGTTGCATTGGCTAATTTTGGTACCGAATCAAACGTGACGTGGACCAGAAACCCGTCTATTAGGCGAGCAGTTGTCATCCTACTTGTGCTTGCACATTTGATGCTTTGTACACTGGAAAATAGACGTTCAACATTGCATGTCGTCATGGGCAGTGTAATTAGTGCCTTTAAGAAGCTGACTCTGGTGAAAGCATTGTAAACAGCATAAACTGAGTACACATCCAAAACCTTAAGTTTGTGTCAAATTTAGCTCCCCTTGCCTTCTTTGATGTCAAGGTGAGTACAAAATGAAGCAAGCTCATGAAGACAAAAGCAGAAATAGGTCAGTACATGTTTGAAACCCGAAATAATTTGTAGGAAAAAAAAGAGAGAGAGAAAAAAAAAAGTATCTCAACTCCGAAGTAATCAATCACATCCTGATACCGGCGCAAAGCATTATTATTTTTTGTAAACATCCGTATTCCGAATTTTTGTAGCGAACACCAGCAAGCTATTTTGATCTCATTTCATGAAGCAAGATGGATTTAAAGCTATACTCTGGAAGTTGCTCAACTACTCGTCAGTAGCGGTATTGCTTTTTTAGGCCGTTTTTTTGCCCGGGGTCACCGCGGACCACCGGAGCGGGCGGCGGACCACCGCGACCGCCTGCGTCTCGCCGAGACGCATCCGTAGAGGGGTCTCGCGTCCCTCTGAGACCAGGCGTTGGGGAGTAACGGGCTAGACTCCTACATCAGAGTAAACACTGCTGCTGAGGCAAGCTACTTCCTGAAAAGACGGCAAGACTCGCTGTGATTGGCCGGTAGTGTATGATCCGCGCTGTGATTGGCCGGTAGTGTAGTGGCCGTATATGGAAGAATGCAGATGACGTAATTTTGCCGCAAATTACGGGCCTCGGCCAGGATCATAGAAAACACATTTACAGAAGGCTTTAGAGGCTGAAATTCATGGAGTGGGTATTCTAAAACTTTAGCAATTTAATAGTTAGGACAATTTTAAGATTTATTTTATTGGAAAAGTTACAGATTATAGCTTTAAGGTATTTTTACAAGCCAGAAGATAAACAAAGTAATTCAGAAGCTGCCAAGAGCTAACCTCGCGTCACCAGACTTTCCAACTCTGAGGAAAAGCCAGCAGCCGCACACAAGGGACCGTACCTATGTTCCCCAGGTTCTATGTTCCCCAGGTTCTATGTTCCCCATTTACCCCCCTAAAAAGGTTCTATGTTCCCTGCTTACCCCAAAAAGGTCCCATGTTCCCCAGGTTCTATGTTCCCCACTTACCTCCACAAAAAAGGTTCTATGTTCCCCGCTCAACTTAAAAAGGTTCCCCACTCATCCAAAAATACTGGAAACATTCATTTCTAATTTTAATTACAATTCAAAACACCCAATAATGGGAAGAAATTACAAATACTAGTGGGACAGGGGGCACTAGGGACATCTGGACACCATACTTTTGTTATGACTGCGCATCTGGACAAGTGGGCACCTGGACATCTGGACATGTGGGCATTTGGACGAGTGGGCACTTGGGGTGGAGACATCTGGGCAACTGGGCAACTGAGCACCTAAATTAGGATTGCCCACATGTTGCCCCATGAGAGGGGAACATAGAACCTTTTTGTGGGGAGGGTGGGTGGGGAACATAGAACCTGGGGAATATAGAACCTTTTTTGGGGGGGAGTGGGGAACATAGAACCTGGGGAACATAGGGTGGACCCCGCACAGAGAACACAGACAGACAGACACACGGAGAGTACGACCGCATATACTGTATGTGTCACCGCTAGATCGAGAAACAGTTAGATCGAGAACCGGAGCGCTCGTTGTGCGGCGCGGGGCGGTCGCTTTGATCCACAACAACGACAACGTTGCGTTGGCAGGAATGATAGCGCCTCACCCCACGGAGGTTAGGGTTAGGGTTAGGGTTAGGGTTAGTTTTTTTCTGAGGTTAAGGTTAGGTTTAGGGTTAGAGTTAGGCATAGTAAGCTAATGGCTAAACACAGCTGAGCTAGGCAAGTAGATAAACAAAGAAAGAGGGGGTCGCAGACGAGTGACGTCAGCAACTACACCAGTGAATGGCTGTTGTTGCCATCTCATGGTGACTACGCAGAATTACACAGGTGCGCTGATAAGAGACTATCAAAGTGGATTGATCCAGGTGGTGGTAGGGGTGTGTGGTGAACGACAAAACGAGTGCTCTTACCACGATCTAACTGAGTTACCCAATTTAACTGTAACATATGCACCGCCCGCTACTGATTTGCAAATTAAATTGCACCGCAATATTATTTCATAATGAACTAAACATGCTCTGGTCTTAATAAATATCCTCCCTTTTGATTTTGAAACAGAAACTTTGTTGTTGTTATTGTGATATGTTTCTCCTTTCTTTCATGATCAGTCGTTTCAAATGTCATTCTATTCCTGACTCTTGTGTGAAAAAATAAAATAAAATTAGCCCACCCTCCACACTAATATGGAATAAAAAAGGGTCATGCAGTCTATGCATATTTCCCTGTTTGCCTTTGGCTGCACTCACATTATATCATCAGACTGCCAATCCAACAGATATGCCCATAAATGGGCATGGGCATTTAAGGAGATCCGCTTATAAAGAGCCGCTGATCCGACCAATATGCCCATTTGAACACATTTACTGAGAGGTATTAATTAATTAATCAATTTAGTAGCCTCTGCCACGGATTTTTAGTGTTTTACCTTGTTTACGCCGACAGCTGGAATGCACCATGAGACCAAACAAATAACCTGGTATTAACATGCATGGAGACCGTTCGACAGATTGACTTTTGAAGTCGCTCGAAGCGGCAGTGGTACAAATGAATGTCAATAAATCTATGGTGTCATCAATGGTACTATGACCTCATCATTATGACATTAGTACTGGCGTCATAGTCTGATCTGGACACATATTTGGGCATGGCTAACACGGAACTCCATAAATGGACGTAAGAGGGAAACACAGCTCCTCTAATCTGACATCACTGTGACATAGAATGAGTCACTGATCTGTCATCAGTGACTAAGGTTGTGGCTATATAAGATTGCTTGTTGATGATGTAAAGGAAACCCCTTACTGTTAAAATCTAGCCGTCCCCCAAAAATATGTACATGGGAACTACTGGAGAGGTGGATTTCAGCAGCACTACTCAGGTTTGCAGCGAGAACCGGCTGCGCTGGGATCTGAGCCCCGAACAGATCCGACAGGTGTCTGACGAGTTCATCGCGAACACCAAGGAGGTGTTCGATGCCGTGGGTTCCTTGGACCTGGACAGAGTGACCTTCAGCAACACCCTGAAAGCCCTGGCAGACATGGATGCTGAGTACACTGTCCTGTGTCCTGTGTTGGCCCTCCTCTGGCGTGTGTCTCCCAGTGAGGAGGTGAGGGCCACCAGCAGAGAGGCATATGAGAAGTTGTATGAGTTTATCAAGGTCATGAGCATGAGAAAGGACGTCTATCAGAGGATTCTTGCTCTGGGATTGAAGGTGGATGAAGAAAGTCTTACTGCGGAGGATAAGAGATACATGAAGAGATGGCTTGGGGAAAGTACCAGAGAGAGACTAACCCTAACCCTAACCCTAACCCAGTATTTACGTTTTCTTTGTAAAAAGGCTGAGAAAAACATATCCAAATTCAAGTATTTCTTAACTTGTTATCAACGTATCAATTTAAAAGAGAGACGTATGATAAAGTCTATTGAGAATGTCTCCATCTTCCTGGAGGAGCTGGTCCATAAGCTGAAGCCACTGGGAGACAAAGAGAGAACAAACCTCCTCAAACTAAAGGAGGATGAGTGTCAGAAGAGAGGTCTGCCATTCAATGGAGAGCTGTGTATGGAGGACCTGGATGACTACAAGGCCCAGGTGGTGAAGAACCAGTATGGAGTGGATCACGACCAGTTGAAGGAGTATTTTCCCTTGGAGGTCGTGACCCAGGGTCTGCTGGACATCTGCCAGGACCTGCTGGGTCTGTCCTTCAGCCTGGTGCACGGCGCCCCTGTGTGGCATCCAGATGTCATTCTGTACCGCGTCACCGACCGCTCCTCTGGACAGACAATCGGACAGTTCTACCTTGACCTGTTCACCAGAGAGGGAAAGGACATGAGAACGGGATCTGATGGATATTGTTCCCTGCTGCAGACCGGCTGTCTGCTGTCTGATGGGAGAAGACGGATGGCTGTCACTGCCATAGTGACCAAGTTCGGCAAACCCACTGCCGACGCCCCCTGCCTGCTGGAACACATTAATGTAATAACGTTCTTCCATGAGTTTGGTCACGCCATGCACCACCTCTGTGCTCAGGTTGACTACGCTGTGTTCAATGCATGCAATGTGGAGCAGTACTTTGTGGTGGCTCCGTCCCAGATGCTGGAGAACTGGGTTTGGGAGAAGGAACCACTACAGAGAATCTCTAAACACTACAAGACGGGAGCTCCTATTCCTGACGACCTGCTGGACAAACTCGTCAAGTCTCGCCTCGCCAACATCGGTATGGACTGCCTAGAAGAGATAGTCTGGGCTAAATTGTTCGCTTTTCACACGAAGACTGGTTTGGACCTGGCTAATGAATGCATGAGGCTCTACAAGGACACTCTGGGAGTCACTGCTCTTCAAGGGTCCAGCATATCATATATCTGTAACCTAGTGGAAAATGGCCATGGTGCCATTTGGTATCACAACCTGTGGGGCAAGGTGTTGTCCATGGACATGTTCTACAGCCGTTTCAAACAGGAAGGAATCATGAACCCTAAGGTGGGTCTGGACTACAGGAACTGCATCCTGAAGCCTGGTGCCTCCAAGGACGCTGGGGAGATGCTGAAGAACTTCTTGGGTCGTGATGCAGGGTTATGTCCCCCAGGACTTCAAATTAGCTAAGGTAACCCCCCTGCACAAAAAAGGCAGTAAACTTGACCCTGGCAACTACAGGCCAATCTCAATCCTTAGTTCCATCTCTAAGGTAATGGAAAAAATTGTCTATGAACAGGTGGCTAAATATCTTGAAGAGAATAAACTGATCTACGAGTTCCAGTCTGGCTTCAGAGAGTCCCATTCCACAGATACATGCCTCATCTATTTGAATGATTACATCAAACGTGAAATTCACGATGGCAAATATTGCGGCATGGTCATGCTGGACCTCCAGAAGGCATTTGACACCGTCGATCATTCTATTCTGATCGAAAAACTCAAAGCTATTGGTCTTGATAGCACAGCAGTGAGATGGATGCACTCTTACTTGGTGGGGAGGGAACAGATGGTGGAAGTCAACGGAACCCTGTCCCCCCCCCCCTCCCAGTAAACTGTGGAGTACCTCAAGGGAGTATACTAGGACCACTGTTGTTCTTAATATACGTAAACGACATGTCATCTGCTTGTGACTGCAATCTGTTTCTGTTCGCGGATGACTCGGCTCTCCTAGTCTCCGGCAGAGACTTATTGCAGGTTGAAAAGGCCCTTAACTGTGAACTTAACAAGATCTGCACCTGGCTCAATGACAACAGACTCTCAATTCACCTAGGCAAAACTGAATGTATCCTCTTTGGATCTAGTCAGAAACTTAGCCTAGTTGAGAACTTCACAATTAAAGTAGGTGACACTGTGATAGAAAGAAAAAACTACATCTGCTACCTGGGTTGCATCCTGGAGGCTAACCTATCCAGTGAAAAAATGACCACCAAGGTTATCAATAAAGTCAACCAACGAATTCGCTTCTTGCAAAGGGTTGCCCCGCTGATCAATACTAAATCCCGAAAGACACTAGGAGGAGCTCTTATTGGGCCCCTCATTGATTACGGAGTCCTTGTCTGGTATCGCGACGCCCCAGCCGCCTTAAAGTTAAAGCTTCTAACAGCCCAAAACAAACTAATTAGGGTTGTGCTTGGTCTCCCTCCTCTGACCCACCTTACCGATCATCACCACGAAAGCGTGGGATGGCTCAAAGTAGCTGACAGAGTACAGCATCTTGCAATGGGAGTGGTGTACAAGATACACTACACCTCCAAGATTCCCATGTACCTGACAAACTACTTCATAAAGGTCAAGGATATTCACGACCACAACACCAGAGGCAGCTCCACGAATCATCATCAACGTAGATTTAACACTAAACAAGGCTCTAACTCGTTCTCCTGCTACACCATCAACATATGGAACGCCCTTCCTCAAGCCCTAAAGGAGAGCAAATCCCTAGCCTCCTTCAAAATTGGTATGAAAAGTCACCTTCAGACAGCTGCTACCCGTGACTTGTAAATAGACTAAGCCCCCATGCCCCCCCCCCCCCTTTTTTATTATTCTTTTTTCTGCCTTTGTATTTGATGTTATGCTTTTGAAACTGATATTATCCTAGATAAAGTACTATGTTCTATCCGTCTGTCTTTCAATGTTATATGAGATACTTAAAGTGTGGTTCCTGTGGAAATAAGCCTCGGCTTTCTAGGATCTCCTTTTAGTTGACCTTGTACCAGTGATTTGTACTGTCATGAAACTGTACTTTTTTCTATTGCAAACTTCTAATAAATTCTTCAATCAATCAAAAACCCAATCAGGAAGCGTTCCTCCTGAGCAAAGGAATAAACAGAAAACAGAAATGTAAGGCTGACATTGAAGAATAGTGTCTCAGCATTAGCAGGAACAGCGAGGTTGAGGAAGAATGGGGGAACTGAAAAAATATATACTTTTCATAGAAATGTGAACATGTTTTGGGGTATAGAAATAGGGAAAGAAAAGTCTGCATTGCAGATGACACCTGGCAAGCCATAGAGGATAGAAGGACCTCAAAGCAAAGAGCAACAGGAAACCTGATAGGGGGGGGGGGGTGGGGGGTGTCCTTGTTAGTAGAGTCACACACACACAGGTTCTGTGACCATCCTCTGGTAGCAATGTTTTGATGATTGATTTGACCTCTATAGAGCATTGCAGCGGAAGTGGATTCCTGGGGTCACTTAATATTCCCCATTCATTTTCGCCATAGACTTTTACAAAAATATTTATAACAATTATGTTAAGCCTCGAACCAAGCCATCCAGGATGGAGGTGAATCATGATCATATAACCTTTTTTTCTATGAAAAGAACACTTTGAAAATCGCTAAACAAAGGGTAGTTATTAAATGTAGTATATCAAATAATGTAATATTAAAATATGTTTTCACATAGGATCAAAGTCTGATGGGAGAAGACAGATGGCTGTTGCTGCCATAGTGACCAAGTTCAGCAAACCCACGGCCGAGGCCCCCTGCCTGCTGAAACACATAGATGTAATAATGTTCTTCCATGAGTTTGGTCACGCCATGCACCACCTCTGTGCTCAGGTCAACTATGCTGTGTTCAGTGCATCCAAAGTGGAACAGGACTTTTCAGAGGTTCCGTCCCAGATGCTGGAGAACTGGGTTTGGGAGAAGGAACCGCTACAGAGAATCTCTAAACACTACAAGACGGGAGTTCCTATTCCTGATGACCTGCTGGACAAACTCGCCAAGTCTCGCCTTGCCAACATCGGTATGGACTGCCTAGAAAAGATAGTCCGGGCTAAATTTTCACACCCAGACTGGTTTGGACCTGGCTAATGAATGCATGAGGCTCTACAAGGACACTCTGGGAGTCACTGCTCTTCAAGGGTCCAGCATATCATATATCTGTGACCGAGTGGAAAATGGCCATCGTGCCAGTTGGTATGACTACCTGTGTGGTGAGGTGTTGGCCATGGACATGTTCTACAGCCGTTTCAAACAGGAAGGAATCACGAACCCTAAGGTGGGTCTGGACTACAGGAACTGCATCCTGAAGCCTGGTGCCTCCAAGGACGCTGAGGAGATGCTGAAGAACTTCTTGGGTCGTGAATCCAATCAGGAAGCGTTCCTCCTGAGCAAAGGAATAAACAGAAAACAGCAATCTAAGGCTGACATTGAAGCAGGGACGTGCTGGCCATTGGGAAAAGCGGGACAACTCCCGAGCGGCCCGTCCATTCCCTGGGGCTGGGCGACCCACAAAGTAAATACAACTCGTGTAATTGGCCCACTGGCTTGTCTCTCATGATCTGAAATGGCCAATCTTTGAGAAGCAGCTAGCAGCAGCCCACAGAGACATCACATTGGCCCCACTGAATGCAAAAAAATATCGCTGCGCGGCCTATGGCCGCATGCACTTAGGGCCTCTCCAGCTCCTTTTCCTGGGCTGAATCAGGGGCCCAGCATGTCCCTGCATTGAGGAACAGGCGAGGTTGAGGAAGAATGGGGAAACTAAAAAAAAAACTAAAAAAAAACATAGAAATGTGAACATGTTCTGGGGTATAGGAAGAGGGAAAGAAAATACTTTATCGCGGATGACACCTGGCAAGCCTTAGAGGATAGAAGGACCTCAAAGCAAAGAGTAACAGGGAACCTGATAGGGAAAAGAAATCTCACAAACAGAGGTACTGTGACCATCCTCTGGCAGCAATGTTTTGATGATTGATTTGACCTCTATGGACCCTTTATAAAAGATTTAGCCCCCGGTGGGCCAAATTAAAAATGGCGCCCGGCGCCATCTCTAAAAAATTTACTTTTGATCCAAATGACCTAGAATCATGTATCTGACACCATTTTAATCATAAAACCGTGTTATGCATAATATGTAACAAATCAAAGCAAACACATGGTCATTTTCTGTTTTGTCTCATTATTCCTGTACATTTGACCACTACTGAAGCAGTAAATATCCCAACAAAGTGCCACTGTAGATCACACAGGGAACTGTCCAGCTGATCCAACTCTAAATCTGGATGTGCCACGGTTCTCCACATTGGTAGCAGCCAGAACATAGGCCTTTGTTCTGTCTACCCAGCGTCTCTTGTGACTGATTGCCTGGTAGAGACTGGAGAGTGCATGAGTAGCCGAGGACCCAGTCACCAAAATTGGAGAGGACCTGTGATTTTCTGCAGTACTTTTTATTTCTGTTTTACCTATTAGTTTGGTCATTAAGGTCCACAAATGAGAGGCCTGCTCTGCCGCAAACATCGCGAAAAAAAGTTGGCCATTTGTATATTCACTGTCCCATTGACTCCACTAGAAATATTAAAAATCAAACCTCGGTTCGAAGTGAAGAGGTGAATTTTCATGTGTTCTAGAGCTATGAGATCTGTGTTCTACATCTATACATTCTATGTTCTAGATCTATACTTTCTATGTGCTTCAGTTCTATGTTTTTATTCTCCTCAATCCTGCATGTGTTCTAGAGCTATGAGATCTGTGTTCTACATCTATACATTCTATGTTCTAGATCTATACTTTCTATGTGCTTCAGTTCTATGTTTTTATGAATCCTCAATCCTGGACGCACGATACACACAAAGCCACTCCTTGGAAGCGGCTTTCACCGCTTCAAAAATCACTATTCGTCAATGCCCTACAGAGTAAGCTGTTCTTCCTGAGAAGGCTCCGGTCTTTTGATGTGTGCAGCAGAATGCTGCACATGTTCTACCAGTCAGCTGTGGCAATGGGCAATGCGAGTCATCCTCTCCACAACATCCTACAAGGCCAGAAAAGCAGGCGTAAGTACATGTTCCGTTCGTGGCCCTGCAACAATAATCGTTTTAAGAACACTTCTATTCCCTCCGCTATTAGACTTTTGAATTCGATGGCCAGCCGCTAGACCTGGACTACTAATTCGTTTTTTTGGGCCTATGCAAAGGACTTTTTATCATCCCCATGGTTACCTTTTTATATGCTTTTTAATGTTTTTATGTTTATTCACTCTTTATGTTTATTCACTCTCTGTTTTTAACCTGTCGTCCCCCTCCTATTTTTGTGATGTGTTTTTAACTAATACTAGAAGCTCAGCCGCCCGAAGGGGACCCCCAACTCAGGAATGATGTAAATAGGGAATGAATGCTCCGCCCTTTAATGCAAAACCTCATTATACCTGTTGTCATAGGACCTGTTTTCACCTTATTATGTTTGCCTGTGTCCATTTATGCCCATATATGGAGATATCTGTATCTGTCTGTCTGCGTCCATTTTATGCCCATATATGGAGATCTCTGCAGACACAGTGCCGGTTCCGGAAAACCCTGATGTCAGACATCAGCTCCGCATACGGAGGATTCAAACCTTTCGCGCCGGTTCCGGAAAATCACACACAAACAGAGTGTCAGCAGGACGTTCTGTAAGATCTAAACCGAGCAGACTCCTCCACAAGCGGCGAGAAGAGCCGTGTGTACTGGCGTGGCGTTTTCCCTTTTTTCCCCTTACCAACAGCACAGAGCTTGTACTCGAGTCCCGGCACGTCCATGAACAAACTTGATGACACAAAATGCGTCACTTAGGCCTCACTACGTTACATTTTACTACCAGGAAGAAGGGGTGAGAACACCTCATGCGCTGGGTGAGCAACTCAAGTGGACGGGCGGGTATATCCGGTGCCCTCTCTATACTTATTATAACTCTATGGTTTACACACAAAAGGCTTTTCTCCAGTGTGGACACGCTGGTGCGTCTTCAGGTGACTTAACTGACTGAAACTCTTGTCACATTGTTTACACACAAAGGGTCTTTCTCCAGTGTGGACATGCTGGTGTTTCTTCAGAGTCTCTAACCTACTGAAACCCTTGTCACACTGTTTACACAGAAAGGGTTTTTCTCCACTGTGGACACGCTGGTGCTTCTTCAGGTCACCTAACCCACTGAAACTCTTGTCACACTGTTTACACACAAATGGTTTTTCTCCACTGTGGATACGCTGATGTGTATTCAGGTTATCTAACCTACTGAAACCCTTGTCACACTGTTTACACACAAAGGGTTTTTCTCCAGTGTGGACACGCTGGTGTTTCTTCAGGTTACCTAACCCACTGAAACTCTTGTCACACTGTTTACAGACAAAGGGTTTTTCTCCAGTGTGGATACACTGGTGTGTCTTCAAGTCACCTAACTGACTGAAACTCTTGTCACACTGTTTACACACAAAGGGTTTTTCTCCAGTGTGTGTACGCTGGTGTGTCTTCAGGTGACTTGACTGACTGAAACCCTTGTCACAGTGTTTACACAAAAAGGGTTTTTCTCCACTGTGGACACGCTGGTGTGTCTTCAGGTGACTTAACTGACTGAAACCCTTGTCACAGTGTTTACACACAAAGGGTTTTTCTCCAGTGTGGACACGCTGATGTGTCTTCAGGTGATCTAACCTACTGAAACCCTTTTCACACTGTTCACCCTGGAAAGGTTTTTCTTTGGTGTGGACATACTGGACATGATGTGTCGATGCCTCAATGAAACTCTTATCACATGAGAGGTTTTCTTTCCTGGGTAGGTCATCAAATGTTTCTCTACTTCCCCTGGCTTCGTTGAAGTCCTCGCAAGATCTCGGTTTACCTGTGTCTCCTTGTTGCTGGCCGGTTACACAGCTGGTGATCGTCATCGTTTGACTGTAGAGGTTGTTGTGGCTCCTCGTCATGTTTTCATGGAGATTGACCCGAGAGGTGAAGGCATAGGGACACCCCTCTGCTACTTGGACTGTAAATTGGAAGGCGTTTCTTTGTCTCTTGCGGGTTGGAAAGACTGTCTATATGTCCAGATAGCCCGACTCGCTATCTCTGTGAGAGCTGGCTAGTGATTATAGACTATAGGGGTCTTGTCGGAGTAGAGCTTGTGCTAGCCTCTTCTTCTTTCGTGTAAACTCAGGTTGTGATGGCCACTCTTATATCTCATCTGTGTATCAGAACCAGTCATACTGATGTCAGCAGCTAGATGTCTTTGCCGGTTCCATATATGGTGTGCTTTCTCCAAATATGGAGGTATATCTTGTCCAGGTCCAAATATGGAGCTTGTAAGGTCAGACTTAGTGAGATGCATCGGGTATCTCCATATATGGAGTATCTCCACATATGGAGTACCAATATTCAGCGGATAACTATGGCTACCTATCAACTACCCACGTGACGTGAAGGTGAGCTTCTTAGCACGCTGCGGAATATAGTCACGAGCTGTTTCAAATGTGTATGTCTTTTGTTAAAACAAAGCCCTGCTTCATCATACAAGACTGTCGCACAAAACTAGTGAAAACAGCCGATCTACAAGCACACAACGCCTTGCATTGCGAGGCGTTGTGTGCTTGTAAGATCGGCAGTTTTCACTAGTTTAGTACATTTGATAGATGATAAATACAAAACGAACGGTTTTGGACATACAAGGTTTCCATCCGACAACGACGATATGCTATAAATATAAGGTGCTGGGAGTGAAAATTATAATGTAGGGGTGCTTCGGATTAAAAAAGTATTTATAGGTTGCCCTGAGACAAAAAAGTTTGGGAACCCCTGGTTTACATTCATCCACGTGAAGTGGCTGCAGTGGTGGTGGACTGACGCAGGGGCAACTACCTGGGAGTCCACCTGGATGAGAAACTGGACTGGGCTCTGAACACTGATGCGGTCTATTAAAAGACACAGAGTAGGCTGTTCTTCCTGAGGAGGCTCCGGTCTTTTGATGTGTGCAGCAGAATGCTGCACATGTTCTACCAGTCAGCTGTGGCAATGAGCAATGCTAGCCATCCTCTCCACAACATCCTGCAAGGCCAGAAAAGCAGGCGTAAGTACATGTTCCGTTCGTGGCCCTGCAACAATAATCCTTTTAAGAACACTTTTATTCCCTCCGCTATTAGACTTTTGAATTCGATGGCCAGCCGCTAGACCTGGACTACTAATTAGTTTTTTTGGGCCTATGCAAAGGACTTTTTATCATCCCCATTGTTACCTTTTTATATGCTTTTAAATGTTTTTATGTTTATTCACTCTTTTTATGTTTATTCACTCTCTGTTTTTAACCTGTGTCCTATTTTTGTGATGTGTTTTGAACTAATACTAGAAGCTTGGCCGCCCGAAGGGGACCCCCAACTCGGGAATGATGTAAATAGGGAATGAATGCTCCGCCCTTTAATGCAAAACCCCATTATAACTGTTGTCATAGGACCTGTTTTGACCATCTGTTTGCCTGGGTCCATTTTATGCCCATATATGGAGATCTCTGCAGACACAGTGCCGGTTCCGGAAAACCCTGATGTCATACATCAGCTCCGCATACGGAGGATCCAAACCTTTCGCGCCGGTTCCGGAAAATCACACACAAACAGTTTCAGCAGGACGTTCTGTAAGATCTAAACCGAGCAGACTCCTCCACAAGCGAGGAGAAGAGCCGTGTGTACTGGCGTGGCGTTTTCCTTTTTTTCCCCTTACCAACAGAACAGAGCTCGTACTCGAGGCAAGCGGCAGTGCGCGTTCATGATTTGTGCCCCAGCGCGTTCATATAGCGGCAGTGCTCGTTCATGACTTGAGCCCCGGCACGTCCATGAATAAACTTGATGACGCAAAACGTCACTTAGGCCTCACTGCGTTACGTTTTACTACCCGGAAGAAGGGGTGAGAACACCTCATGCGCTGAGTGAGCAACTCAATGCAAGTGGGCGGGCGGGGATATCCGGTGCCCTCTCTATACTTATTATAACTCTATGGTTTACACACAAAGGGCTTTTCTCCAGTGTGGACACGCTGGTGCGTCTTCAGGTGACTTAACTGATTGAAACTCTTGTCACACTGTTTACACACAAAGGGTTTTTCTCCAGTGTGGACACGCTGATGTGTCTTCAGGTGATCTAACCTACTGAAACCCTTGTCACACTGTTTACACACAAAGGGTTTTTCTCCACTGTGGACACGCTTGTGCCTCTTCAGGTCACCTAACCCACTGAAACTCTTGTCACACTGTTTACACACAAAGGGTTTTTCTCCACTGTGGGTACGCTGGTGTGTCTTCAGGTGACTTAACACACTGAAACCTTTGTCACATTGTTTACACACAAATGGTTTTTCTCCACTGTGGATACGCTGATGTGTATTCAGGTTATCTAACCTACTGAAACCCTTGTCACACTGTTTACAGACAAAGGGTTTTTCTCCAGTGTGGATACGCTTGTGTGTCTTCAAGTCACCTAACTGACTGAAACTCTTGTCACACTGTTTACACACAAAGGGTTTTTCTCCAGTGTGTGTACGCTGGTGTGTCTTCAGGTGACTTGACTGACTGAAACCCTTGTCACAGTGTTTACACAAGAAGGGTTTTTCTCCACTGTGGACACGCTGGTGTGTCTTCAGGTGACTTAACTGACTGAAACCCTTGTCACAGTGTTTACACACAAAGGGTTTTTCTCCACTGTGGACACGCTGGTGTGTCTTCAGTTGACCTAACTGACTGAAACCCTTGTCACAGTGTTTACACTGGAAAGGTTTTTCTCCAGTGTGGACACGCTGATGTGTCTTCAGTTGACCTAACCGACTGAAACCCTTGTCACAGTGTTTACACTGGAAAGGTTTTTCTTTGGTGTGGACATGCTGGACATGATGTGTCGATGCCTCAATGAAACTCTTATCACATGAGAGGTTTTCTTTCCTGGGTAGGTCATCAAATGTTTCTCTACTTCCCCAGGCTTCGTTGAAGTCCTCGCAAGATCTCGGTTTACCTGTGTCTCCTTGTTGCTGGCCGGTTACACAGCTGGTGATCGTCATCGTTTGACTGTAGAGGTTGTTGTGGCTCCTCGTCATGTTTTCATGGAGATTGACCCGAGAGGTGAAGGCATAGGGACACCCCTCTGCTACTTGGACTGTAAATTGGAAGGCGTTTCTTTGTCTCTTGCGGGTTGGAAAGACTGTCTATATGTCCAGATAGCCCGACTCGCTATCTCTGTGAGAGCTGGCTAGTGATTATAGACTATATAGGGGACTTGTCGGAGTAGAGCTTGTGCTAGCCTCTTCTTCTTTCGTGTAAACTCAGGTTGTGATGGCCACTCTTATATCTCATCTGTGTATCAGAACCAGTCATACTGATGTCAGCAGCTAGATGTCTTTGCCGCCCGGTTCCATATATGGTGCTTTCTCCAAATATGGAGATATATCTTGTCCATGTCCAAATATGGAGCTTGTAAGGTCAGATTTAGTGAGATGCGTCGGTTATCTCCATATATGGAGTATCTCCACATAATGTAGTACCAATATTCAGTGGATAACTATGGCTACCTATCAACTAACTACCCACGTGACGTGAAGGTGAGCTTCACATGACAGTTAGCACGCTGCAGAATATAGTCATGAGCGAGCCCACACTGTTTCGTAGGAACAGTATTTCTAGTTATTAGTATGGTTGCCCAGCAGGGAAACCAGACTATTGTCTTGGGGAAACTTTATTCTCTGTTCCTAAGTAACTAAATGTTTGACGCCTACTCTTCCCACAGTTTTCTTTAAGCAATTTGCATTTTGCTAAGAGAAAAGTTGTATCGTTTAATTGATAATAATGTATTAGTGAACTAATTTTCCCCACTGACTTTAATTAAAATTTTAACTATGGAGATGACTGTCATCACAGACCATATAAGTCCATATATGGGCATTCCCCCCAAAAACGTTAATATTAAGTCCATATATGTATATACGGATATATATTAAAGGATGAAATAAATTAAATGTCCAATTTTCCATACAGTATGGGCATTCCCAGATGATGCCCTGTTGGGGTTTATAGATGCCCTGTTAGGGTACCTACCCCCTTATACTCATATATGGGGATCCCCAGGCATCTGGATGAATTTAGTTCATTGACACACTAAAAGCTCTGGTCCCACATAGGTCAAATCAGCCCAGTAATGCATTACAATGCTCAAGATGCAGCACTTACTGGTAAACAAACATAGCCCCCAAAATAATGGAAATTCACTTCCCAAAACTCAAATATGATTTGAACCACAGGGCAACCACACTTGCAATTTCACAAATTGCACATTTTCTAGTTATTGCCAGACCCATGAAATGGGTAGGCCTACATAAGCAAATGTCGGTCTGTCCGGGTTTTCTATATAAAGGGTATATGATGATGACATGATGATGCCATGCCTACAAAAGGCATGATGTCATAAATGATGATGACAGACAGGGGGTCTGGCACAACCAGGTTGACCTGGTCTAGTTATTATGTGTCCTGGATACACAATCCAGACTATAAAAAGTCTTGCATTGAGATCAATGGGGGAGCGGTGCAAGCTTGAGGATTGGTCGAGCTTCACATGACATTCTGGCTATCTAGGACTAGGTAATAAATAGGCAACCACACTTGCAATTTCCAATTGCATCTTTTCTTGTTATTATTGGGTTCGGAAAACGGAAACGAAAAGAAAAAAACAAAACAGATCTACAAGCTCACATCGTGTCGTATTGTGCCACATTGTGAACTTGTAGATAAACTAAACCAGGGGTCTTCAACGTTTTCAGGCCAAGGACCCCTTAGTTGAGAGAAAGAGATGAAGCAGGGACCCCCACTACCTGTTCATAGATTCCGTCTACTATAGTATCATCGTTTGACAGCACAATCATGTATTTTAGATTTATGTCAATTTGTGTTTCCAGATATTTAACCACTTGAACCGTCAATACTTAATAAACTTGACCTTTCACTCTGTACGTAGTCTGCTCTTTTTCCCCTCTACACCAAACCCCTTTGCCAAAAATAGCAGATCTACAAGCTCACAACGCCTCACGCTGCGAGGCGTTGTGAGCTTGCAGATCTGCTATTTTTGGCTAAAGTTCTCAGAATATGGACGCTAGGGTTCAAGCGGTTAATATAAAACTAGACCAGGTCAACCTGGTTGTGCCAGACCCCCTGTCTGTCATCATCATTTATGACATCATGCCTTTTGTAGGCATGTCATCATCATGTCATCATCATATATACCCTTTATATAGAAAACCCGGACAGACATTTGCTTATGTAGGCCTACCCATTTCATGGGTCTGGCAAAAATCAAACCTCGGTTCGAAGTGAAGCGATGAACTTTTATTCTATGTGTTCTAGAGTTATGAACTCTGTGATCTATACATTCTTTATATTCTGAATGAATTAATGATTTTATCTGGAGAGCCGAATTGTCATGTGAAGCTTGACCAATCCTCAAAGTATCCAATCATCAGACCGGGACGGACACTACACACATACGTACGGACGGACGGACGTACGGACGTACGTACGTACGTACGGACGGACGGACGGACGGACGGACGGACGGACGGGACACACATTTTGTTTTTGAAAAACCCTATTCATTCTGGACTGATATTCTGGACGTACGGGACAGATAAAACCTGATCATTCTGGACTGGAATGACCATATATGGACATGAGGTGACAGAAATTTTGTTTTTGATAAAACCTGTTCATTCTGGACTGGGATGACCATATATGGACATGAAACACACATTTTGTTTTTGAAAAAACCTGTTCATTCTGGACTGAAATGACCATATATGGGCGTGGGACACACAAAGCCACTCATTGGAAGCGGCTTTCACCGCTTCAAAAAAATAAAATAAACCTTCTTTAAGTAGAATGTGAGGGGTCAAACTAGGGGTTCTTCATCATTCTGAATCCATTGCAAGCATTTTCTTTGCATGAAAAACATTCCTTGGGGAAATTCCGGACCCCAAAAACTGTGAAAAGTGATGAGTGATGACTTCTCCACTTTTCAGTTTTGGCTGGCCGAAATTTTGCCCAAGGAATGTTTTTCATGCAGCACAAATGCTTGCTATGGATTTAGAATCATGAAGAACCCCTAGTTTGACCCCTCACATGCTACTTAACACGATGACTGCCAGGGGCCACAAGGTTCCGCTAGAGTGCCAGCCATTCCTCCATAAGGCTTCATAGTAACATCCGGTTAACCACGAAGAAGTGGCTTGTGTTTTTTCTGCAAACAGTGTTATGAACGTGAAATGGAGGCTGAGAGCTAACAGTTAGCTATCGGCTATTTATTTTTTTAGATGCCCGATCGGAGGCTATTTAGCCGCCAAAAAAAACGTTTCCGCTGCACTAGGAACACAGTTCAGAGAAAATGAGCTCTAAAGATGTGACTATGTATTGGATTGGGCGGCGCGTTTCGGCGGCGTTACCCGATTACGGGCCGGTGGAAAGAGAGCTCGGTAGGTGGCTTGGATCAAGATTTAGACCGGTGCTTCGTTGAGGCCTCCGATTATTTAATTCATTTTATTAAAGAAACCGAAATTGTTCGTTTTTTGTACCTCAGATACGTCTTGCAAAAATAGAGTTTTTTTGGGGGGGCTCTAAACTTTATCCTAAAAATATATTGTATTGGATTGAAAAAAAGAACCGAAATTGTTCGGTTTTAGCACTAAGAGTTAAAGCAGATTCTTTTTCTTTTCTTAATATTTCTAGTGGAGTCGATGGGACAGTGAATATACAAATGGCCATAACCTTTTTTTTGCGATGTTTCCGGCAGTGCAGGCCTCTCATTCTGTGGACCTTAAAGGACAACTTTAGTTTTTTTACAACAAGGGTTCATATTTTAGATTGTAATTAAAGAAAAGAAAAAGTGAGTGTTAAAATGTTTTCATTTGCTTCGTTCTATTGTTTTATCGTGTTTACCGTGCTAAAATGTGGGGCATGCGTACGCATGGGGCATGCGTACAAGTGGCTATAAAAAGTAGGGCAGAAAAGTACAGGTTCAACCCTTTTCCTTGAGCTATTGGGCTTGTGGGTCCCCGACTAGAGGCACCTGCTGTAATGGCTCTTCAGTGTCCCCATCCTCATTCCCCACACTTGGCTTGTCTGATGTAGTTAGGGTCAGTCAAAATAAGATGGTAACATTGCACCTCCTTGAGACAATGGGGTACCGTATGTGTAGTGATGCACGGAAGCGGGGATTGAACCCAGAACTCCTGCTCAGCCAGACCAACACACAACCAGTCGTGCAAATAGGGCTGAGCCCAATTGGATGGACCAGATGACACCTGGCAAGCCATAGAGGATAGAAGGGACCTCAAAGCAAAGTGCAACAGGGAACCTGATTGGGAAAATAAAGAACATTGGAGATAAGAATACCAATAAAAATCAGGATAAAAAGACAACGAGAAGGGGGTGAATATCTCCTTGTTTGGGGCGTTCTGTCCGTGACCAGGGGCGTCACACCAAATTCTGGGCCCTGGGTACAAGGATTCACTGCGGGCCCCCCATGAATGTTAACTATTGAAAAATAGCAGATATACAAGCTCACAGCGTGGCACCGAGTGCCGCGCTGCACGCTTGTAG
The DNA here is from genome assembly GCF_963921795.1 of Nannobrachium achirus. Lineage (NCBI taxonomy): Eukaryota > Metazoa > Chordata > Actinopteri > Myctophiformes > Myctophidae > Nannobrachium > Nannobrachium achirus. The sequence continues at coordinate 6,695,394 of NC_137830.1, forward strand.
ATCTGCTATTTTTGAAAAATCGTGAAAATGTGTGCCAAGAAACCTATGTTTTCATGTCAGTGATGCTCAAACCTTTTCATGTGAAGGATCCCCATCTCAAAATATTTAGTTCCAGGGAACCACCAGAAGCAAAATTTGAGTTACAAATGTTCACTTAAAAAAATACATATATTCGAAGATTTGCGCACATTTTCACGACTTTTCAAAAATAGCAGATCTACAAGCTCGCAGCGCGGCACTCGGTGCCGCGCTGTGAGCTTGTATATCTGCTATTTTTCAATAGCTAAAGTTACTAGGGCCCCTCCACCTTGGGCCCCGGTAACTCAGTCCCACTTTCCTACCCCTTGTGACGCCCCTGTCCGTGACATCATCTGTGATGATGTCGGTCTCTGCGTACTTTCTATGACGTTAGTCTTGTGTACACTGCCTGTAAGAGTATCAAAAGGATCGCAGGTTTCAATCAATATTAAGCCGTTGAACGGGGAAAAGAAAAAACAGAACAGAAAAGGGAAAAATAACATTCTGCTGGTTTCTAGTAGTGCATTAACGACTTGTGATTTTTGCAAGTCGACTCGACTCAGCAAAAAGTTGAGTTGAAGTCGACTTTATCATTTGATGACGTCATCACATCACACACAACCCCCCAATTATTTTGGGGGGTCCTCAGATGATTAACTTGATGTGAAACATTGTTTTCTCACCCAACTGTAAACAAACCAACATAAACTTTAAGTGTAGAGAGAGTATCTTCACATTTCTAAAGTGCCAATTTAAGGACGTTTTAATACATCTAAAATGACAAATCAAACATTGTCCAAATTGTTAAATATGTAGAGGCAGAAATTGTGAAAATAGCCGATCTACACGCTCACAATGCCTCGCAACGCGAAGGGTTGTGATCATGTAGATCGGCTATTTTCTCAATAGAAAGTATTATCGACTTTCGAACTTCCTCTGGTGGGAGTCGACTTGTGTAATGAAGTCCACTGAGTCGACTTGTCGACTTTTTCATTAATGCCCTAGTTTCTAGTGTGCTCCCAGCGACCAACCGCCCATGCTCGCCATGAGGTAGTTTCTAGAAAACAAACCTGATGGAATCCTAGATTAAAACTAGAAAGGCAGTTCCTACAGAAACTGCCTGGGCTCGCCGAAAACACGCACAAAGTATATAGTACAGCGGCTAACAGCAGTATTTTGGGAGAATCGTTCACTTGGTGATACAAGCGTGAAAATTGGTACACATCATCTTTGGAGGCCACTCTTCGATTTAAGAAACCGAGACACTTGGAAATCAAAGATGGCGGCCCCCAAAATCAAAGATGTCCGTCCGAAAACGTGTTTTTTTCCATTTTAACTCCAAATGCATTGATTTTAAGACCCATAAATGTATTAAAGTTGAATATCAAGTCGGGCATCGCTGATATTTTGGTACCAAGTATGTGTCTGTATCTATTTCAGTTCTTGAGATACATAGCATATAGGTGCACCGGAGTCTGTAAAAGTACCTATATGCTGTATCTCAAGAACTGCAATAGATACAGACACATACTTGGTACCAAAACATCCGCAATGCACAACTTTATATTCAACTTTAATACATTTATGGGTCTTAACATCAATGCATTTAGAGTTATAAAGGAAAATACATGTTTTTGGACTGACATCTTGGATTTCAGGGGCCACTATCTTTGATTTTCAAGTGGCCCGGTTTCTTAAATCGAAGAGTGGCCTCCAAAGATGATGTGTACCAATTTTCACGCTTGTATCACTAAGTGAACGATTGCTCCTATTATCCGCTGTACTAATAACAGTGTACAGTAGAAAGTGTAGGGAGCGTTTCGCTGTTACTACGTGTCATCTGTTCGACACCCAACTCTAACCCTTACCCTAAACCTAACCTCCGTGGGGTGAGTCGCTAACCCTCCCGACGCTCCTTTGTCGAAATGACGGTCGTTCGAAATAGCGAGATTTCCCCCGAAAATGTAAACAATGAACCCAAAAATAGAACCGCTCACTTTACACTGGGTGTGGTATATTTTTATTGGCTCTGCCAATGAAGACTTTGAAGTAAAAAAAGAGAGGAAAAAAGCAATAATAACTGCGTAAAGCTGAACAAGTTAAAGTTTGAACGCGATTTCTAGCGCGAAGAATGGAATGCCAAAATAAGTGCAGGCAGAATGAATAAGTATGCGATAACGTCTTGCTGCACGGTGATTATGGGTTAATATGGACATCACACGACAGGCTCATAATTCCCGAAGCAAGACGTTATAGCACTTATTACCTTACACAATACAATTGATAATTCGACTCAAAACTAAAAACAAAACAAGTATTTCCTTGTTTACAGACGGCTGAAAGTATTCCACAAGTGTTGCGCTGGGACCTAAAAAAAATCTTCTTTAAGTAGCATGTGAGGGGTCTAACTAGGGTTTTTTCATGATCCTGAATTCATTGCAAGCATTTGTTTTGCACGAAAAACATTCCTCGGGCTAAAAAGGGACACAACAAAACTGAGCTGACCCCAGAAAAGTGATGACTCATCACTTAACCATAGTTTTGGGGGTCTGTTTTTAGCCTTAGTCTTTGTTCCTGTATAGTAAGTGAAGAGACCCAAACTTGAACCCCCTGAATTCACCTTGTTCCACTAAGAATAAAATGGAAGATTTTTAACTTGTTTTTTGGATGACTCTATTGGATCATTAAAAACCTTGAACCATTACTATTGCAATTTCTTTTGGGCTAGGCCCTTTTTTTGCTTAGATTGACTGGCCTATATATGGGACTACCTACTTCAAACTCTACATAGGGAGTACAGTGCCAGCCGTGAAATCCTTCACTGGGAGTGACAGGTTACACATCTCCGGCAACTGTCATGATTCCACTCCCCCTCTATTATTGGAACACATTAAACACTTGATATTCATTGTGTTTTCATCTTTAAGTCCCTAGATCATAACCTAGAAAGCACTAGTGTCTAGTTTAAACACACACTGAGTTTCCATGCGAGTGACTTTATGACAGTATACTGTCACAATTACAGATCCCCCCATATCTAATCACTGGATACTAATAAAGTTTTAAACATGTAAATTCATTGTGTTTTTTATCACTAAACAGTAACCAAAAGTTCGAATATGAATATCGATTGATTGATTGAAGACTTTGTTACAAGTCTACATAAGAACAAGTACAGTTTCATGACAGTACGGTTCACTGGTAGTGGTACAAGTCAACTAAAAGGAGAAACACCTCAAAAAAAGCTGTTTGGCTTGTTTTCATCGGGGTCCCTTTTTAAGTCATTATGGTGGAGGGTGAGGGGTCCTAAGAGGAGGGTGGGGGGGTCCTAAAAGATTATCGACCAGGGGCCCTCGCGGGGGTGACATCATTGTGTAGGCAGAGGAGAATCTGCCCCCAGAGCATTTTCTGTCCCTCGCTATTTCAAAAAACAACGACTAAAAAATAACGACTAAAGTATCATTCAAACACTTTCCTTTCAATAACAAAGAGAAGAAAAATGTGTAAATAGTAAAAATAGTAAAAAGATTCACGGAAACTGGGGGCAGAAATTCTCCTCTGCCTACAAAATGATGTCATACTTAACAGCCCCATTGATTACTCGTGCCATGGAGAGTAGAGTTCAATAATATTTTTTGGTTTTTGTCACATTCCTAAGACAAAAATGTGATAACAATAAATTTACCCCCATTTGTTCCGGATGGGGACCCGTTTCGAAACGAGTCCCTATCCGGAATCAATGGGGGTAAATTTACTCGAATCAAAATTTTGTCTTAGGAATGTGACAAAAAACAAACAATATTATTGAACTCTACTCTCCATGGCACGAGTAATCAATAGGAAAAAAAAAGTCATTTTGGGGGGGAACTACTCCTTTAATGGGGAAAAATCACTGCTGATTCAAATCACTTTAACAAAGCACCATGTAATCACCAGGTGTCAACAGGCTCACAGCAGCAACAGCAACCAGTCACAATGAAAGAGCTAAGGCTTCCTACACACAGTAAAGTCATACTATACGTAAGCCATTTACCATGAGAGGGAGTGGGTTGTTGGCTGATTTACCACTGTTTCAGGGTTGTGGCACGAGGCGAAGCCTCAAATGGTAAATTGCTTTTCTACCACTTCTACCATATAAATGAAAGAAAACACACTTGTAACTTGCAAGGTTATTTAGTTATACAACTGCAACACAACAGTGGGCGGGGTCCATGAGCCAACTCAAGGTTGTTGACTGATTTACACGTTTTAACCCAATCAGAATCTGAACATGTGACCACAAAAAGTGGTAGAACCTCTCATTATCCTTTGAGAATGAGGGGGGGTCGTCCAGTGCATTCTCTATGGAAGTTACATGGTTTCATGCCTCTTCCAAGCCATGTGACTTCCGTAGTGTGAATGCAGCCTAAGAGGAAAAGGCGATGTGATGCACACCTTTCACGCAAGGGCTCATGGGAGCACAGGAAACTAGAGCCCGACCGATATATCGGTCAATTCGATATATCGGTAGTTTTGGAGCAATCGGAAGGGTATCGAACATCGGTGAATTATTCCACCGATATCCGATATATTAATTGTCTGTAACGTGTCTGCGGATAGAGCATGAAACCCTGAGTTATATAGGCCTATGTGTGGGCAATACCAGAATTATCCAGCAGAGTGCAGTAAAAGACACATATTAATTCATAAACGAGACAAAACATGGCAGAACCCCCAAATTAAAAGACTATTATTATCCAACAAGCAATAGAAATTGATAACTGCGACCAAGTTTGACATGAAAAGCACAAAAGAAAGCAATAATCTGACCATTTATCCGAGGGGCGAGTCAATTAAATGATCTTAAATGAATAAAAAATGATTTTTACAAAACATCGGTATCGGTGCTCTAGTACTCTCCAACATCGGATATCGGTATCGGTCGGAAAAAATGGTATCGGTCGGGCTCTACAGGAAACTTGTGGATATGTTACAGTCAGTTTGGGTAACTCAGTGAGATTGGGGTAAGAGCGCTCGTTTTGTAGTTCACCACACACCCCTATACCACCACCTGGATCAATTCACTTTGATAGTCTCTTATCAGCGCACCTGTGTAAAACAACACCTGTGTAAAACAACAGCCATGTTTATCTACTAGCCAAGCTCAGATGTGTTTAGCCATTAGCTTACTATGCCTAACTGTAACCCTAACCCTAACCATAACCTTAACCTCAGTAAAACTATACCTAACCCTAACCCTAACCCTAACCTCCGTGGGGTGAGGCGCTATCATTCCTGCCGACACTACGTTGTCGTGGATCAAAGCGACCGATTGTTCCGCCCCGCGCCGCACGACGAGCGCTCCGGTTCTCAATTTAACTGAAAAACGTGACAGATACACCGATAGATCACCAGGATAAGTAAACCCCCCCTTGTCAGTCAGTCCAAACACACATTTAAAGCTGAGAAGAATTTATAAAAAATGACCTTGGTCCAGGGTCAATGCAGAGCTCACCCAGGCAGGCCCAGAAGATTAGCTGGACAGATGGGACTGCAGCCGCAGCAGAGTGGAGCGGGGGTGGTGGTGGGGAGGGGGTGATAAGAACTCCTAAATTAGACCGGGCCCTGGGAAGCAGCTATAAGCTCCTTCTAAAGGAAAAAAGAAAGTGTCTCTCGCGCGTGACAGGGTGATTGTTTCCTTTGGAACACAAAGAGATCGCCCACAGTGTTATCTGCTCGCTCCACCGCCGCATCAATCAGGGGCTCGCGCTCAGGGGCGTCGCACCAAATCCTGGGCCCTGGGTACAAGGATTCACTGCGGGCCCCCCCAATGAATGTTCTTCATAGGGTGAGGAGGGGGTTTAACACCATTTAGACGCATTATTACTCGTCGTTTTGTGCTTTTAACTATTGTAAAATAGCAGATATACAGATAATAGCAGATATACAATAGATCTGTAGATCTGCTATTTTTGAGCGGTGGTAAACCGCTCCATAGAGTGGCTGTGTGTGTCTGTAGCCACTTTTCCTCAGCGTTTTGCCAAAGCAATGTGTTTTCCTCAGTGTTTTGCCATAGCAATATTTGTGTGTGTGTAGCCTGTATTACATCACCAATTACATCCTATATACCTATCTGTAGCCACTTTTTCCTCAGCGTTTTGCCATAGCAATGTGTGTGTGTGTGTGTGTAGCCTGTATTACATCACTAATTACATCCTAGACTGTAAGACCTATATCCTAGTCTGAAGATGTTATGCAAGCACGACCACCGCTCACTTCACATTGGGTGTGATTTTTTTTTTAATCTTGAAAAAAGTCTTTGGATATTTCAAATCCTTCTAAGGTTTAAAAAAAAACTGTTTCTATGTCAGTGGTCCTCAAACTTTTTCATTTGAAGGACCCACAAAATGATATATGTAATTGGCCACGGACCTCCCACCCCAGAAGCAACATTTTGAGTTTCAAATGTTCGCTTAAAGAAATACATACACTCAAAGATTTGCACACATTTTCACGACTTTTCAAAAATAGCAGATCTACAAGATCTGCTATTTTTCAATAGCTAAAGTATAAAATAATGAAGGGCCCTCCACCTTGGGCCTAGAAACTCAGTCTCACTTTTTCCCCCCTTGTGACGCCCCTGCATGCTCACGCTGCCTGGCTTGGGGGGGAATCGACCCCTTCCTCCCCCAGAATCAATGGAGCCTCCTCTCCCTCCTATTCTCTGTGGTACGGCAGAGATTGTCAGAGATACAACGTGAGAGAGAGAGAGAGAGAGTTCCACCAAATCCAGCAGCAATATGTGTTGTTCTAAATGGGGGAAGACGATTAAGTTGCTGACACACGCTGTCTGTCTTTCTTCTTTCTTTCTTTCTGTTCAAGCATCCTTTTTATCAGCCTCGAGAGGAAAGGGATTCAGAGAATGTGTGTTTGTTACACACGGTGAACAATAGCAGGGTTTCTCTCTCGTTCTTCTCATGTCACTGCATCCGTCTCCTGCTGTACGTGTAACTGTAGACTACAGTATACCAGTAAGACTCCCTAATCGGGAGATAAGTGACCATCAGGTCGCAGCGTGATTTTAGGGCAAAATCTGTAGGAGTAGTGGCCAAAAATGTGTTTTAAAAAATCGGCCTGAAGGTGGAGGTTGTGGTTTGGCAGGCAAGGAGTGTGTGTGCAAAATTTGGCATGGATCGGGGCAACGGTTGCGGAGATATCATATGAACAGTGTGACGTGTGATATGTGACTGACTGACGGACTGACTGACGGACGGACGGACAGACAGCCGGTGGAGGTTTTGATAGTAAATGCGACCTGACGGTCGCAAAGAGGTTGTCATCATCATCATCATCATCATCATCATCATCATCATCATCATCATCACTTGTATACACACGCACGCACGCACGCACGCATTTCTTTATACGGAATTCAGTTTAACTGTTTCTCATCCACGAGGAGCCACTTAATATTACCAGTAAGACTCCCTAATCGGGAGATAAGCGACCGTCAGGTCGCAGCGTGATTTTAGGCCAAAATGTGTAGGAGCAGTGTCCAAAAATGTGTATGAAAAAATCGGCCTGATGGTGGCGCTATATGGGACAGATCCATGTTGATGACATGAATGTAGACATACTGTGCAGCGATTTGCGTGATTTTAGGGCCAAATCTGTAGGAGTAGTGTCCAAAAATATGTTTTAAAAAATCGGCCTGAAGGTGGCGCTAAATGGGACAGATCCATGTTGATGAGATGAGTGTAGACATACTGTGTACCGATTTGCGTGATTGTAGGGCAAAAATTGGAGGAGCAGTGTCCAAAAATGTGTTTTGCAAGAATCGGCCTCATGGTGGCGCTAGATCAGCAGCCCTTCTCCGTCTCTTCTTCGACTGATCTAAAAGGATCATTCTCTCAACCCTTTGAACCGGAAATGCTTCTGGTAGCTTTTCGTACTGTATAGCCAAAGTCCCATTCACTTTCATTGTAGGAGGAGGCGTTAGCATAGCATCTGTCCGTGATGTTTTCGATCAGAAAATAGTTGACATGAGCACTGCATACGGAGTGGATTACATTCGCTTAACCTCGATGTGCACGGATCGTGCACGCGAAACCCGGGGGGGGGGGGGGGGGGGGGCAAAATCCCCACTATATGCCAATGCAGAAAGAGACAATTCGCTGGTATGTAAACAACAGCCAAACAACGTTACGTGGGATCGCGCTGATTGTCTTGTAAAATGAATGCTGTCTCAGATCATAATACAATAATATCCAACCAGACCAATCTGCCATTACAAAAAAAATGCCAGTGATATTGTCTGGCTACGTGAGGCTAGGCCAATGTGACCTTGGGTCCTGGGCGTATAACAAACTTTGGACAAATGGACAAACATGACATCACCAGTAAGACTCTAGTAAGACTCCCTAATTGGGAGATAAGTGACCGTCACGTCGCTTAAACAAACTTTAGAAGGCAGTATAGCCAATCAGGAGGGAATATGGGAAATGGGACAGATCCATTTTGATGACAAGACTTTAGAGATACTGTGTACCACTTTGCGTGATTTTAGGGCAAAATCTGTAGGAGCAGTGTCCAAAAATGTGTTTTGCAAGAATCATCCCATGTAACCCTTCCAGTGCCAGCCCCTAGAGGGCGCCAAAGAATGCCAGGGTATCTCCCATAGGCGAGCGCATTAGCATCCGGGGACTCACGTTGCAGTGACGCGCGTGCTCACGTTCGTGCACGTCATGAAAAGGTCCCGGATGAAAATGGCTACAAAATAGCTATTAGCTTTTTCTCATTTAAAAGATCATTTTTCGGCGATTTCGCCGTAAATAAACCTCGCGCCGCCTCCCTAAAAACACAATCCAGAGAAAATGACCTTCAAAGATGTGGGTTTGCATTGGATTCGGCATTACTCGTTTACGGCCGGCCGGGGGGCGGCCGGATCTCGGTCACTGGATGGAAAATTTAGGCCGGGGCTTCAGTAGGCCTCGGATCATTTTATTCATTTCATTAAAAAAGCTGCATTAATTCGGGATCGGCACACTGGACGTCGTACCGCCGGCGGCGCCGAACTTTCGGTGAACATTGGGGGGCTCAAAAATGTATTTTAAACCATTTTTAATGGAATATATCGTCGGACCATGTAAAATGGCTCGCTGGAAAGCGTAGGACGAGCCAGGACCACCCACGGCTCTACAAGCAGCTCAGGGTAAGTAAAATAAAAATAAAAAAATGTATTGGATTGAAATAAAGCCGAACTTATTCGGGATCGGCACAATAAGAGTTAAATAGTAAGACGGGATTCAATGAGGGTCCATTGGTTCAATAAATATCATTCAGCTGGGGACCCCCTGGAAGTCCCTCAATGACCCCTGGGGGTCCCCAGACCCCACTATGAGAAACCCCAGCACCAAAATCCACTCACTTAAGTACAATTGTGAGGTATTTATAATTTACTTGAGTATTTCCAATGCTTTTACTTCTACTCCATTACATCTCAGAGGCAAATGTTATAATTTTACTCCACTACAATTATTTGAAAACTTCAGTTACCAGTTACTTTTAGATGTTGATTATTATTACAAAATATACATGACCCACGACATGCTGCTCTGAGAGCAGCATTGACAAAATGAACTTAAATAGCAGCACCTGTCATAACCCCTCTAATTATTGGAGAGCATTAAAGGGATATTCCACTTTCAACAGGGAAACACCTTATGGGCTTTTCTCCACATACACACCCATTGTTAAACACTTGAAAAAAAAAAAAAAAAAAACGTGATATTCGCTGTGTTTTCATCTTTAATTCCCTATATGATAACCTAAAAAGCACTACTGTCTAGCTCAAACACACATGCAGTGAGCTTACCAGGGGAGTGACTTTACACTCTCATAAATGCTGGGTTGTTTTATCTGGGTTGAGCCGGTTGGTTAATTTAATTGGGTTATTTTCATGGAAACGGAGCTTATTTCTGTTGGGCATGGAGTTATTAACTGTTGGGTTGTAATTTCAATAAATATGTCTTGGTTTATTTTGGACTACCCCACAGTTTGGGTTTATGGGGTTAACAACACTGATTGGTTGGTCACCTAAAGGGGTTACACTGTGACATGAGCTTCTCTGAAAACGGTCTGAAACAGTCTGAAGCTCATGTCACAGTGTAATCTGCCCCTCGCCCCCCAACAACAGCTGACCAGTACAGTAAGTAGTCATACAGACAATTCATTTGTTTGGCTCATAATTGCGCATCCCCACAATGACATCATAAAAATATTAACTTGTGTTTTAAGATGATTCTTAAAGTGACAGTAACCCTTTAGGTGACAGGCCCCCTAGCTTTAAGTAAGTTGGTCACCTGTTATGCAAAGTATGCTGAGAAAAGCATTTGTCTAGTTTCCAGGGGCATTTTCTCAAGTTTCCGGGAGCTAAAAATGCTAAATGTGTCATGTCCACATGTCACATTATGTCAGTATTTGAGCCCTAACCCAAGCTGTTGGGTTGTGCTCCCTCATCCTGGTGTTTGAAAAAGGAAGAACTTCTAAGAACTCTGATTGGGGTTGAGATTTGGACCATGGCTATCTCCTCCTTATTGTTCTAATTCTAACAATGACACACACATTGTTAAAATTGGCAAAGTATTAGCATATGCTAATCGTCTCTGTGTTGTCCCAAGTCAAATATATAACCCAGCAGTGTTGGGTTTAAATAACCCAGCAGTGTAGGGTTATTGTAACCCTTAATTGGGCTATATGAATAGCCTAATTGGGTTATCTGAATAACCCAATAAACAAATGTTGGATTAAGTGAACCAACCCTAACATGCTGGGTTAAATTAACCCAGCGCGTGTTCTGTCCAATATTTAACCAGCACTGGGTTTGGAAACTACCCAATTATCTACGATTAAGAGGGACTGATAAATGCCTACATTGTAATGTAATGTCCTTACGTGGACCTTGTACTCCTCTGTGGACCTTGTGGACCTCTTGGCCAGTTCTTTCTTATAAAGGATACTCATGTCTCAAACATTCACTAAAATAAACACAGGTTATATGAATCATAATAATTGCAAGCATGAGGAAGAGCTGTACGGTTTGGTGTGTGTGTGTGTGTGTGTGTGTGTGTGTGTGTGTGTGTGTGTGCGTGCGTGTGTGTGTGTGTGTGTGTGTGTGTGTGTGCGTGCGTGCGTGTGTGCGTGCGTGCGTGCGTGTGTGTGAGAATACCACAGGTGCTAGATTAGAACCACTAGCTGCTAGCATTACAGTAGCTAGCTATCCAAGAGCATGTTTATTTATTCAACTGGACAGTTACTCGCATCACTAAATATAAAAGTGTATAATGTGATAATATGTATTAAACTCAGACTATGCGTTAAAGTTGATTCTCCTTCATGCTTTGATTTAAATAATATTCTTTTATACTCCTGTAGTGCTTTAAGACATTACATGTACTATTTCCCAGTTGTGTATAAGATACCCCCACCCCGTGCAACTGACCACTCTCTCTCTCTCTGGTTTGTTAAGCATCAGGACCAGCTGACTGAGGGGACTCCTCTCTTTGTTCATCTCTTGGCTTTTGAGGGCTTTACAATGATAGGATTTTGGGTCGCTAGTTTTTCTGTTTCCAAACGTAAATGGCTCTCTTTTCAATGTTGATGATTAGAGGGTATTTCCATACCTCCAAAACCTGATCAACCCCTACACCCCCACCCGTTCACTTAGATCAGCCAACACAGGGATGCTGACAGAACCCTCGCTAAAAACCCCAGGGCAAAAATCCACTCGTCCGAGACAGTTTGCCCTTCTGGCCCCAAAGTTGTGGAACAAACTCCCTGACTCACCTTTTCAGACTCCACCTAAACCCTTAGCACTACTGAAACACTCATTGACCATACATGAAACTAGTAAGCATTTGTTTTGTTTTTAGAACCTTTTTTTGACAGATTTTTTGTTTTCTAGATATTCATTTGCATTTGTTATTGCTGTTGATGTACTGACATATTATATTGTTTATTATTGTGATGTTTTATCTGCTTATTGTAAGTCGCTTTGGATTAAAAGCGTCTGCTAAATGCCTAAACTGTAAACTGTAAACTATATCAAAACGTGAAGTGAGTGAAGATTATTACTTTAACATTATTGCTATAACTCACTGTAGTGTGAGTATATGCTGTCTTTTAATATGTGTGTCTTGTGGGTGAGTAAGAGTCCAGGTGAATAAATAAACATGCTCTGGTAGTGTAAAGTACTGAAAACAAATAGCTATAAAAAAAGAGAGAGAAAAGAAAATAATGAATCTGACATTATTTCGGACATACAAGGTTTCCACCCGACCAGTTACGAAAGCGTTTCATTAATCTATAGCACCTGTATGGTTCACATTTCACACACACGCACGCACGCACGCACGCACGCACGCACGCACGCACGCACACACAAACAATTCATTTTATTTTCTGGAGTAAATTTCAGTACTTAAACTTCCAAATGTAAGTTTATATTAATGTGACATGAATACAGTAAACATCATGTCCACACGCTCTCTCTCTCTCTCTGTTTGAGGTGTGAGGTGTGTGTGTGTGTGTGTGTGTGTGTGTGTGTGTGTGTGTGTGTGTGTGTGTGTGTGTGTGTGTGTGTGTGTGTGTGTGTGTGTGTGTGTGTGTGTGTGTGTGTGTGTGGGGAAAAAGGTTGGCAGAATGTCTATGTGAACTCCACAGCTGCTGATGCATCATCATGGCCAATCAAATGATGCCAACTCTGAATACACCCTCATGTGGAGAGGATAAAAAGACACACAGACAGAAACACTCTCTCTTCTAGAAGACCCTCACCCAGGCTCCACTGACCCAACCTCAACCTCCACTGACCCAACCTCCACTGACCCAGAGACCACCTCAGGCTGACATGCTGCTGGTTCCTCAACTCCTGTGCTTGCTGGGCCTCATGGCACTAGGTAGATTAATATGTGTTATTTATAAAGGTGTAACAATATACGGTAGTAACTGAATCGATTAATCGATTTAATTTGCAATGATCTACTAAATCGATATGCAAAAGCATATATCGTACCGTTTTGGCTTTGTATCGTATCGGTAATGTTTGTGATGCAGAATCGGTATTGAATCGTTTTGCAGTTCAAATAATTGATTGTATGGAAACTAAGTATGTGTGCCTTGTAATTAGCAATTTTAAGAAGGAAAATTAAAAAGAAGCGTTTAATTACTTTTCCATTCCATATAATTACTCTTGGTCTATTGATAAATGTGTGTAATCTCTGTGTTCATGTCAAGGTGCAGGTTTGTCCATATGTGTTGAAATATAACGTCCATGTATTTACTAGAGAATCACAGTGTTTACTTATTTATATCCATAATAATCGAGTTTTCCCTTAAAAACATGCACTATTGACACGTTTCACACCGATTTAATATATTTGCTAAATAGTTACTATATCGATTTTAAATCATTGAATCGAATCGTATCATATCACCATGAATGAACCAATATTGTCCATGTATCGTATCGTCAACCATGTATCGTGATGCGTATCGTATCGTTGTTAAAATGTATTGTTACACCCCAAGTTATTTAACCCATTTAAATCCTGTTTTCTGAAAAATGTCAACTATGCCTATTTATATTCATAGATATGCTATAGGCCCCTATGTAGATATCTTGGATTTGTAGATATCTTCAGATTTTCTTTTGACACGTTTTCTTTTCTGTTTTTCTTTACCCTCTGTGTGTGTGTGTGTGTGTGTGTGTGTGTGTGTGTGTGTCTGTGCGTGTGCGTGTGCGTGTGTGTGTGTGTGTGGGTACAGTGCACGCCAGTCCCTCTGCTGCTGCGGTCAAGCTGGAGCGTGGAAACTGTCCTCAGTTCTGGTGGAGCTTCGGCCATCGCTGCTACAGGTTCATACCTACAGACCTGACCTGGCACGAAGCAGAGAAGAACTGCCTGTCTCATGGTAGGTAGCAGGGGTGTCGCACCAAATTCTGGGCCCCATGGCACAAGGATTCACTGCGTTATTTTGTGCTTTAACTATTGAAAATTAGCAGATGTACAAGCTCACAGCGCGGTGCCGAGTGCAGCGCTGCGAGCTTCTAGATCTGCTATTTTTAAAACATCTTGAAAATTTGCCTTTGAAGGTTTTTGGACAAACCTGTTTCTATGTCAGTGGTGCTCAAACCTTTTCATGTGAAGGACCCCCAAAAGTACCTCCACCTTGTGATGCCCCTGGTAGTTAGGTAGACAGACAGACAGACAGACAGACAGACAGACAGACAGACAGACAGATTTTTATTTCAGTGGGTGGGGGCATGCGTACAAGTGACTAAATAAGTCTTTTTAGACACAATAAGCCGCCAATTTCTTTAATACTATTTACAGTAACACTACTAGCCCCCTTGACTCACATCATCTGCCCATGAAAGATTGTGGTGCATCTTGGGAATTGGCTTATTGTGTCTAAAAATACATATTTAGCCACTTGTACGCATGCCCCCAACCACTAAAATCAAGATCATTAAAATCTCTAAAACAATAGAAAGGAGTAAATGAAAACTTTTTTTAACACTCATCCTTTATGAACCCTTGTTGTTAAAAAAACGAAGTTGTTCTTTAAGGTTACAAAATTACAGGGAAGTATGAAAAGAAAAAAAGTACTGTACGTTGAAATAAACGAGGCAAAAACAAAGAAGAATCAACAATAAAGCAGTCGTAAACGTTGGTAAAAATGACATAACATAACATATAGTTAAAGGAGCTATCAACTTTTTCTTGAAAACCCGACGCTAAAATGTTTCTTTTCAAAAATGACCATAAAAAGCGTAAAATAATGAAAAATAATTATTTTGGCCATTGAATAGAAGAGGGATGTAAACAAAGTCAGCTTGACGACGGCCAAAATGATTATTTTATCATTATTTTACACTTTTTGTGGTCATTTTTGAAAAGAAACACATATGAAGCTTAATTTTTTTAATAAAATATTTTCGAAACATTATTTTTATTTTAGCGTCAGTTTTTCAAGAAAAAGTTGACTATAGCTCCTTTAACAGTCAATGCTACATACTGTGTTTGTCTCAACGTTATCGCATCATAACACAAATCCTTATACTTGTACTTATTCTTATATAGGAGCCTACCTGGCGTCCATCCACAGTGCGGCGGAGGACAACTTTGTGGAGGACCTGATCCACAACATGGACCCATCACCCGGAGACACCTGGATAGGGCTGAACGATCTCTACGTGGAGAACAGATTTCTGTGGTCTGATGGCACCAAAGTGGGCTACACCGGGTGGTACAGTAGTCAGCCAAGTGGTGGCACTGGTGAAAACTGTGTGGTAGCAAACTGTGTGTCTCAGTGGTGTGACTATGCATGTCATGGTAAAGTGCCTTCTGTTTGTGTACGTACATAAACATCTTGTTGAGTGAAATGTGATTCAGCCTGTTGACTGGGTACTCTACAATAAAAGCTGACTGGGTACTGTCTCCACAATAAAAGTGTCTTTACTGGTGCCATCATTTCAGAGTGGTGAAGTACAATCAGAGACATTCATATTATGTTAAACTAAATTTGTATCGGTGGCCTATTCTTGAAGTTCATTACTTCCGTGACAATTATTTTCAAGGTTTTAAATGAAGAAAGAAAAACACCATTATTAAATGTGAATGTTGTATCACATTAAACATTAATACTTTGTGTTTTTTTACCTGCGAGTCGGTACCCCTACAGATTGGGGGGTTAGGGGGGTGACAGTGAAGTGACAATTTAAGGACTTAAGACCTTTTTACTTACGGTAAACTCGCCAAATTGTCCAAAAGGTTATCTCATTTTCAACCTGCTACTGTACATGCAGGGTTGTTAAGTAACGGATTACATGTAACGGGATTACGTAATCAGATTACAAAAAACAGGTAACTTGTAAAGTCTCTGGTTACATTTTGAAATGTGTAATCTGGATTACAGTAACGGATCTGAATGATGGGGGTTACATGCTGGATTACATTCTCCCCTTGCCCTCATCAATTTTACAAATAAGTTATAACGCCAAACAATAAAATAATCAAGTCGAATCAGCGTAAAGTACTGCCACTTTGTTTAAGTAAAATTCTGTTGTCCTTTTCCTAATTTCATAGGCTCAATATCATTGTCTAGTTATCAATGGTAAAACTTGTTTTATTTAATTAAAGAGAGTTTTGCTAAAAAAGTAATCCAAAAGTAACTGAAAGTAACTAGTAGTTACTTTTTAAATTGTGATAATCAGATTACGTTACTGACTACATTTTCTTTGCAAGTAACTTGTAACTGTAGGGGATTCCTTTTTAAAAGTAACCCTAACAACCCTGTGTACATGCTACACAGAACTACTGGGAAAGGCCCTCTGTCTGCAACTGTTTATGTTGTCATGGTCACCCACAGTGGTGGACAAAGTAGTCAACTCCAGTAGTTCAATAAAAGTACTCGAGTGTAGAGTCTTTTCTCACTGGTTCCCAAACCTTTTACATTGTGACCCAAAAGTGAAATGTCTCCACCCTGGACCCAATCTACTGAAAATAGCTGATCTATAATAACAGTTTGCTTTGTGAGTTTGTCTATTTTCACTACTTCTTGAAGCACCTTGCACCATGCAGTGGTGTAAAGTAACTAGGTACATTTACTTAAGTAAAATGTGGAGGTATTTGTACTTATTTGAGTATTTCTAATTTCCAATACTTTTAATTCTACTCCACTACATCGCAGATCCTAATATTGTACTTTTACAACAATTATTTGAAAACTTGAGATACTAGTTACTTTGCAGATATAAATGATAATATTACAACATACAAACCACTTTAGCCCTATTGTATACCATGGCTATTTGAAAATTGCTGATCTGACAGTATCTCTACAGTCAGTGCACATCTGTCCGATTTACAATTCCATCCTGATTGGCTAAGATTGGCTTCCAATGTTTGCAGGATTGCTCCTTTTTGAAAAATATGCTTCAAATCATCAGCCTGCGATGTGTGTGACATTTTGCGCGCATGTTCCCCATAATAGGTCAAGGAACAAATGCCACCCCTTTCACATTGGCCTGTTATAGTGCCACCAGTAGGTCAACTTTTGCAAAACACATTTTTGGAACAAAATGCCTCAAATCATGCATGCATTGCTGTGACAGGCCAAAGAACACATGGCACCCTTTTCATATTGGCCTATTATAGCGCCACCAGGAGGCCACAATAACCAGCAGTCTAGTTTATCTTTGATTTCTTTTCCCACTTTTCCTGCTTTTCCTTCTTTCTTTTCCCTTGCTGCTTTCTTTTGCTTTTTACTGCTTGGCCACTTTATCACTGCTTGCAGCTATAGTTTTGGATATATTGTAATGGGTAGACTACTATGCCAAAATAATCCATGCCGTTTTCATAGAGCTCAATGAGTGCACTAGCCAACAAGCTTTATTTTTTCCCCATTTGTTTTATACGAAGAGAAAGTGCTGAATTATTAGACTGTTTCAGTGTATGAGTCACATTCCCAGGCTTTTAGCCTCTACTACTGAATACATGAAAGGTCGACCTAAAACAAAGTCGACCCAAACTCGTTTCCCAACGGGTCTGTGGCCTTATAAGCTAGATGCAGAGACCGAAATCTAATCTTTGCTTCTGGGGGTCCCTGGAACAAAATATTTTGCGGTAGGGGTCCATCGATCCGTGGAACAAAATATTTTGAGATGGGGGTCCGCGGCCAAAAACACATTTTGGGGGTCCTTAACCACTGATAGGCACATTCTAAAAATGTCTTCTAAATCCTAACAGTTTTCCTGAAAAAACCTATGTATTGCTATCATTGTTTCTCAAACTTTGTCATGTCAAGGAGCCCCAGAATGATATGTAGGCTATTTGGCCACGGACCCCATCGCAAAATATTTTGAAAACATTGTTGCACAGTTATATATCTGGGGACCCCCCAAAATAATGTGGGACCCCCGGGGGTCCCGAACCCACAGGTTGAGAACCACTGCTTTTTACACCACTGGTGAGCCTACTTCTTTCATCAGAGGACTTCAACTCCCACAAGCCACTGCTGTGTGCCTCGCGCTCTCCCCTTCCTGTTTAGGTTTGCGTATCAGAGTGATGTCAGGTTCAGGACTACAACTCCCGCAGGCCACTGCTCCACGCCTCTCGCTCCGGTCCATGCTCTGGCGGAGCGGTGGCCCGAGGGAGTTGTAGTCTTTAAGCATCAGAGTAAAGATGTCAGCTCCTGCAGACAGCTCAGGCAGGTTCAGGATGAGTTCTGCTGTCAACAAGCAGAGCAAAGACCCTTCTGGTCTGCTTATCTCTGTCATAAGGTAATGAAACACTGTCCTTTTATTATATCATATTATTATTATATTATATAACACTGCTGTTTCCCTACGACTAGTCTATGCTGTCTATTAGTGGTGATAGCCTAGCCTAGTTAGCCTGCATGCTAACAACATCCTTCCTGTGTTGTTGTTATCATTTATAACGTTTAAAACGTTATAAAAACCCACGGCTTTATGTGTCTGGGGTTATGTGCAGTTTGTGTAAATATAGTCTCAGTATGAATGATATCTCGCATTAATAACCATGTAATATGAGTCGTTATTGGGAAGATATCAGACTCTCTCTCTCTCTCTCTCTCTCTGTGAGTGTGTGTGTGTGTGTGTGTGTGTGTGTGTGTGTGTGAGACTGAGCTAAACGGTTATGAATGAATGAATGTGCGTGTGCTTGTGTGTGTGCGTGTGTGTGTGTGTGTGTGTGTGTGTGTGTGTGTGTGTGTGTGTGTGTTTGTGTGTGTGTGTGTGTGTGTGTGTGTGTGTGTGTGTGTGTGTGTGTGTCTGTGTGTGCGCGCGCGCACGCGTGTGTGTGTGACTGACTGAGCTAAACGGTTGTTATGAATGAATGACAGCTGTCATTTCGTTCATCATCGTCCAGCCTCAATATGACGTTATTGTATTATTGTATGCATCATTGGTTCTCAAAGTGGGTGACCCCCAGGGGTCCTCGAGGTGAGTTCCAGGGGGTCCCCAGCTAAATGATAGTTAGGAACCAAATGGACCCTTTTGGGAATGTATCTCAGAGAGATTACAAATGGACCTTAATGGGTCCATTAAATGGACCCAGGTGGACTCCATTTGGTTCCTTGTACACACTATACTTCTAAACTATTACATTTTACAATATAAATTGAATTTTCAGTGATAAAAATGCCATTGAATGGGGGTCCATGGCCTAAAATGCATGTCAAACTGGCGGTCCTTGAAATCATAATGGTTGGGAATCACAGCTGTCAGCTAGAGCCGTAAAAACATCTTCTCTCATATGGGGGTCCCTGGCATATCTTTTCAAATGGGCGCAAGTCTCAATTTGGGGGTCCTTGACATGAAAACGTTTGAGAACCAATGGCATATGTTATTGTGTGTGTCTGATGTGTGGAGGTCCTACAGTTTATATCCTCTTAGTACATAAGTAGTTGACATTACTTTTTAATGTTTTAATGCAGCCGGCCCTCTGGGTAGGTGTGTGTGTGTGTGTGTGTGTGTGTGTGTGTGTGTGTGTGTGTGTGTGTGTGTGTGTGTGTGTGTGTGTGTGTGTGTGTGTGTGTGTGTGTGTGTGTGTGTGTGTCGTGTGTGTGTGCTCACTGTGCTGTTTATTAAAGCATTGGTTCCCAAACTGGGGGTATTATTTGGGGGGGTCCCCAGATGATTAAGTTTAATATGCAACATTCTCTCTCAACAGTAAACAAACCAACATGACTGTGTAGTCTGTAGTATATACAAGGCATCCACACTTTTTTAAAGTTACAATTCAAGACCTTTTTAATACCAAATTGTCAGATATTACACATGAAAGAGGCAAGCATTGTGAAAATAGTAGATCTAGTGCGAGGCCTTGTGAGCTTCCAGATTAAGCTATTTTAAAAATATTTATCTGTGGAACCGAGTCAAAGTAAATGTAATGCCTATAATTCCAAGTGCTTGTCAATCAAATATGATTTTGCGAGGTCACAGACAGACTGAAAGGTTTCAAAATCCTTGCTCTAGGTTAAATTTAGGTGTGTTTGTGTGTGTGTGTGTGTGTGTTTTGTTAATAGAGGGTATGCGCGTGACATCATCATACCCGGAAGTTATGCGAGAACGCCTACTGAGTGGCAAAACGGTAGGTTCCGTACGGAACCATTGTTTACTTAGAGATGGAAGGATGACCTCCCACTTGGGTAATGTCGCCCCCTGGCGATCATTCAGAGAAACTACTTCAGCTCCCGTACTAACGTAGGTAGGAAGGGCCTGTCACTCAAACCAGAGTGACCCGCCTCCAGGCTATAAAAGCCCCCGGAGGCGGAAGTAACATCCTCTTAATACCACTCTCTGCCACATTCAGTGAAACAGAGGGGCATTACGTGGGAGGTCATCCTTCCATCTCTAAGTAAACAATGGTTCCGTACGGAACCTACCGTTTACTGTCAAGATTCCAGGATGACCTCCCACTTGGGATTCTTAAACTCCCCTCTAAGCCACAACCTACTCTCATACCCCCACAAACCCCTCATACAGGTGAGCACAGCCCAAACGGGCGTGACCCATCACCCAGAAGGTCCCAGGCCCACCGGACCTGGGTGTGAAGGAATGAGAAAATAGAGAGAGACCCTGACAGACCGAAGTCCGCCTCATTCAACTAAATGAAAGGACAAGTCCGCCTTATAAGTAAGACACACTAAATAAGGAAAACACAGGGTCCCCCCCACAATACCCCAGGTGGCTACATGCCCACCTGTGGGAGGGGAAGATCCGACTCCTCTATGACGTAGAGGAGGCAGCAGCACCCAGAACCGAATGCGCTAGCGAAGAGGATTCGATATCCAGGTGATAGTAGGCTGCAAAGGTAGAAGGCGAAGACCAATTCGCCGAAACACAAATCTCCTGTACGGAGACTCCCTTTGCCAGTGCCCACGAAGTAGACACACCCCTAGTACTATGGGCTTTAAGCGCCACCGGCACTTCCACTCCAGCACTAGAGTAAGCCAGCCTAATAGCATCCACAATCCACCTCGAAAGAGTGGGTCTAGACACCGGCTTTCTGACAAGAACATTGCCCATTCCCACGAAGAGCTGTGAAGAAGCTCTAGAACCAGCAGTCCTGTCACAGTAGGCCTTCAGCGCCCTGACAGGGCACAGGCAATTCATCCGCTCATCCTCCACCGAGACAAACGGAGGAGGATGAAAAGCCAGAAGAACTACAGGCTCCTTAGGAACCACCATGTTCTTAGGAACAAACTGAAGATGAGGCTTGAGCAACACCTTGAGGTCATTGTTCATAAACTGCATGCACTCCGAAGACACCGAGAGAGCTTGCAGGTCACCAACTCTTTTAGCCGTAGCCAAAGCCAGCAAAAGAGCCGTCTTGAAACTCAAAAATTTCAAAGGCATCCCTACAAGCGGCTCAAAGGGAGCCCGACATAGGCCCCCCAGAACCACCTGCAGATCCCAAACTGGGAACAAAGACCTAGTCACCGGCCTCAAACGTTCAACTCCTTGCATGAACTTGACGACCTCCGGGACTTTAGAAGGTGCCTTGCCCGCCACCCCCAGGTGACAGGCATTAATAGCCGCCAGATACCCCCTAAGGGTAGAAAACGCAAGACCACTTTTCAAGCGGTCCTGCATAAATTCCAAAATTATCTGGGCTGACGCCACATGAGCCACCACCGGCGGAACACGCGACTCACACCAGTCCTCAAAGGCATTCCACCTTCCATCATAAGACGCCCTCGTCGAAGGCGCCTTAGCACTCTGAATGGTATCAACCACTTCAGAAGAAAAACCGGCCGCCAGCAGGTTTAACCTTTCACGTGCCAAACCCACAGGTCTAGGACCTGCGGGTCTTGGTGGAATATCTCCCCTCTGGCCTGCCTCAACAGATCCCTGCGCTGAGGCAGCTGCCAACCCGGTTCGCAAAGGAGAGGGGCGATCGCCGATCTCCACGTGCCCTTGTAGGGAGCCACCAGGAGCATCTCCAGACCGAACCTCCTGACTCTCTCCAGAGTGGGACTAGGGCTGTGAAAATTTGCCAAAAATAGCATTCGAATATTCGCCTGAAAATCCCCCGTATATTCGAATAAATTCGAATATTCGAAAATATCGAATAATTCGAAGCATCCGAAATTCGAAGCCCTTTATAGACAGTCGCTTCTATCGCTTTTCTTTTTTTTTTACTGTGTGCAGGTCCGCGTTGGTCAGGGACGTGCAAAGAATGTTAAGAGAGGCAGGGGCTGACATTTCTAAAAGGGCCTTTTGGTGGACAATTCTCTGTTAAAAGGGCAGGGGCTCAAGCCCCGTTTGATGTATGTGTGCACGTGCCTGCGTTAGAGCAGAATCTGATCCTCGTTGCAAAGCGTCACTCACAGCAGCCGTGATTGAGTCGAGTTGGAACAGCCACGACATGAAATGAGCAATTATAATCACACCAATGGATTATGTTCTGGTTTGAACCAAATTAGATAGTCTACATTAAGAGCAGTGTGAGTGACGGAGGGAGTTTTACCGTTATTGCGTGCGGGGAGATTGACTCGGTGAGAGAAGAAATCCATGCTTTTTTATAGTGTTTTCGGTGGAGAAGTCTCGTTGTTGTATGCCTTCCCGTCACTACCGAAACGAGTCGCCCGTTTCAGCTTAACTCGTTAATCATTCTGAATCAACGTGAGCCAGTTTAAAAGCACTGTGTGTGCACTGTGCACTGTCTGCGAGGCGGACGAGTGCATCTGTCTCTCCACTCCGACATGTGACGGCCAGTGTGTGAAGGGAAAGTGAAGCAGCTGGAGGTTTATTCTTCGCTGTATGACGGTGTCGCTAAATAGGCACCCTTAATGTACAAGCCCACAGCGTATTGGATCAGCGACGTATTGTGGACTTGTAGATCAGCCCACTTTTGCAGCAGCGAATGGAGACTTCTGCCTTGCGAGACCAGCCACCTTTTAACGTTCCATGCGCCCAGAATCTCGCGAGAAGTGCGGTAGATTTGTTTTAATTAAATATAAATTAATTCGAAGCTCAATTTTTTACTTTCGAATATTCGTTTATTGTTAACATTCGAACGAATCTTCGAATATGGAATATTCTTTCACACCCCTAAGTGGGACGGATCATGTCGAAAGGGGGAAACGCGTACAGTAGACCTCTCGGCCACGTGTGCGCTAAGGCGTCCAACCCCAAGGGAGGACTGCCCTTCACCGCGAAGAACAACGGACACTTCGTATTCTCCGCTGACGCAAACAGGTCCGCCACTGGCTGACCGAACTTGCGAAAAATCTGGCTCGCCACCCTGGGGTGGAGAGACCAATCCTCGTAGCGAGGCCCTCCCCTGGACAGGAGATCTGCTCCGCTGTTGAGGAGACCCGGGACGTGTAAGGCCCTGATTGACTTGAGGCGCGACAAGCACCAAACCGTCAATTCTCGAGCCAGACGATCCAGAGGCAACGACGACAGGCCTCCTTGTTTGTTGACATAAAACATGGCCGTCGTATTGTCGGTCCTGACCAGAACATGACAATACAAAATCCAAGGCTCGAAATGCTTGAGCGCCAGGAGTATAGCCATCAACTCCAAATAGTTGATGTGGCGACTCCTCATCTCCAGAGGCCAAAGCCCCTGCGCTGTGCGCCCCTCGTAAGTGGCTCCCCACCCACTGAGACTGGCGTCTGTCGTGATCGACTTGTGGGAAACCACCTCGCCAATCGAGACTCCGCTGGTGAGGAACCCCTCCACCCGCCAAGGAGACAGGGCGATCGCGCAGGAAGGGGAAACCGTAACCTTCTTGTACTTCAAGGAGGGCGGGATCCCGAGTGATAACATCCATCGTTGAAAAGGTCTCATATGAAACCTGCCCAACCGCAACAGATGTACTGCGGAAGCCATCATTCCCGTCAGTACCATGCAACTCCTGTAAGTGACCTCCTGGCCTACTTGAAAGGAGTTGAGGCATTTCCGAAACCTGTCCACCCTCTCCTCTGAGAGACGAGCCGACATGACGGACGAGTCCAGAAGGACCCCAATGAAGGTAAGACGGCGTGCTGGAGTCAGCATGCTCTTGTCGTGGTTGACTATGAAACCTAATGCCTTTAGGTGAGCCAAAACCACTTGTGTGTGACGCGCCACTTTGTGGGCGGAGCTCGCTGAAATCATCCAATCGTCGATGTACGTAGCCAACCTGACGCCCTGCTGTCTCAGCGGCGCGATGGCTGCGTCGGTCACTTTCACGAAAACCCTCGGGCTCAGTGACAGACCGAAAGGGAGTACTGTATATTCGTACAGGCGACCCTCGAAGGCGAACCGTAGAAATTTCCTGTGTGGGGGATAAATCAGAACGTGCTGATAAGCATCCTTCAGGTCCACTGAACAGTGGAAATCCCCTTGCCTGACCGACCGTAACATGGTGGGTACAGTTAGCATCCTGAAAACGTATTTCTTCAAGTAAACGTTTAGCGCCTTCAAGTCCAGGATGGGACGTAGCCCCCCCCCTTTCTTGTGCACCAGGAAATAACGGCTCCAAAATCCCAGGCGGGATTGTGTCCTGTCCAGCTCCACTATAGCACCCTTGCTTAGCAACGAGCTGATCTCCTCTCTCAAAAGATCTGCCTTTAAACCACGCGCCCTGGTATGAATAACCCTGCTTGAAAGCGGAGGTACATTCGCGAACTGTAACCTGTAACCTTTGGTTATCGTTCGAAATACCCAATGGCTCGGTTTGCATAACTTCCACTGGCTCGCGCAGCGTGCTAGCGTGTTTTGAGAGAGAGAAACCCCACCACTGTGCTTCCGTGACGGCGGAGCTTTTTGGCGGCCGGACCGGAAGCGGGAGACCTGCGTATCCGTATCCGGGACACCCGGAAGCGGAGCGCATGGGTTCAATAGGCCGCAAGGCGGAAACACCTTCTGGTTGTACCGCTTGACTAGCGGAGCTTTTTGGCGGCTGGACCGGAAGCGGGGAGCGAGCGAATCCGTATCCGGTGAAACCGGAAGCGTTCGGCTTTCGCTCGATA
This sequence comes from Nannobrachium achirus, assembly GCF_963921795.1. Lineage (NCBI taxonomy): Eukaryota > Metazoa > Chordata > Actinopteri > Myctophiformes > Myctophidae > Nannobrachium > Nannobrachium achirus. The sequence continues at coordinate 6,720,441 of NC_137830.1, forward strand.
GAGAGACAGGAAGAGCAAAACGATTCGACTGATAAGCAGATTCGCCCACAACTAAAGCATTCTCCCCTGACAGGGGAGGAACTTTTACGTTTAATTCCTGCTCTAAAGCCTTTATGCTTGTCCCTTGACACGGGCTCATAGTAGGCCGACAGAATTTCTGACTCATTGTTGAATTCATAGCATCGCTCACGCGAGGGAAAATCCACTCGCGCGCATGAGGAACCATATAATTGTTTGACATTAACATTACTGGTTGATGATAAAACCTGTGATTGATTAGATAGTCCTGACGGGACATCAACATTTCTACAGGAGACATGCATAATGGGGTCGTCTGTGCAAGTACGAGAGAGTTGGACAGAGGCAGACTTTGCTCTTTCAACATATTTATTCCCGATACAGGAGGCATAAACATTGGCATTTTCATTTCCCCGACGCGGGGTACAGAAAACAAACGCTCTCGCTTGGGGGGAAGGGGACCGAGAGACACCTCGGACCCCCGCCCCGACACAAACTCCCTCTTCAAAGTGTCATTTCCGCTGTCCCCTGCCGCGGCCCCCGCGGAAAGAAGACGGCTGCCTATTATCCCTGGACGTGCGGCGCTGCTGAGCACGTTCGGGAACTACAACCTTGCTGCGGGGCTTGTCAGGCGCCCTGGCTGCAGATGCTCCCCTGGAGGAAGAAGAGTGCTTTTTATAAGAAGCAGAGCGGCCCCTCTCTCTGGTGCGGGAGGAGCGGGACACCCTCCTAGCTTGCTGCGGTTCCTCCTGAGGCACTGTAGTGGACTCGACGATGTCCTTAGCCGCCTTGAAGAAGGTAACTCTACCCTGCAGCAGCTCCAAGCCCCCACCCATGAGGGTGGTGGGACTGTTCTCCATGTTAATGAGAGACTTGTACATCTCCCCGCGAGGACCTAGAGGCTTCTCCCCCACGTCCCTCTTAGGCTCGAGGTCGACATAGTCGAGCCAGCGGGCTCTCTCAGACTGGAGGTTGTAGTCCATGGACCTGCCCATCCACTTAACCGCATGCCAATTGACCTTCAGCATGATGTCAAATAAAGTGTTCAGTTCAGCTGTGTGCTCCCCCGTGGGCAGACCTTTGACCAGGTCCTTGGTGGAAGCGAGCAAGAGCTGGATTAGATTCAGGTCCTTAGCAGCCAGAGCAGCGGACCGGTAGGCGTTACGAGCCCTGTCCGACTGCATCTTGTCCTCCAGAACAGTGAACCCCGGCGGGTTGGTGCCGACGGGGCCGACAAACGGCCCGCACTTAGCCGTGCCCACATCCTTATACTGGGGTCTGACGGAGCCTAGAAAGGATTGCGCTAACAGGTGGTCCAGGTTGGGGCAGGTGGACATGCCTGCCTCCGCACCTCCGACCACCTCCAAAACAGAGAAGGACAGCTTTCTGGGGTCTTTATGAGTCTTCCATGAGGAATGAAGAGCCTTGGTGAATCCCTTCACCAGCGGCAGCCTGGAGAGGACATACGGGGCGGGAACCGAAGGCTCCTGCCCGGGCATTTCGTCATCATCCTCGGCCTCATCAGAGGGGAGAGGAGGTGGCAACTCCTCTCCAACTCTGGCAAGAGCTCTCATGTAGACTGTCAGGTGATCCAGCAAATCTATTGCAGAATCGACGTCCTCAGCTCCTGCTTCATCCGCTTGACTGGCGGGTGGAGGGGCAGCGGCGCCAGAGGAGGACTGGGAGGACCCTGCGGCGTCCAGTTGACTTGCTGGAGCCGTAGGGTTTTTTACCGTGACTGTGAGTCGAGAACCATCGTCCTCGACTATATCCTCCTCCTCCTCGTCCGTGTACCCAGAGTATTCCGAGCACGAACCCTCGCTCTGACAAGAGCTCAGGTCCGACTCGCGCCTGAAGGTCTGGACTGTTTTGTTGATGCTCACGTTGAGGGGAACGTCCCCGACGGTCACATCCGATCGCTTCTTTTTGGGCACCGCGCCCGAAGGGGTAAAGGCTACTGGAGGGATGTTAGCCTTCTTGGTCGCCTTCTTAGCGGCGACTTCGCCAGACCCGCCAGCTCCAGTGACAGTGGAGCTAGCTGCGGTCGGCTGCGCGGCAGGCGGTGTTCCAAGTAGCATGGCGCCATCTTGACCTGGAGTGGCGCGCTGTTTGCCAACCGGAGCTCCGGAAGGCAGCGCCGCACCTTGACCAACGGTGCGGGCCGCCTGGGGAAGGAAAGACTGGGCTGTGGGGTTCAGAGCAGCAGACCCACCTGGTGGAGCACAGGCTCCGAGGCCTGCCCTAGCCAGGTAGAGGCGGTGCACCAGGACATCGTGGTCGAAGGCCGTGCAGATGTCGCAGAAGGGTCCTGCTCTCCCCTGAGGACATAGTGCAGAGAAGGCGTGTGCAACGCCCATGCAGCTAGCACAGAGAGGATGAAAATCCTGTCCGTCGATGAGTCCTGGACAGCCTGGGTAGTCACATTGCCTCGGCAGAAGGGCCAGAGGATCCATGGCGAAGCAGTGTAGCTAACGTTAACAGAGCTAACAAGCTAACAAGCTAACGGCTAAAGCTAGGCCACGCTTGATTCAGACAAAGGCCTGAACAAGCGGTAAGCAGTGTAGCTAACGTTAACACAAAGCTGACGAGCTAAAGAGCTAACGGCTAATGCTAGTTCACGCTTGATTCAGGCAGAGGCCTGAACAAGCGGTAAACTACTTTGTTAAGCAGTAGAAACCCGTCGGTTTAAGACGGGACAAGAATAATTATTCTTAGGTACGGGTTTAAATCTACACTCGCCGGTGGGCGACTTCCTATGCCACCGCTTTAGGCTAAAGAGCGAAGAAATAAATTATAAGGCTGAGTTTCAACTTATCTGAATGTGATATCGCAGAGAGTGAAAAGAGGATGTTACTTCCGCCTCCGGGGGCTTTTATAGCCTGGAGGCGGGTCACTCTGGTTTGAGTGACAGGCCCTTCCTACCTACGTTAGTACGGGAGCTGAAGTAGTTTCTCTGAATGATCGCCAGGGGGCGACATTACCCAAGTGGGAGGTCATCCTGGAATCTTGACAGTAAACCATATTTCCTGTCCTTGACAGCCCATACATCCAAACTGAAAAGTCCTATTTGATTGCTTAACAGCGTTAATCAAAAACTCACTTTGCCACTCGATTTGCCATTCACTTTATGCATGCGTATACCCTCTATTAAAGAACTGGTTTTCAAAGTATTTGATGGGGTTCCAGAGGGTCCTCGCTGGCAAAAACGAGGAACAGTTTTTGTTTTGGCTATTCAGAAATAGCAGATCTACAAGCTGGTAGTTACCAGCCTCCTGTTCCCTCTGTTTTTCTTTTCTCTCTCTCCCTGTCACCCTTCCTCTTCAGCAGGGGTCTTCAACAGGGGGTCCGGGACCCCTCGGGGGGTCCTCAGTTACTACAGGGGAGCAGCCGAGTCTTTGTGTTATTAACTCATTTAGACTGGGATAGTTTATCCCAACTATATGAGTCCCTTAATCTTTTTGTTCCTATATTTTGTATTTCAAAACCTTTAAAAAAAACAGTAACAGAAAATGCAGTAAATTTGATTAACTTCCTTGTGCCTGTCTGTATTTTTATTTCTCGATAACGACCGCTGAGCCAGACGTTATCCCTAAAGCCTCTATCAGAGTCGGCACCGCAGTGGAAGGCTATCCACCGCGGTGTAGTCTTTTCATAAAACTACAACGTTACGTCATTCCTCGCGGTGAAGAGCTTTCCACCGCGAGTCCCGACACATCTCTCTGTTTTTTCTTTCAGACAGATAGGCTCTTCACCCCGTTCACTGATTGGTCGATCTAGACCAGTCAGTCACGGTGAATAGGACTTCACCGTGACTAACTATGATGGCCTCCACTTATTTTCTGACTTGAGGTGGAAAGCTTTCCACCTCAAATTTGCGGTGGATAGCTCTTCACCGCAGACTCTGATAGAGGCTTTACTTAATAACTCTTGACGGTTGCGTCCCTCCCTGCCTTGCAGGACCCTGTCCAGCAATGCGGGCGTCCAGGACCGAGAGACGGAGAAGGGGCGCCTGGAGGAGGCGTTCGAGAAGTGTGACAGGGAGCTGGACACGCAGATCGTGCAGCACTACGCCGAGCTCACCACCGCCATCAAGACCTACCAGAGCATCACCGAGAGGATCACCAGCTCACGCAACAAGATCAAACAGGTAAGAACCACTGTACCAGAGCTAGGGGTGGGCGATATGGAAAGATACAATATCACAACATTTTCGCAAGCTGTATCACGATACACGGATCCTATCACAGTTCTTTTTCATGTTGGTTTATTAAGTTACTTAACAGTACAACCACCTACAAGGTAACGAAAAAAAAGAAAAAAGGAGTAACAGACCATTTAGACCAGTGGTCCTCAATGTGGGGTCCAGGGACTCTCTGGGTTCCTTTTGAGAGGTCTAAATTGACCCTTACAAGTATGTAACTCTGACAAATTTGGTTTAATTTGTATACTGTCAGAGTTAAGGGGAGACCTTGACATTGTTAAGTTTGAGAACAACTGTAGGTTTAAATGAATTCTGCAATGAATCTTTGTATTAACAATTCTAGAGGATTTTATATAAGGCTCCCATTGTATCACAATATTATACGATATCTCTGAAAAGGCATATCGTGAAGACATTGTATCGTCTCAACAATATTTATCACCATATTGCCCACCCCTACGTGATCTGTGGCTACGGTATGTCCATATCATTATGTCAATATTGTAATATTGTGACTAGGCAGATGCTCTTAGGTGTGATGTATTAATTGAGTCAGAGTTAGAGTTGTTCCGATACTGATGACACTATCGGAAAAGTTGCCGATACTGCCTAAAATACTGGTCCACCCCCACCTTTGTCCCCCCCTTTTCGATGGGGATGGATTTTAATTCAGTCTCATTTCCATGTGGGGCCGAGACGCCCGTACCGAACACCCATCATCAGCTCTGTCAGGTTGAGGTCACCTCAGGGGAAGCCAATCACATCCACTCAAAAAATCAAGAGGGAAATTATTCTTAACCTAACTGTACGTAGCACGACACACACGCACGCACGCACGCACGCACGCACGCACAGACACACGCGCATGTTACACACAACAAGGACGTGAAGGCATATTTATAGCGAAGGCAGTCTGATTGTCCCAGGGAGTTTATCACCATCAAAGACGTTAGAGACTGAACGAACGCCGAAAGAGAGAGGAGCTTCCACTGATTTCTCCCGAGTGTGTCTGACTGTCTGTCTGTCTGTCTGTCTGTCTGTCTGTCTGTCTGACTGACAGACAGACTGTCTTTTAAAACGTCCACTTGGAAGAAGCTTTAGGGAGAAGCTGTCAAACGATTTCATATCAGCCTGATGCCATTCTCTCCTCTCTCTCTCTCTCTCTCTCTCTCTCTCTCTCTCTCTCTCTCTCTCTCTCTCTCTCTCTCTCTCTTTCTGTGTGTATGTTTACTGTGTTAACTTTTCCTGTAGCTTTTAATCATTATTAGGGGTGTAACGATACATTTTAATAGCGATTCGATACATATCACGATACATGGTTGACGATACGATACATGGACGATATTGGTTCATTCATGGCGATACGATACGATTCGATTCAATGATTTAAAATCGATATAGTAACTATTTAGCAAAGAAATTAAATCTGTGTGAAAGGTGTGGATAGTGCAGGTTTTTAAGGGAAACATGTATTATTATGGATATAAATAAGTAAACACAGTGATCATCTGCCATGACAAACCTGCACCTTGACATGAACGCAGAGATTACACACATTTATCGATTGACCAGTGTAGCTATATGGAAAGGAAAAGTAATTAAACCCCTCCTTTTAATTTTTTCTTCTTAAAAATTCTAAATACAATGCACAAGTCAGGGTTTCCTGCAGCAAAAAAAAAAAAAAAAGTTTTTTTGAAAAAAAAAAAAAAAAACTTTTTGGACCTCCAACAATGTACTAGGCATGATCGCGATCGCGAAATTGCATGTTTAACCCCCATACAGTCATGCAAACTTGTAGCTTTTCGGCGAAAATCGCCGTTTTGAATCCAAATTGGTCATTTGTGTGAATCGTGCCATCAGAGCAGCAGTGAGAAGAGGAGCGTTTATTTCTTATTCTCTGCTCCGGCTGTTTAGTCAGTACAATAGTGTTGAAAGTGGATGGGGAAGTTGGTCGGTTTTATTTTGTAACAAATCAAGCGCTCCCTTCTCTTGCATGCGACGTCAGAATGAGTCCAGCCAGCCACTGCACTGCGAGCCACAGAGCAGAGCGCTCAAACTTAAAGTTGCAAAGCTTGCAAAGTTGCTGTAGCCTGTAGTGTGGTGTACTGTCTGTAGTTGTGCAGCCAGTGACTGTGGACTTACGGTTTTTGATTCGCTTGCATCGCGGTCGTGTGCTAGTCTGCATCGATGCGTGACGTTATATAATCAATTATATCCTTGTTGATTTTACTCGACGATGATGCGCTAGCTACATGCTAACGCTAATGCCTTGACCTGGGAGCGTTTCGCTCATAGAGTTATAATATTAAGGTTTCGCTGTTATGCCTCCGTTCTTTCTGCCTACAGAGACTATAGTCACAAAAGGTCTCTCAAGAACAGACTAACTGAGCTCCAGTTACAAGTGAAAAGGATCAACCTTTTATTTGACGATGACTAGATTGCAAAAAGTCAGCCAGGAGAATCCACTAAATAAATCATCTGTGATTTACAACAGACACTGTTTCCCAAACCCTGGGTCGGGACCCATTTGTGGGTCGTTGACACATTTTTTGGGTCCCATCATTTTTGGTTTCCTACATTTCGTTTTTAATTACAAACTTATTATTTCAAAACATTTTCAAAAAACATTCCCTCCCAAAAAAAGCTAAACATTCATGATTAAAAAAAAGTAGATTATTTTTCTAATTTCACGAATAAAAAAATACAAATGATCTAAGAAATTATCTTAGAAAACAAATAGGCCTATTTAAGAAGTAGTGGAAATAGCTGATCTACAAGCTCACAGTGCGCATTGTGTCTCTGTCTATGACTGTCTATTAAAGACAAGTCCCTAAATATTAGGATACTCTTATAACTATATCCATAGGCTATATTATATTTTATTGTAGATTCAATGTTGAATAAATGTGGATGATAGCATGTAGTTGTGTTTTCCGTCATCATGGGCACATTCATGTGTTTTTATAGGGCAAAAATAAGAATTAATATTAAAAATTAAGTGAATTAATTACTCGAATTAATTAATTAATTATCAAAAATTTTCGGCGCGTGCGCCATGAGATCCCCCCCTGGTCAAGACTTTTCCAGCAGGAAACCCTGCAAGTAGGTAGTATCGATACAATCGATTCTTTGCACTGCCGATTCGATACGATACAAATTCAAGCGATACGATTCGATTTTAGCTGTTTTCATTTCGATATACTTCGATTTTTTAAGTTAAAAACGATATTTCGATGCAGTTACTATATCGTTACACCCCTAATCATTATTGTTAACATGTAGCCAACTAGCCATATTGTGTAGTGTTCCTGTGGGACATTTAGCCATACAGTACCTTATTCCTGCCCGTGTAACCTGCGTTTCACTACCTTTTGTTTGTGTGATGTGACACAACGATGTGATAATACAAACCCATAGCACACATATGGGAAAATTCTCCCTTTTCAACACTGCCACTCAAGTGTGGAATTGCTTGACTATTTCCCTTAAAACATGTAGCTCGCTGGCCTCCTTCAAAACGGCCTTGAAAATTCACCTTTCAGGTGACCAGAGGCGAATGTAGTCATCACTTCTCCCATAAGACAGGCGAGAAGTGATAACCCCCCCCCCCCCTTTACCGTACACCCACACTCACTTTTCCCATGCGCTGAACATATAGTGTTTTTTTTTTTTTTTTTTTTTTGTAAATGCAACAAATGTTATTTAGTTATTGTTGCTACAGTATGTCTGTAAATTGAGTGCCAAGGACTTCCCACATAAACAAGACCGTAAAAGGCCTTTTCTACCACTTCTTGTGGTCACACGTTCAAATACTGGATTCTGATTGGCTTAAAACAGTGGTAAATTGTCAACAACCTTGAGTTGGCTCATGGACCCCGCCCACTGAAACAATTAATGAATGTAACTAAAGATCCTTGCAAGTTACAACTGTGTTTTCTTTCATTTATATGGTAAAAAGTGGTAGAAAAGCAATTTACCATTCGCCTCGTGCTGAAACAGTGGTAAATTAGCCAACAACCCACTCCCTCTCATGGTAAATGGCGTACATTTGGGATGTTCCTGTTGGGCAGGATGTTCTAACTGTAGCTGTGCTGCATCTCAAATGTGACTACTGTACATGTGATGTTGTTCATTTTGACTAATAAAATATTCAATCAATCAATGTACAGTATATCTACTTTCTATGTCATCTTCTTGTCAGGTCTCATCGACACTCGTGTCCTCACAATTCTCTGTCCCTCCATCTCCTGTAGGCGAAGGAGAACCTGCTCTCCTCTTAAGACAGGGGTTCCCGAACTTTTTTGTCTCAGGGCACCCCATGAATATTTTTTTAATCTGAGGCACCCCTACATTATAATTTTCACTCCCAGCACTTTATATTTATATCATATCGTCGTTGTCGGGTGGAAACCTTGTATGTCCAAAACCGTTCGTTTTGTATTTATCATCTATAAAATGTACTAAACTAGTGAAAACAGCAGATCTATTGTGCTTGTAGATCGGCTGCTTTCACTAGTTTTGTGCGACAGTCTTGTATGATGAAGCAGGGCCTTGCTTTACCAAAAGATGTACACATTTGAAACTTGGAGATACAAGGTTTCTGCCCGGTATTTCAGTGATTATGATGCGAGGAAAACGTTGAGATAATAGGCATTTTGGTTAGAACTGACTGAAAATAACTTTGTACTTCAAGTTTAAAATGATACTACTGTACATATTTTTTCAAGTGTCCAAATAAATTCTAACCTGACTGCGCTAGATGGTGGCAGTAGTGCGTACCGCCCTACTTTACCATCTGAGATTGCTCGGGGAGAGTTGATAACACTTGTTAAGTCCCGGGCCGGACTAATCAGCGGCAGCTACGGGCGGGCTCTGAGCTGCTCTGAGCCAATAGAGTCTGATTGCAACCCAGGAGGCGGATTCTGGGTGTAACGTCATGCAGACAGGCCAATATGAGTGGTTGGAGTTGGCACTCCCAGACTGTGATAGAGAGACGGCCCCATCCAATCACCTGCTAAAGAATTTGAAAAAATGGCCCGCCCCTTACATCGGGTCTGCTTGAGCAATCCCAGATGGTAATCAGAGCGGTATGCAGCCAGGCATACGCACTGCTGCCACAATCTGGCGCAGTCAGGTTAAATAAATTCCAGATATTATCAAATTATCTTGCGGCACCCCTGGACTGCCGTCACGGCACCCCAGGGTGCCCTGTCACCCACTTTGAAAACCCTAACCCTAACCCTGCTCTAAGATACTGTTCCTCACTGTCTCCTCTGGTCCTCCATCTCCTCCAGGTGAAGGAGAACCTCCTCTCCTGTAAGATGCTGCTGCACTGCAAGCGTGACGAGCTGAGGAAGCTGTGGATCGAGGGCATCGAGCACAAGCACGTCCTGCAGCTGCTGGACGAGATCGAGAGCATCAAGCAGGTTCCTCAGAGGCTGGAGGCCTCCATGGCCAGCAAGCACTACCTGCACGCCACTGACATGCTGGTGAGTGTCTGATATTTACCTACCCACTGCCAGAGTTAAACCACCATCTATCCATCACTGCCAGGATTTGGAGAGTTTTTCCACTAACCTTTGAAAAAACTTCAGAAAGTTTTCTTTTGCTGGTGAACTCTTGTCTGTATGTTGTCTGTATGTTGTCTGTTGTTTTGTCTATGATGTGTATTGTGTAGGGGTGTAACGATACATTTTAATAGCGATTCGATACATATCACGATACATGGTTGACGATACGATACATGGACGATATTGGTTCATTCATGGCGATACAATTCGATTCAATGATTTAAAATCGATATAGTAACTATTTAGCAAAGACATTAAATCTGTGTGAAAGGTGTGGATAGCGCTGGTTTTTAAGGGAAACATGTATTATTATGGATATAAATAAGTAAACGCAGTGATTATCTGCCAAATACATGGACATTGTATATTGACAAACCTGCACCTTGACATGAACCCAGAGATTATACACATAGACCAGTGTAGCTATATAGAAAGGAAAAGTAATTAAACCCCTCCTTTTCATTTTTTCTTCTTGAAAATGCTAAATACAATGCACAAGTAGGTAGTATTGATACAATCGATTCTTTGCACTGCCGATTCGATACGATACAAAATAAAACGATACAATTCGATTTTAGCTCTTTTCATTTCGATATACTTCGATTTTTTAAGTTAAAAACGATATTTCGATACAGTTACTATATCGTTACACCCCTAGTATTGTGGCTTTGATGTAAAGTAAAGTTGCATGGTTTGGGAAAGATGGAGGCTGTGTGTGTGTGTTAGAGCTGGGATCAGGCCCATTTTTTCTGTCCGTTCCGAAACACTCAAATCAACGTCCGAGCAATAATCAATATGAGTCCGACCCGCGCCGAGGCCTGGCCCTTATATTTCCCACCGCTTTTTCCCCTCCTTCTTTTTCTTTGAGGAAGCAGCGGATTACACTGACTATAGTCTAGCAAACGTATTCTTATTTTCAGAGCATGCATCTTGCCTGCTTGTTACCCTTAATATGAATATTAACCCTCTAAGGCCCACGGTTGTAATATTACAACGTTTGTATTTTATCCAAAAAAAGGTTTAAATCAATTTATTTTAGCTCCCCCTACCACCTAAACACCACCATTGGATTCTATTGTTTAGTATTACAATGCCATTGGCCACAATATTTGCATATAAATACCCCCCACAGGGGCTGACATTCACACCCGCCACACCCGCTGAAATTCCAGAGTTTTGACGAACAACATCTCACTTTTTCATGGAAGCTATACCTCACAAAAACATAAGTAAAATGCCTGTACTATTTTTTTTGGTGATCATTAGAATGTCTAGAACATGTACATATGTTATTATTGTGAAAAATATCCCCCATATGTAAATTAGAGCATGATTTATGATTTTTGATTTATGGCTATAAAATCTTACAAAAACATTTTTTTGAAAAAAACATTACATTTTCCTCTTAACTCATTCTGAGCCCAGGACATTAACGGATTAGGGGGTCCAGAGTGCCCCCTCCCGGCCCCATTAACGGCCGCTGTCTTATTTTGAAGGCCAGAAGTCTAGACCGGAAGTACTTCCGGTCTGACGTCATCGGATCGTGCGCCGGAACCGATGCGTGTCCACGTGGAGTTGTGTAATGGCCGACCGGGAGCTTTTATAACTGTGTAAAATAAGCGAGCATCTGCCTCCATCCTAGCTTCTAAAGTGTAGTTTTGAGATAATGGACATTAAAGATGAGATCGGCCGTCCACCTCAATGTTATGGGATGACTATTGTGTGCTCGTGGAGCCGTGATGATGACAAATTTCGTCTCCGGAGCGTCGGCCATTGTACTAGGTATTTTTACTCGCCGTTACAGTAATATATTACTTTTCCCGCGACATCGCGTGGATGGCACTATAGATACTCTATTACTTTTCCCGCGACATCGCGGGGTTGGCTTTTAATGAGTTAATAGGACTCCTACAACACCATCTGATTTTTTTAAATTTTTTATTTCAAGTATTTCTTAATGCGGGCCTTAGAGGGTTAAGACACACTGGTCTGTGGCTTGTGAAAGTGTTTTAAATAGTACGTTGGTTATTAAATATATAAATAGTAACATGCGCTGTGCTGCACGTCTGGTCTGACTACAGTGACTCGCTGCAGTGCACAGCCAATGTGCACAGCACACTCATTCTGCAAGTTTCTCCGTCTGAAAAAATAGCCTCGATCTGCAAGCTCACAACGCGTGGCGGATGCTAGGCATTTAGTCCTGAAACATGGAGGTCGTTGAGAGAGCTTGTAGATCAGCCACTTTTGGCACGGAACACGCCGTGACAAAGAAGTAGGTCTATGAGCTGTGAGCTCCCTTCATCACAACAACACGTTTACTTTTAGGCTATATCAACAATATGTCCATCCCGAATCGACGTCCGACCATTAATTATGAAAATGTGTCCGCCCCGAGCCCGAACCCTCGGTCAGGTATCCCAGCTCTAGTGTGTGTGTGTGTGAGTGAGTGTGTGTGTGTGTAAACTCAAGTAAAGTACAAATAACTCAAAATTGTACTTAAGTACAGTACCAAAGTAATTGTACTTGGTTACTTTACACCACTGACCACCAAGATAAAATAAACCAAGATAAAATCGATAAAATCGTCTGGTCAGACCATATTTATTTATTATTTTTTTGCAGGGGTGACTGACATTTCAACTTTTTTTCTTTGTTTTCCTGCATACAAGTCGTATTATATATCTCTGCTGTCGGGCTGAAACCTTCTAACTCCAAAATGTTCATTTTCGGGAAAATGAGCTCAAGTGGAGTTTTGACTGAAGGGCTTTTTACTACTTTTCATTGGTTCAATATTATTTTAACCAACACACAGACGTAAAGCGTGTTACTGTTCAATAGCACAGATTTGTGAAAAAAAGAGAGGGCCAATCGGGTGGAGTTAGCTGGTTTGGAAGAAAGTGTGGAGTTGGGAGGTTTTGTCCCAAGCACTTTTTAGTACTTTCCATTGGTTCAATATTATTTTAACCAACACTCAGAGGTTTTGGCCAGACAGTATCCATTACGTGCCATTTTCAATTACTGACTACTAGTGATGTCATTGGCTGAGTACTGGCCTCGGGCTAGTGATCTGCTCAACATCATCTTCTGCTTACAATTATTTATTTATGTTTTATCATGACACGCACACACACACACACACACACACACACACACACACACGCACACGCACATACGTGTCTTGTCTGATTGCATCAGGGCTGTCAACAGAACTCTTGAAATTACATTTGGATTCAGTGAATGAACGGGGAGGTTTCCTCAACCTGGCAACCCGGGCCGGCTGCCTCACTCTATGATCATGACTCACTCCTTTATCTCTCTCTCTCTCCCTCTCTCTCTCTCTCTCCCTCTCCACCACTCTGTCTCCATGTCTCTCGCTCTCTATCTCTCCATCTCTCCCCTCTACACTCAGCCTCTCTCCCCTCCGTTTTCATTAGCGGCGCTGGTTGTGGCGTGGTTAGTGTTTAATAAATCTTCGCCGCAGTAAATGCGCGTGAGTGCGTGCGTGCGCGTTATTAATCAGAAGGGTACTAATGGTTGTATGATAAGGATCTGGTGGGTGTGCGGTGTCATCTGGGGGAGGGGGGGGGGGGAACTATGAGGAGGGGGGGGGGGGGGTCAGGGGGTCAAGTGTGTGTTGATGCAGATGAGAAGCACATTAGTGGGAAGATGATAATTCAGCGCCGCGATCTGCCCCACGGCGACTTAATGGCATTACGCTGCATGCCTGTGTGTGTGTGTGTGTGTGTGTGTGTGTGTGTGTGTGTGTGTGTGTGTGTGTGTGTGTGTGTGTGTGTGTGTGTGTGTGTGTGTGTGTGTGTGTGTGTGTGTGTGTGTGTGTGTGTGTGTGTGTGTGTGTGTGTGTGCGTGTCATGATAAATCATAAATAAATAATAAACACGATCATATGTGAAGGTGGGGACCAGGTTCTTCAACGTTTTCAGGCCAAGGACCCCTTAGTTGAGAGAGAGATGAAGCAGGGACCCCCACAACCTGTTCATAGATTCCATAGTTTCATTGTTTGACAGCACAATCATCAGTGTATTTTGGATTCATGTCAATTTGTGTTTTCAGATATTTGACCCCTTGAACCGTCAATACTTAATACACTTGACCTTTCACTGTACTTAGTCTGCTCTTTTTACCCTCCAAAGCTCATGGGAGGGGGTCCCATGGTTCAGGACAGTTTTTAGGCAGGTTTTAGGCAGGGGTAGTTACTACAGGGGGTCCTCCAAATCTTTTTGTGATAGAAACTTGTTTTTTTCCCCCTTTTTTATGAACCACTTGAACCCTAGCGTCCATATTCTCAGAACTTTAGCCAAATATAGCCGATCTACTAGCTCACAACGAGCTTGTAGATCTGCTAAAAAAAAGATTTGGAGGACCCCCTGTAGTAGTAACTACCCCTGCCTAAAACCTGCCTAAAAACTGTCCTAAACCATGGGACCCTCTCCCATCAACACATCCAGTAGCATGTGTTGATTAATCAGACTTCATGGAGCTCATTCAATGTCAGAGATGGGACGAAATGAAGGTTTCATGTCACCATTATTGTATAAACAAAGAATTTGTGATTTTATGATATCGCGATAATCAAAATACCCTCATCATGCATTATCCTGGGGCGGAACATGTGCCAAAACACAGCAGATCTACACGCTTTGTAGATTGATTGATTTATTGAAGAATTTATTAGCAGTTTGCAATAGAAAAAAAGTACAGTTTCATGACGGCACAAATCACTGGTGCAAGGTCAACTAAAGGGAGATCCTAGAAAGCCTTACGGCTTATTTACACAGGAACCACACTTTATGTGTCTCATATAACATTGAAAGACAGACGGATAGAACATAGTACTTTATCTAGGATAACATCTAAAGCTCTCTAAAGCTGAAAATGCATGACATCAACTACAAAAGCAGAAAAGGGGGGGGGGGGGGGGGGGCATGGGGGCTTAGTCTATTCACAAGTCACAGGTAGCAACCACCTGAAGATCTGCTAATGTTGATTTGGTTTCATTTGTATGCTGTCAGAGTTAAAGGTGCAGTGCCATGATTTATTTCCCCCCTAAAACATGATTATCAGGTATTATGATTATACTAGGAGGAGGATTTTTTCCAAAAGAGTGTACAGAAAGAGTTAAAATTTGTTTTTTATGTGGCCACACCCACCAGTTCATTAACTCATTGAGTGCCAATCCCGAACTAGTTCGGCTTTATTATCGTATCGCAGAGTGCCGATCCCGAACTAGTTCGGCTTTAAAAAAAAAAAAAAAAAGAAAAAAAAAAAAAAGAAAAAATTGAAAAAAATATTTTTGAAAAACTTTTTTTGGACCCCATCAAATCTGGTGAACATGATTTCAATCGCGATTTTGCATGTTCCACCCCCATACAACCCCATCTAACATACAGGGCAGCCATTTTTGTTTACATAACATGTAAAACATAATGGCTATTATCTCAAGAATGCCTGAACGGATTTCCAATCGGATTTTTTTGTTTGAAAGCTGTGAACAAACTGCACAAATCCACTCCAATGCAATCCAGGATTGCATTGGATTTTTTAGAGCTCATTCTTCTCTGTTTTTTTCCCATGCATGAGGTGTGCAAGGTTTAATCGTGGCTAAATTGCAGAAAATAGATCTTCTAAAATGCTTGGTAGCCAATAGCTAACTTCAAGCTAACTTCATCCTCTTCCTGTACATGCACAAAGGAAAGTGTTCAGGCATGTCATGGCTGCAGGGCTTGTGCATATACCAGCACTGTCTAAGTAGAATTCTCTGGTCATTGGGGCCCTCTAGTGGTGAAAAAGGGGGCACTCAAAGAGTTAAGTATGCCTGGTTGTCTTGTCATGGTGGGTGGTGACCCAGCTGACGTTAGCCACACCCACAGTGTTGGGTGAATGGTAAAAGGGGAGGGGTTGATTCTATGATATAATTGTATCTGTGTTTTTGGATCGGTACTTTTGACCAACAAGGTGTCAGCCTCCAGGATGAAATCCAAAACACAAAGGGAATTCATAATTGCTCATAACAACCACACCAGGGGGTCTAATGAAGTACTGTCAACCTCCTAGACACATGAAAACCAGAAAAAGTACAAAACTATGGCACCGCCTCTTTAAGAGGAGACCTTGACATTTTAAAGTTTGAGAAGTACCGATTTAGACCAAAATGCAGGTTTAAATGGATTCTGCAATGAATCTCTATATTAATAATTCCACAGGCAACAATTTCTCCCTCATTGTATCACAATATGTATCACCACCCCCACCCCTAGGTGTGTGCGGTGGAGTCCCTGGAAGGCCCCCTGGTGCAGGTAGAGGGCCTCCTGGTGCAGGTGGAGGGCCCCCTGCTGCAGGTGGAGGGCCCCCTGGTGCAGGTGGAAGGTCTCTAAATAAACAAAGTGTATTCTTATTACAGGTATCAGCGGTGGAGTCCCTGGAGGGCCCCCTGCTGCAGGTGGAGGGTCTGGGGGACCTGCGCCTGGAGCTCCACAGCAGGAAGCTGAACATCCACATGGTGCTGATAGACGAGCTGCACAGACACCTGTACATCAAGTCCACCAGGAACCTGGGCCTGAAGAACCGAGACAAGAACACCCAGCAAGCTGCCAATGCTGCTGCTCGCCCTGCCGGGTAAGAGCCACGCTTCTTTGAGATGAGATGAGATATACTTTATTAATCCCCGAAGGGAAATTAAGGTGTTTCAGCAGCATAGTGTGACAGTACAAGATAAACTATTAGACAAGAAACAATGACACAACAAACACATGGACACAAACACAATAGACCTAAAGTCGATCCATGACTATACACAAGGGGAGAGTTCTTATACATGTAAATTGTATAGTCTGATGGCAGTTGGCAAGAAAGAACGTTTATACCGCTCCGTGTGCATTTTCGGGAGGAAAGTGAGCCTCTGGCTGAAAGTGCTCTTCCTCTCCTGCATGTCACTATACAGTGGATGGGAGGGGTTAACCAGGATGGAATTTAGTTTGTCCCTTATCCTCCTGTCTATCGTGAACAAACTGTCAAGAACGAGAACTATATCCAGGACAAAAGGAAACGCTAGCCCCACCCACCCTTCCACTCCCCCATTCGCCTTTCCTTGCACTATTAGGGACTTAAACATTGACGATTTTCAGGACGGCAATGCCAGGCGGAGTACGGCTGCTATGACGCAATCGCCATAGTAGTCAAAATCATTTAAGCAAACAGCTGTTGGTGACGGGTTCCCACCCCTTTTACTGAACTCTTTGGTTCCCATGGCGACGCGTCTATGCAGCAGACGGTGTAGCCACTACGTGGAAAGGGAGCTTCTGGCGTTGTAGGGACGGCTGCGACGACGAGCAGGTTTATCTATCGAGCGCTGTTTATTTCCAGTTACCGTTGCCGCCTGCCGTAGCCGTCATTTCTTAAAGTCACTATTATGCTTGAGCTGCACCTGCTGTACATAAATAGATACCGTGAGGCTGAATTGCACCTAATCATAATCGAATCGATTATTACATTAGTTCGAATCGGCAACTAATCGCTGACATTTTTAAACTTCTTTAATGTATTTTACTTTGTTAGAACAGTGTCTAAAAGGACCTCAAATCTAATTTATAAGGTGATAGCTAAATAAGTGCCATAATCCGATTCCGATTAATCGATTCATAGTTTACATAATCGTCCGATTAATCGATTAAGAAAATAATCGTTAGTTCCAGCCCTAGTGGCCGGGCCAAGCTCACGTCAAATGTTCCTTCCCTGTAACAATACCAATTCTCCTTTACAACATGACCCTAGCATGCGTGTGTGGTTGAGTGAAGGGGCCGGTGGTGCCTTCCAATGAGCCGTTTACTGAGTATGGATGGATGGATGGATGGATGGATGGTGGAGGGAGGGAGGCTGCTTTGTGGTTAGAACGATACAGACAAGCTGGGGTAACCTGCCACTCTCTGACCCCTGTTAATAAATCACCACACCTCACCGTGATTACTGGACCATGCTCACATGCACATGCACGTACTGTAGACTGAGTAGTGTAAATGCACACCGACACACACAATTCAATTCAAAGGAGCTTTATTGGCATGAGAAAACATACATTTGCATTGCCAAAGCAAGTTTCAAAACATAATAAAAAAAAGTTGAAAATCGGGAATATACAGTATCTATCTGCTGTCGGGCCGAAACCTCCTAACTCCAAAATGTTCATTTTTTGGAAAATGAGCTCAAGTGGATTTAGGAGGTTTTGACCAAAGGGCTTTTTACTACTTTTCATTGGTTCAATATTATCTAAGATTCTTAACCAACATTCAGATGTAAAGGGTGTTCAATAGCCCTGATTTATGCCAAAAAATTAGTTAAGAGGTTTTGGCCAGACAGTGACATTTTGTAAACAGAGCTATGTCACATTTTGTCGTTATGTATATGTCACGGTTTGTTAGAGAAACAGTACGGTCGAGAAACGGAGCACTCGCCGTGCGGCACGGGGCGGAACAAGCGGTCGCCACAACAACGTCCTCCAGGCGGAGCCGCTCGATTGTCCACGACATTGCAAGCGGCGCGAAGGCCAGCGGACCTTGGTCCTGCTCTTCGCCCCCGAGCGCCGCAGGCGCGAGTGGCCGTGAAGAGCGGGCCAGGGCCGGCCGCGCGAGTTACGAAGCCGTGGTGAATGCAATCGTTATATTTATGCCCAGGCCGTAAGGCCTGGGCAAGCCCACGATAAACGCCCTGTCCAAGTGACTACAATGGAGCTATGGCTAATGGCTAATGGCTAATGGCTAAACACTGCCGAGCTAGGCTGGTAAATAAAGAAAGAGAGTCGCAAACGAGTGACGTCAGCGCCTTCACTAGTGAATGGCTGTCGTCGCCATCTGGTGGTGATTGGTGTGTGGTGAACGACAAAACAAGCGCTCTTACAATGAACGTCCTGAGTTTCCCAAACATACTGTAACATATATACAGGCAGGGTATGAAGCTTTTTGGAACAAATATCAGCATTTCTTTTTCTCGATACAACTTCAATAGCATAACAAATAAAGGAAGAGAAAAAACCTTGAATTTAAAATGTGTTTAAAGGTAGCAGCTCTGTTTATACTGTATGTGCACTAGGGCATTCACCAAATATTAGAATATTCGAATATCAAAGTCACTATTCGACGTTGTTCACCAAAGTCGAATATTCGCTTTTTTTTTTTTTATTGTTTAAAATGAGTTGTCAATGCCCTTGGTGGATGCATTTGTTAATGCTCTATACCAGGGGTTCTCAAACCTTTTTAGGCCGTGACCCCCAAAATAAACATATTTGAACTGGGAACCCCCACCCTGACAAGCACTTGGAATTGTATTTATATTATATATATATATATATTTCACAATGTTCGCCCCTTGCTTACTTAATATTTGACAGTTTGGCCAGTCCTGTCGAATGTTCGACTATTCGAATACTTTGACGTCGAATAATTTGAATACTAAAAATCACTTCATGAATGCCCTAATGTGCAGTAGGTCTGGATGACGTCCAATGGTTTGTAGACCTTAGGGTGGTTGTGTTCCATTCTGTAGCCTTCTTTTATCACAACAGTTCACAAATACAGTTCACAAATACGGTCTGCACACACAGGTAGGATCACAAACGAACACACACATTCATTCACATTGTGATAGAATTACTGCTAAGAAAATTAAAGTAATTTTGTTGTTTGTTAGACGTAACTTTTTCTTGTCTCTTGGGACGCTCAGAGCAGGTAGAAACACACAAGCGAGGAGAGATGAGCGAAAACAATTAAATGAGTAAATTTTCATTTACAGGAAATAATTGGCTGCTTGCAATTAGTAACCGTGGCGACGCTGCGTGTGTTTATGGAACTGCTTCTCGTTCAAACCTTTCCAACAGGTTGTTTCATCATCCCTGCATTACGTGTTGCTGGCCTCATAATAGACCCCCCACTTAGACCTGCATCTGTGTGACTGTACTGTAGATTAGGGATGGGACAATACGCGATATTAAAGTTTATCGTGATAAAAAAACACTCACGATAATCGTATCGTGGAGTTTTAATGTATCGTGATATCGTCCTCCGTCATGCACTGGATTCAATTCAACTTTTATTTGCCGGGCTGCGTATCCCGTACCATTTAAAAACCCTCTATAAGGTAAAAGATACTTATACGTACGTACTTGATACAGTCTTTTTTTCACTCTCTATCAAATGTCTTTGCCAAAAAATAGCCGATCTACAAGCTCACAACGCCACGTTGTGAGCTTGTAGATCTGCTATTTTTCGGCAAATGTTCCGCCCCAGGATAATGGATTTCGATTATGGCGATAATATCGTAAATCGCGATGTCTTTTGTCACAATAATCGTGATATGAGTTTTTTCATATCGTCCCATCCCTGCTGTAGATTTTAACCACGTTAACCATCATTTTTATGCTTTAACTGTTAAAAATAGCAGATCTACAAGCTCGCAGCGCGGCACCGAGCTTGTAGATCTGCTATTTTTGAAAGATCTAGATTTTTTTCATTTTAGCAAATCTTTGAATAATTATATAACATTTGTAACTCAAATATTTGCTTCTCGGGGGTCCCTAGAACAACATATATTTGAGATGGGGGTCCGCGGCCAAATTCATGTAATTTTGGGGGTCCTTGACACTGATTTAGAAGAAGGATTTAGAAGACATCTATAGAAAAATATTTAAAGACTTTGAGCTTGTATATCGGCTATTTTGTAACGGTTTTATCGTATTCTTTTAAAAATGGATACAGACAACTTGATACAATTGATAGAATGCATTCTGTCCACTGTATCTCCACAGCTCTGCGGGGAAAGACACGTCTCCCATGCCCATGATGGACGTCTCCATGTCCACCCCTCGTAAGCTCATGGACTCTTCCACGCAGTTCAGCACCCCCGGCAGCGGCAGTGGTATGTTCCATTCTCATAAAAAAAAGAAAAAAAGAAAAGGGTGGGCTTTTATACGCCTTTATTGATAGGACGGTAGACTGACAGGAATGGGGAGAGAGAGAGAGAGATGGGAGAGTGACCCGCAGCAAAGGTTGTCGGGGGCGGGATTCAAACCCGCGACACGCTGTCAGGCTGGCATTGCAGCCTAGGCCAGGGGTTTTCAAAGTGTGTGACGGGGCACCCTGGGGTGCCGCGACGACAGTCCATGGGTGCCGCGAGATCATTTGATAATATGTGGAATTTATTTGGACACTTGAAAAAATATTTAGTATCATTTTAAACGTGAAGTACAAAGTTATTTTCAGTCAGTTCTAACCAAAATGGCTATTATCTCAACGTTTTCTTCGCAACATAATCACTAAAATATCGTCACTGTCGGCCAGAAACCTCATATCTCCCAAATGTGTACGTCTTTTGGTAAAGCAAAGCCCTGCTTCATCATACAAGACTGTCGCACAAAACTAGTGAAAACAGACGATCCACAAGCACACAACGCCTCACAATGCGAGGCATTGTGTGCTTGTAGATCTGCTGTTTTCACTAGTTTAGTACATTTTATAGATGATAAATAAAAAACGAATGATTTTGGACATCCAAGGTTTCCACCTGACAACGACGATATGCGGCAGATGCTCACAACTTGTCTCATCACAGCACGTTTCGTGAGCTTATAGATCAGTTTATATATGTGCATTTTGCATTTGCTTGTTGGCTCGTTCATTGTTTAACTAATGTCAGATGTTCTTTTCATACATTGAAGTTTAATATGTTTAATTTAAGATGTTATAAATCTACAAAAAGTAGTGTTTGTTTTGATGTACAGTTACAGTGAAGTGAAGTTACAGGTATGGCGTTTGTGTTATCAAATGTGAGCTTACCATAATCACAGTCATATTTAATCATATTCCGTTATATTCAAGGGGTTTTGGAGAGAAATTAGTCTGGGTGGTCCCTGGGTCGACATCCGTTGTAAACCCCTGATCTAATGTAGAAGGAGAGACGGAATATCCACAACAGAGGAGAAGAGGAGTGATGTGTTTTTATTCCATTTAACCCATTTAGGCCTGGGATTATAGAATGCTTTAACTATTGAAAAATAGCAGATATAAAAGCTCACAGCGCTGCGAGGTTGTAGATCTGCAATTTTTGAAAAATCTTGATTTTGAATATATATTTTTTAATTCGAACACCTGTAACTCAAATATTTGCTTCTGGGCGATCCCTGATACAGTATTTTGAGATGGGGGGGTCCATGGCCAAATGCATATAATTCTAGGGGTCCTTGACATGAAAGAGTTTGAGAACCACTGACGTAGAAACGTGTGTTTTACAAAAAAAACCTTAGAGGGATTTAGAAGACACTTATAGAATTGGGTTAACATCTGGTCAAAATTCAAATCTTCAGGATTTTTCAAAAATAGCAGATCTACAAGCTCGCAGCGCGGCACTCGGTGCCGCGCTGTGAGCTTGTAGATCTGCTATTTTTCAATAGCTAAAGCATAAAATAATAATACGCAATGATGTGTACCCCGGTAAAAACGGGTTAAGTTCCACAAACAGCCGTTACTTCACCATAAACTGACAACAAATTTCACATGAGGGAGCGGAACGCTGGGAATGGGACTCTGCTAGAGAGAGGATTATGACTTCTCATGAAGAGTTATTTACCAAGCCGTCCTCTAAATCCACATAAAAAGAGAGAATATAACAATAACACACAAACATACCCAACACAAAATGTCTCCATTTCAGTTCATTTGGCTCCGTATCGATGTTCACCGTTCTAATGACATCATTATCATAGATTTACATCCTCCCATTACAGCCACTAGCATATTGGTGACACACGCACGTCACGCACGTCACGCACACACACGCACGCACGCACACCGAACTATATAAAATGCCGCACAGAATCTGATAATGATATAAAGTTAGTGGCTTCTGTTGTAACGCATGTCTAGACACACGCATGCACGCACACGCATGCACGCGCGCACACGCACGCGCGCACACGCACGCACGCATACACACACACACAGCATGGACTACGATCGTAGTCATACACGCTGGGGGTTGACTAACGGCATAATCTTCCGGTCGTCGTGTGTTGTTCGCACCATTAACACCATTACAGCCGATCTACAAGCTCACAAGCCCTCGGCTGATGGAACGCCTCGTGAGCTTGTAGGTTTTTTACGTCCAGTGGTGGAAAATAAGTACGTAACTATGTAGTGCAAAGTAGTGCAGTTTTCAGTACTTTTACTTCTACTCCACTACATGTCAGAGGCAAACATTGTACTTTTACTCCACTATAATGATTTGAAAACTTTACTTACAGTACTAGTTACTTTGCAGGTTAAAGTTATTGTATTACAGAACACGCATTTGTTGTTCGAAAATACCAGATCTACAAGCTTGAGAGTTTGTAGATCTACTATTTTCAGAAGATTTCAAAACAACTGGGTACCTTTACTTCAGAACTCTAATCTTGATGCCGATACTTTTGCACTTTTACTCAAGTACTTTTACTTTAACAGTACTACTACTACTATAGTACTATTATATTGTGGCGTTGCCACTCTTACTTGAGTAAAACAAATAGGAGTAGTTCTTCCTCTGTTCTACGGCACCGTGCGGTGCGACAGAAGTATAATAAACCCAGCCATTAGTCAGCTGTATCTGGGTGGTGTCGGCTCGGCTCGCTGAGGGAACAAGCATTCATTATCCTGGCTTTCTCCCCACGCTTTGGGGAGGGACTGATAATGCAGATGTAACTGCATCGCCTTCACACACCAGCCTCTCTCTCTCTGTGTGTGTGTGTGTGTGTGTGTGTGTGTGTGTGTGTGTGTGTGTGTGTGTGTGTGTGTGTGTGTGTGTGTGTGTGTGTGTGTGTGTGTGTGTGTGTGTGTGTGTGTGTGTGTGTGTGAGAATCCTCTGGCTCCTCAACAACACGTTGTAGTCAGCTGTATGATGATGATGGCGATGATAACGCTCCTTCTCGCGGTGCATATCTTGGCGCTCCGGGGAGCGCAAGTAAGAATATGATGGGAAAAAAAGTACTAGTCTTGTGACTCTTGTAATAATAGCTTAAGCTGCGTCCAAACCTGGATTGTTCGAGCGGCGCGATTACATACAAAGTCAATGCAAAGACGAGACGACCGGGCGAACGGGCACGGCGCGAACGATCCAGACGGGGCGGCATGAACGGCCCGAACGGTCGCATTGGTATCTTCGCTCCACTTGGAAAAATCCTTTGCTTCACCCCCACTCCACCCAACACGTCCTGACAGCCAATCAGCGTTGATGTTGTCCGGAGACACGGACATGTTTTTGGTGTTTGGAGTTGGGACTCCCTTTTTTCCGCGTGTTTCGCCATGATTTCGAACGAGACATGATTCTGTTACCAACGCGGACCTGCGCGACCAAAGTGAAGCGATAGAAGCGACTAGAATAGAAGAAATAGCTTCAGGTTTGAACCCAGCTTAAGAGTGGCTGGTTGCCCGTCCCGTATGTGGCTTCCTAACTTCTTAATGTTTAATTTTATGAATCTGTTTGCACTGTGCACAACCACTCCTGGCCTAGAACAGTGGCTCTCAACCTTTTCAGGCCACAACCCCCAAAATAATCATATTTGAACTGGGGACCCCCCAACCTGCCACTGAGCACTAAGAGTTGAGGCATTACATTTTGTATAACACGGTTCTATTGTGAGGCGTTGTGAGCATCTAGATCTGCTATTTTCACAACTTCTACCTCTAATATTTGACATTTTGTCATTTTAGAGGTTTAAAAAGTGTGAGTCAGTAGGATACAACAGCAGTGACGGCATTGAGAAATGTGTGTGGGGAGGAACCAGTTGGCATGACGACTTAATTGAGGGGGAAAGGGAGTAACAAACGTAAACAATAAATGCATATGTTTCTAGCTGCCTGTGCCCCTACTCTTGGGGCGAACGTTAAACAAAGAGATTTGATGTAGAGGGAAATACTAGCGTACCTGCACGCACTACTAGTCAACCTGCACGCACGCATGCACACACACACACACACTAAATTGTGCGCTAACACAATTTACCGTAGTGCAGCCATGTCCTTAATTCATCCTCCGAGCCTCAAAAAGTGGACGTTAAACACAAACTGTAACTTTATGCCCACATTATGCACAGAGAACCCAACCCCACACAGGCTATTACGAGCCGCGGAAATGTTAATACCCCGTCCTTCACATCCTGGCTGGCGACGGTGCCGCGCCGCTCGCCGTTTTGTCTGATGACGGCGTAGCGAGGGTAGAGGAGCTCATTTTGAAGCTGGTAATTACTGTAATTATATTGCGCCCAAAAAAAACTAGAGAAAAAGAGAGGAAATGCAGCCGTAGTCCATTAAGTTTCCCAATGAACATTAAGTGTGTTAACGTCGGAATGCCCCATCTGATGGAAATTAGAGCGTCACATCCACACTGCCACTCTCAATTTGGCCCCTAATGTGGCCCTCGGGAGGGAGGGAGGGAGAGGGAGGGGGGGGAGAGAGAGAGAGAGAGACAGTGGGAGAGGGTGAGGGAGTTAGCTTTTTCTGTAGCGTGAAGTAGGGATGGGACGATAAGCGATATTATCGTGATAAAAACACTCACGATAATCGTATCGTGGAGATTTAATTTATTGTGATATCATCCTCCGTCACGCACTGGGATCAATTCACCTTTTATTTGACGAGCTGCATATCTGGTACCACTTTTTTTCACTCTATTAAATGTCTTCGCCAAAAAACGTGGAGATCATTATTACTTTTTTTAATTCTAATTTTTATCCCACGGTTTTGCAACCCATCTTTTCACCCAGTGCCAACTACCTAACCTGTAGTCCTGGTTTCCGCTCTCCCCCTGCTGCACCAGGGGAATTGGGGAGCACCTGGCTGGCTAGGGGGAGGTAGTATAGAAACCAGGACTACTGCATGTTTTTGTGAGGGCATCTACCCTAGGAGACACGGGGAGAACATGCAAACTCCACACAGAAAGACCCTATCGCCAACCCCAGCTAGGGTGTGGGCATTGTGGAGATTTAATTTATTGTGGTATCGTCCTCCGTCATGCACTGGGATCAATTCACCTGTTATTTGCCGAGCTGCATATCCGGTACCACTTTTATTCACACTCTATTAAATGTCTTTGCCAAAAAATAGCTGATCTACAAGCTCAACGCGACGCGTTGTGAGCTTGTAGATCGGCTATCTTTTGGCAAATGTTCTGCCCCAGGATAATGGATGTTAGGGATATTTTGTTTATCACGGATCTCAGAATATACGCTAGGGTTCAAGTGAGTTAATATAAGAAAGGGGGAAAAAAAGTTGCTATCACACATAGATTTGGAGGGCCCCCTGTAGTAACTTTGAGGACCCCCTAGGGGTCCCGGACCCCCTGTTGAAGACCCCTGCTCTAACCACAAGGCCACTGAACTTGTACCAGAGGGAGGGAGAGAAAGAGAGAGATGGAGACTTAAAGAGGACCAGAGGAATCCGTAGTAATATTGTACTCTGCATTTGTTTATGTTCAGTTTACACAGTAGAACTAGTGTTGTAGTCGAGTCCACCTAAAGCGAGTCCAAGTCAAGTCCAAGTCATATGGGGTTCGAGTCCGAGTCGAGTCCGAGTCAAGAGCCCCTGGGAGGGGGTCGAGTCCGAGTCGAGTCCGAGACCTATGGGAGGCGAGTCCGAGTCGAGTCCGAGACCAATGAGAGGCGAGACCGAGCCGAGTCCAGTTTTCTTTTTCTTTTTGTCTTTTTGATAGGTAGGCTGCAGAAAACAATATATATATTTTTTCGGACACACACACACACACACACACACACACACACACACACACACACACACACACACACACACACACACACACACACACACACACACACACACACAAACAATGCAAGAACCCCCCCGTTCATGTGCATTCACCTGTCTGGTGTTTCCTACCAATACCTTTCAAATGAATGGCTTGTCTTCAAATTAAATCAATAGGTCTCCCCAAATTACCTTTGGTTGCTGTCAATGCTGTGGTTTAGGTTTGAGGGAGTTTTATGGAGAGGTAGTTTTTTCCCACCAATATTCTATTGTCTAAGAACTAGACATTTGAGTTGCTACAATTACATTTTCTCCCAGGCAGAGAACAGAGGACCCATGCACCAAAAGGCCAAGTGATAACAAAAATAATATTATTTAAAAAGAATTATGTCTACTACTGTAATCTATAACATTTTTAAACATTGCTGTTATAGTTGCATTGAAATAGAGCATGCATGATACTCAAACAAACTCTTATCTTAATATTTTATTTTGACTAAAAGCTAAAATAAATAAATAAGGTTTTCCCATTCAAACACATAGCAGTACGTGCCTGTCTGCATTTCATTGTTTAAGGTGAGAAATGTAGGCTACCCTATGTCATTAGTCTGATGCCTTTCAAGTAAATACAAGGCAAAACAATACCCCATGTCACTGCTTCAAGTTGTTTTGATTCGTTTTAACCTCTCTACAGGGACTTACAATGTTACACTTCTCTCTGTTGATCAGTGCACTTTAAAACTTTCGGACGAGGCTTGCTTAACGAGTAATAGACAACACCTGGAAAGTAAATTCTTAATCCAGCTGTGCAGGTGGATTAAACTACACATGATCACAAAGGCTTGTGTTTGGAAGCTGTTAGGACTTATTTATTTGGGGACACAAGGATATCCTGCAGGTAAGTAGACTGTTGTGCTGTTGTCTGTTTGGCGAAAAAAAGAACTTCTGGGAAGATTAGATGCTTGCTGCTGTGCTGAGCGGGGGGGCTCTACGTGTGTGTGCCTGTGTGTGTGCGTGTGTGCTACTACTGTGTGCCTATCAGATGCGCGTCAGAATGCTCCGTTACTTAACAAGGCAGCTCTCTCAATATTAACGTGAATGCGCTCCTCATATGGATATAACATTAATTCCATTGCATTGTAGTGACTTGACTCGAGTGGACTCGGTGGGGGGCGAGTCCAAGTCAAATTAGACCGAGACCGAGACGAGTCCAAGTCAAATTAAGGGCGAGACCGAGACGAGACCGAGTCAGTGAAAATTTGGACTTGGACTTGGACTCGAGACGAGTCATTGACTCGAGTACTACAACACTAGTAGAAACGTATCTCTCTGTCTGTCTGTCTGTCTGTCTGTCTGTCTGTCTGTCTGTCTCCCAGGCCAACAGGAGACACGTGACCACAACCAGACTGACCTCCATGAGATCCATCCAGAGGATAACAGTGCAGAGTTCATGGGTATCCTAATCAAGGTACACACACACACGCACGCACGCACGCACGCACGCACAGAGGAAGCGCTCATTTTGGATCATGACCGATAACCTATTCCAGGGTTCCCCAATAGGCGGCCCGCGGGCCATTTGCGGCCCGCGGGGGACTACTGTCTGGCCCACACCAACCCCAGTAGTAATGGTGGTATAAGAGCAGCAACAGCACTAGTATATCGTCGTTGTCGGGTGGAAATCTCGTATCTCCAAATTTGTACGTAATTTCGCAAATCATACAAGGCCGTCGCACAAAATGTGTGCTTGTAGATCGGCTGTTTTCACTAGTTTAAATCATTTTTTAAATGATAAATTCAAAACGAACGGTTTTGGACATTCAAGATTTTCACCCGACAACGACGAAAACTGTAGCTGGAGTAGTGGGAACACCACCGTCGCCCCCTGCAATGTTGTGGCCCTCGTCTTGGTACACCAGACATAATTTGGCCATTGGGGAAAAATAATTGGGGAACCTTGACCTATTCCCTTCACCCACGACTTGCCAACCTGGAGCGGCGTGCTCGCCATCAGCTGCTACAGGCCCCGCAGCACTAGAGACGCAGCGATAGCATTTCATCCTTTCCGAAAGAGATTCCCATATGAATCGTGTCCAATTGCAACCACAACTTGCAATTTTTTAGTTTAATTGTAACATTCCAAGGACGGAAACGCAATGAAATTGTTTGTAAAACATAATTAAAGTTCTGGAAGTGCAAAAATGTTTTTATTTATTTTTTAATAGTTTTTATCCCACGATTTTGTAACCCATTTTTCACCCAGTGCCAATTATCTAATATAATCTTGGGCTCTGCTCTCCCTCTGCCGTGCCTGGGGAGACAACGGACTGACCTCATGCTTCCTTCTATGCATGGGTAGTCCAAGTTGCTTCTTTTCACCTGACAGTGGGGACGTTTCCCCGGCTGGACGTAGCGCGTGGAAGGAACACGTTATTCCAACCAGTTCCTTTCTCCTCCATCAGGTGCCCCAGCTGGCCAGGGGGAGGCAGTATAGAGACCAGGATTACTGCATGTTTTTGTGAGGGTACATCTTTACCCTAGGTGACACAGGGAGAACATGCAAACTAAGTGCCATTTTTGTGTGTTGTTTTTCTCCTCAGGCTCTCGCCAAGCTGAAGAAGATCCCGGAGACCATCAATGCCATCATGGAGCGTCTGGAGCCAGAGCTGAACCAGATCCTCAAGAGGTCCACCACCCAGATAGCTGACCACGCCTACCAGAGAGGAGAGACTCTCACCCAGGACAACCAGCCCAGGTAGGTACCCTACCATACCCTCACCCTCGCGTAGCCAGGCTTACTCATCTGCGAAGATGAAAGCCTTCAGTCTGGTTACGACCATAGTCTAAGACAGCATAGAACAGTGCGCCATGAGCATTTTCCAGGATGTTGTTGTTTCTTCACAGTGCAGTGTTCCCGCAAACGTAGTAGAAATCTGTTCTACTTCTCCCAACCCTTCGGTTAGGCTCGTAAATAAACAATATTCAAACAAAAACATGTATTCTGACAAAGTCACACCTTACATTAGGAGCGAGTTAAGAGCTACACTCTATTTAGGTTTGTTTCGCTGGATGTGAACAGAACTGCACTGCGTGACGTAACTTCCATTAACCGCCACTTCAGTTATGCAGCCCACAGTGGATATCGTGGCCAGGGTGCCCTCACCCTCACCCTAACCCAGATAGCTGACCACACTTACCAGAGACCCAGGACAACCAGCATAGGTAGAGAGGCAGGGAGGGATGGAGGGATGGATAGAGGGGGGAGACCTACTGTAGCCTCGGCCGGGAGGCGAACCGGGGACTTATGCATCTGATGACGTGTACGCTACCACTCGACTAAAGAGCTGACTCTAGCGTGCAGCAACGCACACACCACCATTACTTACTTACTAAAAAAAATGTTTACTGATGGTTTTGAAAGATATACAACATATGGACGGGTTCAAACTGACAACAACAGCAATGTTGAATGTTGAATGACACTTCTCCCTGTAGACTTTTGAATTGAATGATATCAGTGTTTGACTTGCATTGATCCCATATGTCTTGCTCCCTGTTGGCATATCTTGTAGATTTCTGAATCAGCACTGTACTCAGGATTGTCAATCTCAGGATGAACCCAGGCTCCTTTTTAGTTAGGGTTGTCAATCTGCTTGGGTTCTCACTTGTATTCAGGGTTTGGAATCATGGGTGGCTCCCACTCTCCATCCATATCCTCATCCCAGTCATCAGGCTTCTTGGCATCGGGATCTGGAATGTTCTCAAATGTCTCAAATAATTGCGATCCGGACAACACATCTTCTCGTTTGGTAATTTCGTTGAACGTTTCACTTCCTGATATCGTTCCTCTATATTTCGTCCGCTTTTTAAGCAAGGTTTGTTTATTCTGATTCTCACGCTGGCGTTGCATCTCGCCGCGTTCTGCTCAGCGACATTGTTTATCGCTGATGTTGGAGCACTTAGAAGGAGACGAATGAGAAGAGAAGAGGAATAAAAACCCCACTTATTTGTCCTCAGTAGAAAAACAACAACAGCTAAACATAAGGGTACTAAACCACACTCAGGCTCGTCTCTTTGTTAGAACCTAATTTATTATTCAGCATATTATCTCTCTGCTAGGATCACTTTCAGACATTTACCCCCGATTTGTATTCATAACTCCATATTTTAAAAAAGAGAAAAATACACAGTAATCCATAAACCTACGGAGGTCTGTCTGTCTGTCTGTCTTGTCACGGCCAAGCGCAGCTAAGAGCAAAAACGCATGCACGCACGCACGCACGCACGCACGCGCACACACACACACACACACACACACACACACACACACACACACACACACACACACACACACACACACACACACACACACACACACACACACACACAAAAAAGGATTATGTTGGAGAGAAAAGCGATATAATGACAGCACTTAGGGGGGGGAGCACTTACCTCCCAGACGGTATGAATAATGTGTTACTTCTGTTCTGTTTTTACATCATTTGTATTCAGCAGTCAGTGGGCGTGAATCCTCATCTAGCCCATGTAGGCCCTGAGCACAAATCTGAACCACTTTAACCATTATTTTCTGCTTTAACTATTAAAGGAATAGCACACATACAAGCTACAAGCATGATCTACAAGCTATTGTAGATCTGCTATTTTTGAGCGGTGGTCACGCCGCTCCTATACGTGGCCGTGTGTGTAGACGTACGTGTATGTATGTGGGTGGGTGGGTGGGTGGGTGGGTGCGTCCGTATGTAGCCTCAAGCCTGTGGTGTAGTACCTTTTCTGGCCACACATGTTAAGGGAGGGGCGCTGTTTTCAGGCCAGGCCAGACCAGGCACACACACACACACGCACACACACACACACACACACACAGGGGGGAAGGGGGGGGGGGGGGGGGGGGGGGTAAACCACCGCTCAGTTCACACGGGTGTGATTTTTTGAAAAAAAGTTGAAAATTTGTGTAAGTCTTTGAGTATCTTTGACCTGATCTTTGACCCGACTTCTAAATCCTTGCTCTAAATCAGTGGTTCTCAAACTTTTTCATGTCAATTACATGTATTGTAATTGACATTACATGTATTTAGCCGTGGACCCCCAATATCAAAATATGTTGTTCCAGGGACCCACCAGAAGCAAATATTTGAGTTACAAATGATTTTTCAAAAATAGCAGATGTACAAGCTCGCAGCCCGGCACTGAGAGTGCCGCGCTGCGAGCTTGTACATCTGCTATTTTTCAATAGTTAAAGCATTACATAATTCCAGGCCGATATGGGCTAGTGGACTGGGAACACACTGACTGACTGAGGCTGACTGACTGACGAGGCATTTTCAGCTTTTTACATTTTTTCCTGCACCGGTCTCTGGAAAAGTAACTTTTCCACTTCTCTCTATTATGCAAGGCATAATCGACGGGGAGAGGGTCATTATCGAGAAATAAACCCTGACAGGGTGATTAGACGCTGACGCCATGAGCGGAGGTGCAAAAAAAAAGCATTGAAAAGTCTCCTGAACAGAAGGCGACAATTAACCAGTTTAGTCCTAGAATTATTGAATGCTTTAGCTATTGAATAATAGCAGATCTACGAGCTCACAGCGCGGCACCGAGTGCCGCGCTGCGAGCTTTTAGATCTGCTATTCTTTTTATTTTTTGAAAAGTCGTGAAAATGTGTGCAAATCTTTGAATATATGTATTTTTTTTAAGCGAACGTTTCTAACTCAAATTTAGCTTCTGGGTGGTCCCTGGAACTAAATATTTTGAGATGGGGGTCCGTGGCCAAATACATATAATTTTGGGGGTCCTTGACATGAAAACGTTTGAGAACCACTGACATAGTAGTCTCTCAAGAACAGACTAACTGAGCTCCAGTTCAGTGAAAAGGACCTTTTCTTTGACGATGGCTAAGCCAGATTGCTGACACAGAAACATATGTTTATCAAAAAAAAACCTTAGAAGGATTCAAAAGACACTTATAGAATCGGGTCGAAATTCTAATTTCCACGATTTTTCAAAAATAGCAGATCTACAAGCTCGCAGCGCGGCACTCGGTGCCGCGCTGTGAGCTTGTATATCTGCTATTTTTCAACAGTTAAAGCACAAAATAATAACACGCAATAATGTGTACCCCGGTCTAAACGGCTTAATCTCTGACAGCCGTGAAGTTAGCGAGGCAAGGACGGCACCGGAG
>NC_137830.1:6758218-6848218 GCF_963921795.1 Nannobrachium achirus
TAACGTGTAAGGCGGTAGATAGCTGGGCAAAATAGAACGTTTATAAACGTGTAAGGCGGCAGATGTGTTAAGATACACGTCGCTTAATTGCCATTAATTTACTTGCGCAGCGGACAGCCTGCCTGATGTGTGGCTGCGTGCAGCCATGCACAGTCACTGCAGGTCAGCGCGACCACAGCAGCGCGCAACAGTCAGTCAGACTGTGACACAGACAGTCAAGCTCCGCAAATCAACCAAGGGATTGCTTAATTTGCTTGTTAAAAAGTAACATTTTATTAAGACAAGACAGTAATATGGGCGCAGAGTTTAAATGTTTAATAAAGTTAATATCTCAATAATTAAAAATATATTTAATAGAATAATCGAATTGTATTTTCAAAACGAATAGTGGTTTACAAACCGTGTACACGGATAACCGAATACACGCGCACATCCAAAGTTAAAAGCATCCCACGGGTTCTCAAAACAGGCTGTCCAGATTTGCTGACGTCGCTGACGTCATCGACGGCCGTTTTTGAAGATTTTTTTTTTGTTTTGTTCAAAAATCTTTTTTTTTTCAAAAGATTTTTTTTTTTTCAAAACACAAAAAAATTCAGGAGTGGTAATTTAGCCTCAAACCTTTTGAAAAACGTTTTTGGGACATAAACAATATGACAAATACTTTTTAACTCATCCAGTGCCTATCCCGAACAAGTTCGGCTTTTCTTCGGCAAAAAACTATTTGGGTGGTCCTGGCTCGTCCAGTGCTTTCCAACGAGCCATTTTAGATGGTCCGACGATTTATTCCATTGAAAATGGTTTAAAATAAAGTTTAGACCCCCCCCAATGTTCACTGAATGTTCACTGTCGGCGGCGCAACGTATTCCAGTGTGCCTATCCCGAACTAGTTCGCCTTTTTTAATAAAACAAATAAAATAATCCGAGGCCGCACCAAGCCTGGCTCTAAATTTAAAATCTAGGCCGCCGACCGAAAGCCCTTTCCACCGGCCCGTAATCGGGTAACGCCGCCGCATCGCGCCGTCGAATCCAATACAAACTCACATCTTTGAAGCCCTTTTTCTCTGAACTGTGTTCTCTGTGGAAATCAGGCTTCTAAATTGTGATAGCTTATAGCAATCCTGTTGCTATTTTCATCCGAGTCTTTTGTGTCTCATGCACAAACATGTACACGCGTGTCACTGCCACGTGGGTCCCTGTATGTTACTACGCTCGTCTATGAGAGAGACCCTGGCCACTCAACAGACCTTGGGCGCCCCCAAGTGGCCTGGCACAGGAAGCGTTAAATGCATGGTGTATCACCTTTAAAATCGATACAGCAACTATTTAGGAAAGAAATGAAATCTGTGTGAAACGTGTAAAAAATCTATTATTATGGAAGTAAACACTGTGATTCTCTAGCAAATACATGGACATTATATATCAACACATATGGACAAACCCGTTCCTTGACATTAGGGATTAGAGATTACACACATTTATCGATAGACCAAGAGTAGCTATATGGAATGGAAATGTAATTAGACCCCTCTTTTTCATTTTCCCTCTTAAAATTGCCAAATACAAGGCACAAATACATACAATCAAATATTTGCATTGCAAAACGATTCGATACCGATTACCGCATGCGATACGATACGATACAAAGCCAAAACAGTACAATATTTGGCTTTTGCAAACAATATAGTAGATCATTGCAACTTAAAATCGATTTTTCGATTCAGTTACTATATCATTACACCCCTACTATGTTTGCTGTCCATGGACTGTGTGCATACAACTGATTTGGATGGATGTTGGTACGTTGGTAGGTGAGTTTGCATTATTGCCATTTCCTGAAGGGAAAGGGATTAGAGTGAGAGAGAGAGAGGAAAAGAGAGAAAAAGAGAGAGAGAGAGAGAGAGAGAGAGAGAGAGAGAGAGAGAGAGAGAGAGAGAAAACTGACAGGCATGGCTCGACTTCGTTCCGTCTCTCCGGGAGTTTTGAGGCGATGTCCTTTTCCCCAGCTCCTCTCTCCTCACCTCACCTCCCCCAGCAGATCTACAAGCTCGCAGCGCGAGTGCCACGCTGTGAGCTTGTAGATCTGGGAAGTTTTGAGGAGATGTCATCCCCCCAGCTCCTCTCCTAACCTCCTTCAAGGTACACCGTTATAAGTCACAGTGATTTGTGCGTCCTCACCTCTCCATTAATAACATTTACTCTGTGCTATGCTGCTGCCACTCGAGTGACACGCCGCCAAACCAAATGTACCCCCCACTCCTCTCTCCCTCCCTGTAGTAAAATATCAATCTCCTCGCCTCTACATCCCTCGCCAAGAAAAACCCCTGGCCGCGTCCCAAACAACACCGTTTTTATCACGTTGAGTCATTGACACTCATTCACAACCATTAAACCGTTGCTATTTTGTTCTGAGC
The DNA here is from genome assembly GCF_963921795.1 of Nannobrachium achirus. NCBI lineage: Eukaryota > Metazoa > Chordata > Actinopteri > Myctophiformes > Myctophidae > Nannobrachium > Nannobrachium achirus. The sequence goes on from NC_137830.1 coordinate 6,760,630, forward strand.
GTTGGACCACGAGCATGGAGTCATAAGCGTCTGGTTTATTATGTCATAATAGAGATGTTTTTTGAAATGATGACTGTTGTCCGGAGTAATTAAGCACTTAATGCTGTCGTGCCATAAAACATCAGCGTTGGTTTTGTACTGCATGCCCGCTTGTGGTTGGCGCTACAGAAAGGGCAGCACTATGCGGAAACTCAATGTGACTTATAGCAGGGGTCTTCAACGTTTTCAGGCCAAGGACCCCTTAGCTGAGAGAGAGATAAAGCAGGGACCCCCTCTACATTTGTATAAATGTGTGCTGCAGATAGATTCACAGACTTGTTTGACAGCATTCTCATCAGTCTTTTGTTGGATTTGTGTTTTTAGTTTTGAGTTGACCTTTCACTCTGTACTTGGTTTGCTCCTTTTTTTTTTTTTTTTACCTCTACACCAAACATATTTACCAAAAATAGACGATCTACAATGTTACAAAAATTGTGGGATGTAAATTTTACGAAAATCAAAAAATCTGCCTCACGCTACAGAAACAGGAGATTGGCGGCTGCCCTAAAGGCCTCATCATGGCTCTGCAAGGCTTGCCGTTTTTATCCCCAGAAGAGAAGATTTGTTTAAAGAGGTGGTGCCATAGTTTTGTACTTTTTCTGTTTTTCATGTGTCTAGGAGGTTGAAAGTACTTCATTAGACCCCCTGGTGTGGCTTTTACGAGCAATTATGTATTCTCTTGGTATTTGTTTGTTTTCTCTTGGAGGCTGCCACCTTGTGGTCAAAAGTGTCTGTTGAAAAACACACATACTTATTACATCACAGAATCAACTCCTCCCCTAATTACCATTCACCCAACAATGTGGGGCTAACTTCAGCTGGGTCACCACCCACCATGACATCCATGCATACTTAATGAACTGGGGGTGTGGCCACATAACAACCCAATTTTAACTCTTTCTGTATACTTTTTGGAAAAAGATCTTCCTCCTAGTATAATCATAATACCTGATAATCATGTTTTAGAGGGGGGAAAAATCATGGCACCACCTCTTTAAAGTTATACCATGTAACTTTTTTTATAAAACATATCTTAAAATTGTCTTAACTGTTAAATCGCTAAAGTTTTAGAACACCCACTCCGTTATTTTCAGCTTCTAAAGCCTTCTCTTTATATGTTTTCTATGAGCCGTGAGGGGGGGAGAATTTCGCGGCAAAATTGCGTCATCACACTACCGGCCAATCACAGCGAGGGTTATACACTGCCGGCCAATCACAGCGCATCTTGAAGTGGGGTCGCTATGGCGGCCATATTTGTAGTCGCCCGTGTGTCTCTATACTCAAAAGGTAACCTCGCCTACCAGGCAGGGTGAAGGAGTCCGTTTCTCCGGAATGCCTGAACGCACAGGAACCAGGGACCCCTCTAAAGATAGATCTCGGCGAGGTGGAGGCAGACGAGGTGAGGCAGACGCGAAAAACGGCCGAAAGACGCGGACGCGACCGCGGTTTGCTATAGGGCTACTACTGACCACTAGTTGAGCATCTTACACAGTATAGCTTTAAATATACAGTATGAGTATATTGGAATCGGTATCATCTTTACACTTGCTAATGATGTTGGTCTGCCGTTAAGTCTGGGCTCAGTTGGTCTTTATGTAAATAAGCCGGGATGAATGTTGGTTGTCTTTCCTCCGTGGGAAACAAAGCTGCTCCAGATGTTGTGCGCGGGCCCGGGGTGGTCCCCGGGGTGGTCCCCGCCGGTCCTTCACAGATGCTGTTAATTGTTGAAACATCTGCGGGCTTCGCACCGAGGGACCGCCGCTACAACCTGCCAAGGCAGCTCACTGTTAGGCTGCAAGCATCTAGGAAGACATGGAGACAAAACTAAAAAAACTAAACAAGACACTGGAAAAGGTTTAGTCTTTGAATATATATTTTTCAAAGCAAACTTTTGTAACTCAAATCTTTGCTTCTGGGGGGTCCCTGGAAGAACATATTTTCAGATGGGGGTCCACAGCTAAATGCATATAATTCTAGGGGTCCTTGACATGAAAACGTTTCAGAACCACCGACGTAGAAACACGCGTTTTTCAAAAGAAACCTTAGAGGGATTTAGAAGATATTGAAAGACTTTCAGATTTTCAGATTTTTCAAAAATAGCAGATATACAAGCTCACAGCGCGGCAACGCGCTGTGAGCTTGTATATCTGCTATTTTTCTAAAGTTAAAGCATTAACACACAAGTCACTGGAAAGGGTTTAGTTTGGAATTGGAATTCTACACCAAGGGTTCTCAAACGTTTCAGGCCTTGGCTATAGGTATGGAACGATAATCGTTTTAATCATTTATATTGTGATAAAAAAACAGAAACTACAACGCGTTGTGAGCTTGTAGATCGGCTATTTTATCAATGTCCTTTTTTAACACATATGGTGCCAACCCCGAGTTTCCCGAGTTTGTATTGGTACTACCGCTGTGCCAACCCCGAGTTTCCCGAGTTTGGGCCGTTTTTGAAAAAAAGAAAAATCTTTTTTTTTTTCAAAAAAATTTTTTGGACCTCCAGAAATGTATTAGGCATGATCGCGATCGCGAAATTGCATGTTTAACCCCCATACCAACTCATTCTTTCAAACATGGCAGCCATGTTTGTTTACATCTGAAGAAAACATAATGGCTGATAAATCATGAATGCCTGAACGGATTTCCAAGCGGATTTTTTTGTTTGAAAGCTGTGAACAGCATCTACACATGTGGTGCATCATCTAGGCATGGGCGTGCACTTTTTACACAATTGCACAATTACATGGAAGTCTATGGTAACCATGGCAACGCGAGACATTGAAGAGAAAAAAATCATAGCAACATAAGTGTTAAGTATAAAGTTGTCAAATATATCAGTCGTAGATCGGCTATTTTATCAATGTCCTTTTTTAAGTATAAAGTTGTCAAATATATCAGTCATTTCTTTGTATATTTAGGTCATGTGTCATATCTGCCATGTGCAACATCAAAGCCTACAAGCCAAACAGAAATGTAATTGACAACGACAAAAACACAATTAAATTGTTAATCACAATTATTTGAGTGACAATTAATCGTCAAGTAAAATGTCACAATCGTGACAGCCCTAACACATGTGCACAAACACACACACACACACACACACACACACACACACACACACACACACACACACACACACACACTAGGGATGGGACGATAAGTGATTATCGTTTATCGTGATTAAAAAACGCTCACAATAATCGTATCATGGAGATGTAAATTTATTGTGAAATGATCCTCCGTCATGCACTGGGATCAATTCACCTTTTGTTAGCCGAGCTGCATATCCGGTACCATTTAAAACCCTCTGTAATTTGTAAAACAGACCTGGAAATAGCATACTCCTAGTCTTTTTTTTTCACTCTCTACCAAATCTCTTTTCCCAAAAATAGACGATCTACAAAATGTGAGCATGTAGATCTGCTATTATTTGCCAAATGTTCCGCCCCAGGATATGGATGTTGGGGATATTTTGTGAACATCAGGGGGATGAGACACACTAATTAATAAAACAGTGTGTGTGTAAAGTTAATAAAACAGCAAGTTAACTCATTTCCTGCTATCCCCGTCGAAACCGGAGAGTTCCCGCTGTACCGCACTGCCATGCCCGTAGATCCCGGAAATGTAATTAGCTTTAATCATTATGAAACAATTAAAAGTATGATCGCTGTATATAGCCGATTCGGACTCTTTAGGCCCGCCTCCTAACTGTATCCGGCCTTATTTCCTGTTTTGACCGGATCTAGGTTTCCATATCCAGTCTAAGGCCCAATCGTAGCTCCGCTCCCATAAATTTGCATTGTAAACAAGGAAGCTGCCTGCACGGCTATAACATGGTATTTTTTCACGCAGATTTTTTTATTTGGAAGCTGTTTGATTCTTTTACCCGCCTGGCATATGATCTGCGCACATATCGTCTGCTATGTGCGCGACGTGGCCTCGCAGGAACATAGCGCACAGCTCGCCGTTTTACATGAGTTTTTCTGTAAACAGCGGCAGATACAGCCTGACAACGGATATTTCTTTTTCCAATGGGATTGTTTTTTTTTAAAAGCTGCGGTCCGGTCTGCAACGCTGGTACATGTTACATGCACAGATCGTGCGCGGTGCGTGCACGTGCCCACGTTAAAAGGTAAGGTAATTTGGCAGTTGCTGAGTTCAGCTGATGTTTAAAAGGGCAGAGAAAAAGTTAAGAGAGAGAGAGTACAGAGACCAGTGTAGCAATAGAGGACAGGAGCATTGTACTGTGTGAGTGCTCTTATCTGTGAACAGCGCTGTTGTACCTGCACTGCAGTGAAGTGCGGTTCACTCTCACTGCCATCATCATCATCCGTTCTCCCGTAGCGCTGCGCCAGAGAACAATTAATACAGCCATTGTTCCCTCTTTAATATAGCAAGTGTTGTTGCCTCGTGTTGTAGTTCAAAAACCCCAGGCCCTGGAAAGTGGCACGGGTCCCGTTATGAGAGCATTTAAGCCTCGATAATGCCAACGCCAGAGCGCTCGGTCCATTCCTAGTAGATATACAGGGGTGGGAAACTTTGATGATGGAGATGGACATTATATTTACACACTCACTCCAGAGGGCCAGATAGCATATATACTGTCGGGCAGAAAAGCTTTTAGATCTGCTATTTTTGAAAAATCCTGAACATTTTGGCAAATCTTTGAATATATATTCATTTTTAAAGTGAACGTGAAATATTTGCTTCTGGGGTGTCCCTGATACATAATACTTTGAGACGGGTTGGTGGTCTAATACATATCATTCTAGGGGTCCTTGACATGAAAAGGTCTGAGAACCACTGACATAGAAACATGCATTTTTTTTTTCTCCAAAAAATGTAATTTTAAATTCAAAGATTTAGAAGACATTCATAGAATCGGGACTTTCACAAATGTTCACTATTAAAAACAATATATATATATATTTAAGCTAGTGCCCTGCCGCGTAACCTGACTGAGCCAGATGGTGGCAGTAGTGCGTAGGCTACCGCCCTACTTTACCATCTGAGATCTCTCGGGGGGAGTTGATAACGCTCGTAAAGTCCCGGGCCGGACGAATCAGCGGCAGATACGGGCGGGCTCTGAGCGGCTCTGAGCCAATAGAGTCTGATTGCAGACCATGTGGATGCAGACAGGCCAATATGAGTGGTTGGAGTTGGCACTCCCAGACTGTGATAGAGAGACAGCCACATCCAATCACCTGCTAAAGAATTTGAAAAAAATGGCCCGCCCCTTACATCGGGTCTGCCGGAGCGATCCCAGATGATGGTAAGCAGAGCGATATGCAGGCAGGCATACGCACTGCTGCCATCATCGAGCGCAGTCAGGTTACGTGCCGCGAGCTTGTATATCAGATTTTTCTTTCTTTTTTATAGTTAAGGCATACAATAATGTTTAAAGTAATAATGCGTTCAGTAGGTCCGGATGTGGCGCGCCCAGATGACTCAGAAGGTCAGTTTAGTTCCGGCCTCCTCCACGCTTCCTCACTTCAAACCCACTGCCATTTAACAGTAATGATGAGAGGAAGCTGTTCTATGGAGTTGGAGTGGAGGGATTGAATGAATGAACGAAGGCACTATTATCGTTTTCTTTTACAACACAGCCAAGCTGAGTTCTTTGCTGTGATGATGGTTGCTTAACCCTTCAAGACCTGTCACTTTACATTTCAACCACTTCAATCGTTATTTTAAACTTTGGCTGTTCAAAAATAGCAGATCTACAAGCTCGTAGATCTGCTTTGAAAAAATCATGTCAATTTGTCTTGCAGGTCTTTGAATATGTTGACCCGATTTCATAACTGTCTTCTAAAAGGTATTTTGAAAAACATAAAAATAAAAATGGTTCTCAAACCTCCCCAACGTTATATGTATTTGACCGTGGACCCCAATCTGAAAATATTTAGTTCCAGGGACCACCCAGAAGCAAAGATTGTAGTTAAAATGTTCACTTTAAAGGAGCTATAGTCAACTTTTTCATTTTTGAAAAAGTTGTTTACATCCCTCTTCTATTCTTTTATATGGAATCCATATAAAATAATAGAAGAGGGACGTAAACAAAGTCAGCCTAACAACAGCCAAAATGGTTATTTTATCATTATTTTACGCTTTATGTGGTCATTTTTGAAAAGAAACACATATTTTTTGTAATTCTTTTTATAAAATATTTTCGATTTTTTATTTATTTTAGCATCCGTTTTTCAAGAAAAAGTTGGCTAAAGCTCCTTAAAAAAATAAAATAAAATAATAATAAAAATGTATATATATATATATATATATATATATTCAAGGATTTGCGCAAGTTTTCAAGATTTTTTTCAAAAATAGCAGATCTACAAACTCGCAGCGCGGCACTCGGTGCCGCGTTGCGAGCTTGTAGATCTGCTATTCTTTTAATAGTTAAAGCACTAAATGATGGTTAAAGTGGTTGGAATCTAGAGTCTTCCCGGTCTAAACGATTTAATGGTTATTGGCTGAGTGTTTGCGGAACATCGGAGCCGTGTCCGTGAAAATAGGGAGCCATTGCTTTCTGATGTCTTTCTAAAGTGCTGTGGAAATGTTAGCCCAGGGTCACTTACAGTATATTAGCTGCTCCATGTACATTCCACCCCATGGAAAGTGTCCTTGGGTACTCAGGAAAGCACTATATAAATCTGAGATATTGTTATACTGCAAAAATGTAGTGCCGTGTGTTGGAATGACCATAGTACAGAGTGGGGATGGGACGATACGCGATATTATCGTTTATCGTGATAAAAAAAAAAAAAAACACTCACGATAATCGTATCGTGGAGATTTAATTTATGGTGATATCGTCCTCCGTCAAGCACTGGTATCAGTTCACCTTTGCTGAGCTGCATGTCAGGTACCACTTAGGCGACATTCACACAGGCACGTTTTATGACGATTAAAACGAATCCTATAACGTATTGTTGGAAAATACACAACGGTTGGGCATGTGTGAAGACGCATCCGTATTCTTTTTCGAATAAAAGAAACGAATGCAAATCCACAAAAAAACGGTGGTTTCGATGCGCTACCGCAAACGCTTCCCTGTTGGTGTGAATCCATCCGTCTCAAATACATGCAATGGAACATTGTGGTAGGCTATATAGAGCCATGTGCGGGTTAAATCCATAGCCATTTATAAAAGGTTAAATCCCCCCGTCTGTTCTCATTAGATTTCTGACGATTCTGGCCGCCTCCTCCCCTCAGTTGATTTCTGATCACCGCTCCCTCGATCGCACATGGTGTATTATTTGTGAGGAGTTGTTGCTCACAGTTAAATAAAAGGAAAGTGCCACAGGAGTCACTTGTATAGCTGTATATCATATAATATAGGCCGATGTGTGGGTCTTGCTCGCGCGTGCGGCTCTCTGTGCCAAATCGTGTCCAGATGGAGACGGCGAGACGCTTCATGCGCGGAGCGCAAAGAGGGAGCCAGCGGAGGGAAAGACGAGGGTCAGAGAGAGAGAGAGAGAGAGACTGAGAGAGAGACTGAGAGAGAGAGAGAGAGAGAGAGAGAGAGAGAGAGAGAGAGAGAGAGAGAGAGAGACGTTGACGCTCTACTCTTCATATCTTGCTAAAGTATTTTCTGTCTGGTTTATTGCTGGTAGATTTTGCGAGTCCCTCCCGCCGCCGCTGGTTTTATTTTGTGATCGCCCGTTTACGACCGTCGACCGCAGATAAATAGGCTAATGCGGCGCTTGCGGGGGTCCTGCGGTTACATTGTGAGTTGAACTTGAAGAATTAATAAACACAGGGAGATGGAGGAGGCATTATTATGCAGCTTGGATACATACATGTCCCTGGACAGACGTGGACGATTCCTTGTTTCGGATGACAAAGTGCTGTGCGAGCGCAAACGTATCAATTAAATATGCAAGAATGTGGCAACTTCACCCCTCCCATTCGCACGACTAAACCGAATTATATTATGAGAATGTGGCCTTAAACCCTCTATTGGTATACCTACTTGATAAAGTCTTTTTTTCACTCTCTATCAAATGTTGCGTTGCAACGCGTTGTGAGCTTGTAGAGCTTGTAGAGCTTGTAGAGCTTGTAGATTTTCATATCGTCCCATCCTTAGTTCAGAGTGTTCAGTACTAACAAGTAAATTCTCTCTCTCTCTCTCTCTCTCTCTCTCTCTCTCTCTCTCTCTCTCTCTCTCTTCCTCCCTCTCAATTAAAAAAAAAAATCAATTCAATTCAAAGGAGCTTTATTGGCATGAGAAAACATACGTTTACATTGCCAAACATGATAAAAACGGGAACATATGTACGGGGGCAGCTCTCCATTCCTACCCACTGCCATTTCAAAACATCCTCTGCCATTGGCAAGACAGTAGATTATCAGGGGGATTTGCAGAACATTGAGCTTGTAGATCAGCTATTTTTGCATTTCTTCTTCTCTGACTTAGTTTAAATCTACCTCTGAAGGTGGATACTGCATTTCAATGGGAATGTAGTGGTTTCTTGACATTACATGGGTTAGGGTTAACCCTAACCCATTACATTGTGAGTTTTTGCAAAAAATACCCTCCATTCTCCATAAAAATTAAAAAGGCAAAACTGGGAAAGAAACCTGTGAGAAAAATGCCTTTTCAGGAGATTTTCAGGAAAAGACCAGTGAAGCCTGACGACTTGAAACAGCACATCTGTACATTTCATACTGTATACACATACAGGGCATGAAGCTTTGTTGAAAGCATGCTCTCTCTGTCTCCCTCTGCAGGCTGCTGCTGGAGCTGCTGGAGCTGCTGTTCTGTAAGTTCCAGGCGGTGGCGCGGGCCCACAGCGTGGTGTTGGGCCACCTGCAGGGCATGGTGGGGCAGAGCCCCGGCAACGCCCACCAGGAGGGCATCAAGCTCTACGAGCAGGCCGACGTCTCCGCCAAGATACAGATGGTCCTGCAGGTCGGTCACCTCATCTTTATACATTTTTATGGCCCTTTTCTGCCTTAAAAAAAAACAAAAAAACAACAAACCTATTTAGACCCGAGGCCGTGTTCGCTGTGTGTGACTCTGACAGACTGTGTACAGTAGGGCAGGGGTCTTCAACGTTTTCAGGCCGGGGACCCCCAAACTGATGGGGAGATGGAGCAGGGACCCCCTACCACCTCGTAGGGTGGGGGGGTCGGGGCTACGACATATTTTTTATTTTAAACATGTACAAGTTACAGCGAGCAGGGTGGGCCGTACCACTACCATTTCTAAACATACTACTTATTAACTGAGAACCAATGTCAATAATATCAACAATCTGTCAATTGCATAGTAATCATGTATTCAAGCTATTCAAAATGGATAGAATCATGATTAATTTTTTAACATAAATGTGAAAAAAAAGAAAAACATTTTTTTATTTTTATTTTATTTTATTTTAATAATAATAATAATTTTGCGGACCCCCTGCAGTACCTCCACGGACCCCCTAGGGGTCGCGGACCCCCTGTTGAAGACCCCTGCAGTAGGGCATTAACAAAAAATCAAACCTCGGTTCGAAATGAAGCGGTGAATTTTCATTCACCGCTTTATTCATTCTATGTGTTCTAGAGCTATGAAATCTGTGTTCTAGATCTATACATTCTGTGTTCTAGATCTATACTTTCTATGTGCTTTAGTTCTATATTTTTATGTATTCTGAAAGAATGAATGATTTTGTCTGGAGGGCCAAATTGGCATGTGAAGCTTGACCAATCCTCAATTGGTCAAGCATGCACGGGACATGAACGGGGCAGACAAAGCCACTCCTTGGGAATCTATGGGAATCCTCAAAAAAACGTGTAGGGTACAGACAACCCACTCCTTGGAAGCGGCTTTCACCGCTTCAAAAAGTCAACAAGTCGACTCAGTCGACTTCATTACACAAGTCGACTCCCACCAGGGAAAGTCGAAGTTGAAAAAAAAAAACTTTCTATTGTGAAAATAGCAGATCTACATGCTGACGTTGTGAGCATGTAGATCGGCTATTTTCACAATTTCTGCCTCTAATATTTGACAATTTGGACAATGTTTAATTTGCCATTTTAGAGGTATTAAAAAGTCCTTAAATTGTCACTTTAGAAATGTGCAGATACCCTCTATACACTTAAACTTTATTTTGTTTGTTTACAGTTGAGTGAGAAAACAATGTTGCACATAAAGTTAATAATCCCAAAATAATTGTGGGGTTGTGTGTGATGTGATGACGTCATCGAACGATAAAGTCGACTTCAACTCAACTTTTTACTGAGTCGAGTCGACTTGCAAAAATCACTAGTCGTTAATGCCCTACAGGCTTCCCACGGTCAGGAAATTCCTGGAAATATTTTGAAATTAGAAAGATATTTTTCCATTACTGGAATAGTTTTGGAATTGATCAAAGGTCCTGGAAGGTCCTGGAAAAAATGACTGGGCATTGTTTTTGGTCATTGATTTTGTTTACTGCCACCATAAATCGACTTTTGAGGGTTCCCTGCCACGATTTTCTTACCTTGTGTGACGTGGGCGCGTGCGTGTCCATCGTGCACGATCCGCTTTCACGCCACGGTCCGTTCACGGCGTGCATGCTTTATTTTCGCTTTGCCTGTCTTTGGGCATAGCACATAGGAGTAAGAGACTCGTTATTGCTCTGAATGATTGCTATTTAGACCTGGAAATTGAGTTAAATATTCTGGAAAAGCTTTGGAAATTCATTGGTAAAAATGTGTGGCAACCCTGTGTGTAGCTAACAGTGCAATGTTGCTGTACGAGAGTGTCAACTAGGCATGTGCACACATACTCACATAGACACCAAAGAGGCACCAAAAACCCCTGCCCTTTTATCCGTCTGTAAAAAGTGCCCTCTCCAGACCATAATTGCAGTTTTTACTATGGTGAAAGAAATGCAAATGTCCTCTTTCCATGCCATACCTGAAGGCAGCATTCATGAGAATTGCCTTGTCCAAACTCTCCTGAACTTGAACGCGACATCTTATGTTGAAAGAATTCCCCTCACTGTGTAGAAATTAAGCATGACAACGCGTCGCAGTGCGACGTGTTGTCAGCTTGGAGGTCGGCTATTTTCTATGTTTCCACCAAAAGGCCCTTTGAGAGATTTCAGCCCCTGCCTCTCTAACATTCTCTGCACGTCCCTGGTGACAACACACAAACACAGCCGTAGCACGCGCCGCCGTGCCGTGCGCAAGATCTTTGCATATGAAGAAGATTGGAAACATATAATAACACAATCCGTGACATATGTGTGGGGGCTACAGGTCCCCTACGTTGCACGCAGAGTAAACCCCACAGCGCTAAATGTGACAACAGACCCCGTGGGCGCGTGCATCAACGTGCGCATGCGCATGCACGTTTGGCCGCGCATGCACATTAACGTCAAAATAATGCAGGCATAAAGTCAAACAGAAGTGTGAAACACTAAAGCCCGGATCATAGTCGGGTCCGCGGTGGAAGGCTATCCACCGCGGTGTAGTCTTTTCGAGTCTTTTTGAGTCATGAAACTACAACGTTACATCATTCCTCACGGTGGAGAGCTTTCCACCGTGAGTCCCAACACATCTCTCTGTTTTTACTATCAGACAGGCAGGCTCTACACCCCGTTCACTGATTGGTCGACCTGAACCGGTCTAGACGGGGTAAAGTACTTCACCGTGGGCCGTGACTATGATGGCCTGCACTTATTTTCTGACTTGAGGTGGAAAGCTTTCCACCTCAAATTCGCGGTGGATAGCTCTCCACCGTAGACTCTGATCCGGGCTTAATAAACAGCTTGATTTTGGGCAAATGGAAATCGGGCTACAAAATGGCTCGTCATATCCCTGGACCCCACTTGGAGAACCATTGGTTCAGAACTCATTGGAAACAACTTTGTATTGATGTCTAAACTCATATGAAATGCAAATCATTTTATTTTATTTGGTCAATTATAATATTACCAATGGATTGCCGGGCCTCTCGGAATCCTAAAGTGCCACGGCATCCCCACGTTAGCGCTGTATGCAGCAGAGTATGCATGTGAAGGATGACACGTTTGTGTGTGGGGAAACGTATGCATGAGCAACATCATCGGCTTCCGCTCAGAACGGGAGCGTATATAAACGGTCTCCTTTAGAGAGACGCTTTGTCTTAATGAGTTCACCGTCTGTCGGCGTTGTCAGTCACGGCTTGTCAACGCTCAGGGACTTCATCGGTGGGTGGGGGGATTGGGGGGGGGTGTATTGTTGACAAGGATGAGTGTGATGTCCTCAACACGACATGAGTCATCGTGTAAAACCTCATCCCCAGAGCACTGCGACCATATGCATTTGATACGATACGCGATAATATGATACTTTTACATTGTATATATACTGTATGTCCTGGTTGGCTTTTTATTCCAACTGTCACCATGCAACAGAGAGACACACTCAGAAGCGCACACGTTTTTCCTACAGGATCTGAGCAGAGGCCCCGCCCAATGCGGAAGGGCCTCTCTCGCGATTTGGCCGTTAAAGTAGCGTTTTCGACCGCAACTGAGGTTGTTTGGCACAGTTGCTGTGAGTCGCTTGAGCCGATTCAGCACCGTGCGAGTTGTGTCCTGATAGGGAAGGAATATAAATGTTTAGGCAAGAGCGTTTGGCTACTGGCCAATCACAGCGTGTCCCTTCTCTCCTCAGATCCGGTAGGAATAGCGGAGCTCACTTCGCATGTTATCAAACACGACGCACGCGCATATCTCCTTTTATGGGCCGTTCTGTCCGTGACGTTTGTTATCTCCATACATGGAGTTCCTTGCTCATACATACATACACACATGCATACACACACACACAAAGCCAGACGTAGGTGCGCTTAGCACCGCTCCAAAAAAATAATCGATAGATCGATCACTGAGAAAATGCTGGAAAGTTGCGGCCCTGGTGATGCACGTTGTGTTTGAGCCAGGCGTGTTTGTACGCGGTAACGTTGTGGTGTTGTCTGTCTCTCACACGCATCAGTCACGTTGTTCTGTTCAGCAGAAGCAGAGGGAAACGCAGAGAGGAACAGAGAAGGATTACATGCAGCTTAGACTGTTGTCACTGAATCAAGCACACAGCCAGCGGCACTGGCTTTGACCTTGAGAATGAATCTCCTCTCTCTGTTTCTCTCTGTCTCTCGCTCGGTTTCTTTACCCAGCAGTCTCTCTTTCACCCACCCCTCTCTCTCTTTATGCCGATTTTTACTTCATCGAGCGACGGTATGCCACGTCCAAAGCTCAGAGCCGTGCTCTGAGATGTTCTCATGACTGATGGGACGATAAGCGATATTATCGTTTATCGTGATAAAAAAACACTCACGATAATCGTATCGCGGAGATTTCATTTGTCGTGATATGACACAATACTTTACAATACAAACAAAACAAACTATGTACAATAGAAGGGAGTGAAATGGTTTTCATGTATCAAGGTTACAGTACACGCAGACAGTGCAGGGATGTACACACAATGATCAGTAAGCAGTCTTTAAGGTGGTTGTGTTCCATTTGAAATCAGTCTCTCTCTCTCTCTCGACAGTTTACAATGCAAGGCATTTAGCAGAACACTCTTATCCGGAGCGACTTAACAATAAGCCAGGTGAACACAAATGCACAGCGACAAGTGCAATGCGTCCGTAAACGTAAGAACCTATAGCATAATCTCTCTCTCTCTCTCTCTCTCTCTCTCTCTCTTTCTCTCTTTGCTCCCCCGCCACTGAGCAATTTAGAATAAGCAAGGTAAAAACGAATACAGAGAGTGCAGTCCCTCAGTAAACTAGGATCACAGGTAAACCAAGAAACTAGCATATGTCTCTCTCTCTCTCTCTCTCTCTCTCTCTCTCTCTCTCTCTCTCTCCTCTCCCTCTCCCCCCCCCCCCCCCCCCCCCCCCCGTTTTGCGTGGCCCCTCCTCCTCATCCTCCTCCTCCAGTCAGAGGATGAAGCATCGCCGCATCGCCGTGCCAACTGTTGCTAAGGTGTGCGTGTGTGTGTCTGTGTCTGTGTGTGTGTGTGTGTGTGTGTGTGTGTGTGTGTGTGTGTGTGTGTATGTGTGTGTGTGTGTGTGTGTGTGTGTGTCTGTGTGTGTGTCTGTGTCTGTGTGTGTGTGTGTGTGTGTGTGTGTGTGTGTGTGTGTGTGTGTGTGTGTGTGTGTGTGTGTGTGTGTGTGTGTGTGTGTGTGTGTGTGTGTGTGTGTGTGCTCTCTGCAGAGACCATGCAGGCGTCACAGATATTAGAAGCTCCTCACAGAGCTCTCTGATTAGCAGGACTATTATAGTGTGTGTGTGGGTGTCCATACAGTAGAGGTGTGTGTGTGTCTGTGGTGGTGTGTATCGTCGTCGCCGGGTGGAAACCTTGTACTGTATGCAGGCACGTGCACACATAGACATCAAAGGGGGCTTTAGCCCCTGCCCTTTTATCCATCTGTAAAAAGTGCCCTCTCCAGACCATGAATGCAGTTTTTACTATTGCGAAAGAAATGCAAATGCCCCCTCTTTCCATGCCACACCCGAAGGCAGCATTCAAGAGAATTGAATGAACTGAACTTGAATGCAGCATCTTATGTTGAAATAATTGCCCTCTCATGTAGAAATCCATGCCGTTACGCCACATCTCCAGTATTCACTTGATTATGCTTAGTTCAGTGTGGTATCAAGCACCGAAAATAGCCGACCTTCAAGCTCACAAGTTATGAGCTTGGAGATCTGCTATTTTCAATATTTTCGATATGTTCACCAAAAGGCCCTTTTAGAAATTTCAGCCCCTTCCTCTCTAACATTCTCTGCACGTCCCTGCTTGTATGTCCAAAACCGTTTGTTTTGTGTTTACCAAAAAAAATAAAAATAAAATAGCCTCACATCAGCGTTGTGTGCTTGTAGATCGGCTATTTTCACTCGTTTTTTTGCGACACATTTGTATGATGAAGCAGGGCTTTAGTTTACAAGAAAAAAAAAAGACACATTTGAAACATGAATATACAAGGTTTCTGCCCGACAGTGACGATATGTTAGATATGTCGCTGTTGGGTGGAGACCTCATATGGGTACAGCAGATCAGATTAGCTAAACCATGCGCTTTTGGATCAAATAAAATAAAAGAAACCTTGACACTTTCAGCATGGTTAGTAGCACGGGACTGACTGGCAAATCCAAGAACACTGGGAAGGGCAGTAATTGCCAAGGTCACTGCAGAGTTTGAGCAACGAGCCATAAAGCATGGTGCTAGACTTGTGATACAGGTCACCATTGCCAGAAACCTGGGGTGCAAGAGGTTAACACATACAGTTCTACCCAGAAAAAAAAAATATTGTGTAAAGGTACATTTTCTTGAAACTTTCAGATATTTTTTTGGAAACTTATATATGTTCTAGATACATTGCACATTCATTGAATTATTCCAAGCCTTAAAAAAAAAAAAAAAACGCTATTTTTATGTCTATGGCATACAGCTTAATGAATACCAAAAGTCCATATTTCAAAATATTACAATTTTACAGGAGACCACTGAAAACAAGGATTTATAATAGAGAAATGTCAACCTTCTGAAGTCAGAGTTGTTTGAAGTCCAGTGGGAGGTTTCCACAATCAGTGATGGTTTGGGGTGCTATGGCATCTGCAATGTTTTTTTGCACAATATTATTATTTTTTGGGATAGTCCTGTACATATTGTGAAAATAGCCGGTCTACAAGCTTGCAACGCCTCACAAGTAGCTTACAGATCTATTTTCACAATGTTTGCCATAAAAGTGTCAGACTCATTCCATGTTCATTTTTGAATAGCCAACATATCAATAGATAAACTGGTTGAAATGATTGTGATGCTACATTAACTACAGCACTTGTGCTGGGGGACCCCCTGGAACCCCCACAAGGACCCCCCAATGAGAACCCATGAACTAGGGTGTGTGTGTGTGTGTGTGTGTGTGTGTGTGTGTGTGTGTGTGTGTGTGTGTGTGTGTGTGTGTGTGTGTGTGTGTGTGTGTGTGTGTGTGTGTTGTGAGCATGCAGGTGTGTGAGTGCATGTGCGTGTGAGTGCGTGTGCATGTGTGTGTGTGTGTGCGTGCGTGCGTGCGCGTGCGTGTACAGTAAAAAGCCAGCAGCAGTACAGTAATAAGGAGGCATTAACGACGTTCCTCGCACCATGGCGTCCGCTGCCAACGCCCACCACCCCCCCCACTACCCCCCTCTACCCCCCCGGTTGCCAGGGGCTCCTCGCTCCCCCGCCGCCGTGATGCCAGATAATGTAATCTCTTGATTAGAATAGTCATTATGTTGAAACGGGGGTTTTCTCATGCACTCACTCACGCTATTATTATTTCCAGCGCCGATTGAAATCTCTGATGAAAGGTCCTTGTCGACTCCTTGCCCTCCCCTTTCCTCCTCCTCATCTCTCTCTCTCTCTCTCTCTCTCTCTCTCTCTCTCTCTCTCTCTCTCTCTTCCCTGTTTTCCAAACATTTGGCGTCAATATTTTCATGTGCAGCAGTGGTTTTCAACCCTTTTCATATCGTCGTTGTCGGATGGAAACCTTGTATGTCCAAAACCGTTCGTTTTGTATTCATCATTTTAAAAAGGATTTAAACTAGTGAAGTGCGAGGCGTTGTGTGCTTGTAGATCTGCTGTTTTCACTACTTTTGTGCGACGGCCTTGTACGATGAAGCAGGGCTTTACTTTGCAAAGAAAACGTACACATTTGACACTTGGAGATACGAGGTTTCTGCCCGACAACGACGATATGGAGGTTGATTGTTTGTTCGGCATTTGAGCCACAGGCCGTTGTTTTTTTTTTGCCTCTCAGAGCCCAGATGATGTCCAAAATTTACAGAGAAGAGATACAGTAACAGGCTAGAGTTCAAAATAACAATTCTTCTTTGTTCCCTCATTCATCGTGTAGATTTCTTGTAAATTAAGTCTTAATTAGTTAAGATTCCTTAATTAAGTAACATGTTTTTTTTTCCTCTAAATTTTTATCCCATGATTTTGTAACCCATTTTCACCCAGTGCCAATTGCCTATGTAATCCTGGTTCCTGCTCTCCCCCTGCCACGCCTGGGGACTGACCTCATGCTTCCTTCTATGCATGAGGAGTCCAAGTTGCTTCTTTTCACCTGACAGTCGGGATTTCCCAGGTTTGGACGTAGCGCGTGGAAGGAACACGTTATTCCAACCAGTTCCTTTCCCCTCCATCAGGCGCCCCGGCTGGCCAGGGGGAGGCAGTATAGAGACCAGGATTACTGCATGTTTTTGTGAGGGTATCAACCCTAGGAGACACGGGGAGAACATCATAAATAGCACCGCTCACTATGTGTAAATATGTGTTTTTTTCCCACCTGGTTGGCAGCATGCAGAACAGCACGAACAATATTACTGAAACGTCATCATTTTACATATTATGCTAAATGTAGAGCCTAAATGTTTTTGGACCCTGATGTCAGAATCGGACATCGGTCATTATCTCTCCGATGTATCGTCGTTTTTATAAGTAATATTAGACCACCATTTGATGACATTTAGCCACTCAGACCCAAAACTTAGAATATATTGTCGTTGCCTGCAAGGATCCATTGGGTTTCATTTTACACTCATGAGTTTTTACACTCAAAGATCTTAATATAAAGAGTCAATTTGGTTACAAAATTTCCATCATTTTGCTGGGGACCACCTGGAAACCCCTCAAAGACCACTGGTGGTCCCCGGCTATTTATTATTATTACAAAACATCGGTTAAACATCGGCAGTCGGTGGTCTCGCACTCTCCATCGGCAAACATCGGCATCGGTCAAGACATATGGCATCGGTCGGGCTCTAGCTAATTGTTTTTGGAATCAGCGCTAGTGTTCACAGATCACACAGTTCTTGAGTTCATTTTTCGCTTTAATACGTGAGCTCAATCCATGATCTCAAGATATCAAACGAGTTTGTTAGTTTTTATCTCTTCCTCCTGGAGAGGAAGCAGACCAACTTTGACCTTTCCACCTGACACACCAGGAGACGAACAACAGGACCTGACAGAAACACAAGGTGGTGTTAGGGGCCAAGGCACAAACATGAGCATGAGCTCCTTTTTTAAAAGAACTGTAGTTGTAATCTCTGTATTTGGCAGCGCTGTAGCTGAGTTTTCCCCCCTTGTGTGGCCAGCTATCGAGTTAAACCTATAAAACACCAGAGGATATAATCAGCACTATATCGCTGTAGTTGAATGGATGGGGGGAGTTATAACACTACTTTATATAACCCATTTAGACCGGGTATGCATTATTTTTCTGCTTTAACTATTAAAAAATAGCAGATATACAAGCTCACAGTGCGGCACCGAGTGCCGCGCCGCGAGCTTGTAGTTCTGCTCTTTTTGAAAAATCGTGAATCGTGAACAAGTGTTTTCTAAATCCTTCTAATCTTTTTTGAAAAACCTATGTTTCTATGTCAGTGGTGCTCAAACCTTTTTATGTCAAGGACCCCCACAATGATATGTATTTGGCCACGGAGCCCCAACTCAAAACATTTAGTTCCAGAACCACTCGGAAGCAACATTTGAGTTACAAATGTTCGCTCTAAAAATACATATATTCAAAGATTTGCACAAATTTGGAAGATTGTTCAAAGATATCTGCTATTTTTCAATAGTTAAAGTATTAACTAATTCTAGGCCTAAATGGCATAAATTAGTTGGTTTGCTGTTGGTTGGTTTTGTTGTTAACACCTTCTAAGCCAAGGGGGGCCCCTTAATGTTAAAACCGTACTATATCGCACATCCCCCCAGGGACTCTCAGCCACGTCGTACATTCCCGGACTTTGTCTTTAAAACCGGAATAAAAGCTTTTGATCCGAAAATCGGCGATCGTCTAACCTTCCCTAGTCACCACTCGTGCACTGATAGCTCATGCAGACCGTGCATGAAGCAGAGGTGACGTCAGCGCCTCTCCTTCTCCAAGGCACCTTCCACCCATCCGTTTACTGTCTACACACTCGAGCTCCTCCTGCAGCCATGCTTGGGGCTATGCTAGCGAAACTTTTCAGTTCTGTTCTTCAGTCACACATGGACTATTTGCGGGGACATTTACGTGAAAGGATCGCGCACGCGAAACGCACGGGGACATCGACGATCGGCCAAAACCCCCATTCTATCCCAACGGAGATCGAGAAAATCATGGTGAGTTACTGGCCTGGGGGGAAAAAAAAAAGAAAAAACAGCGGCGCTGTTCAAGATGGAGGGGCTGCGGGGTCATGTTTATAAACATAATATTATGTCTCAGATCACAATACAATAATAGAAATTTCACGGCTAATCTACCAACCACCATTCTATTTCGGACTGCAACGTGTTAAGTGGATTTCTGCAGAGCGCGTGCTTTATGTGAATTGATCGACCACTGAACAGTGGGGTTGAACATTTGGCCAGGCTCACAACAGCGCATTTTCTGGTGAAGACATTTTGTGCAGGGGTCTTCAACAGGGGGTTCCGGGACCCCCAGGGGGTCCGCAGAGGTTGTCCTCTGAGTTACTACAGCAGACATGAACGAGATAGGGACTGACAGATACATTATGGGCATACCAGCATGCCCATATATGGGCATATACTGATGACATCAGGGATCTCCATATATGGGCATGAAAGGGACTAGGACTGACAGATACATATATCTCCATATATGGGCATATCAGTAAGATTGCCAGCGCCAGAGCCCTCTATTGGAGAGTTGCGTCATCTCCGTTCACTTCATGGTTCAGGTCTTCTACATACACATCTATTGGTGAATAGTGACAAAGCGCTGAACCAGAAGTTTACAGAACACATTGGAATCTATGAGGGTAAAGTGGCATTTACAGTTACATAAACCACCTGGCCAGCGCTGTTTCTGACCGCGCATTGGCAGAAGTGTCTATACAAGGCTCTGGGCTGTGCAACATACTGTAGGTGCGACCAAACCACTAGTAGGCCACATTGGGCATGACTTTACGAAAACAACAAAAGGTTGACATATATAGAGAGATACAGCGACGATATGCTTAAAGGCCCGCTGACACTCCCCGAAAATTATAATAGTATGATACAGTAGGTCACGTGGTCTCTCTGAAAACGCTCTGAAATAGTCTGAAACTCATGTCAGTGTAATCTGCCCCTCGCTCCCCAACAACAGCTGACCAGGACAGTAAGTAGTCTAAGTACAGTCAATTAATTTGATTGGATTATAATTGCGCATTCCCACAATGACATCATAAGAATATTAACTCATATTTTTAGATGACTTTTTAAAGTGACAGTACCCCTTTAGGTGACAGTACCCCTTTAAACATCAGTGTTACGCAACATACCGGCATCACACTTGCAAAAACACCTGACAGAAATAAATGTCAGTTGTACGACATCACTGTGACTTTGGCTTTCAAACCAAAACATTAGTTCAACAGTTGTCCAACAGTTCTCTGTACATGAACTCAGAGAATTATCTTCCATAACGATCAACAACAAACAAAAAAGGAGCGACACTCTCAGGTAATTGGGGACAAAAGTTCAGACCGAATCAGTGCCGTGAAAGACCTTGTACCGCGTCCGTCCGGCGCGGTGACAGCCTATCGGGTACGGCACTAATTGACCTATATTTGGCTCGGCTTGTCACTGCAGCGCTCTCAGCTTCCCACCCAGCCTCCTTCACCTTGCCCGGCCGCCAGAGCTTCCAGGCACCGTGGGAGTCGCTTAATTAGAAGCTGCATTTGCACATTCTGCGGTGATCCCTTTTGGCCGGGGTGACGGCTATACAGCTCGCCAGCGTCTGTTGTCCGGCGGCCACCGCGGCCCTCCGTGACCAGAGTGCAGATCACCCTCCTTTTAATGAGCATATCCTCGTTGTCGGGGTGAAAACCTTGTATGTCCAAAACCGTTCGTTTAGCATTTTTCATTTTAAAAGTGATTTGAACTAGTGAAAACGGCCGATCTGCAAGCACACAACGCCTCGCGGCGCGAGGCGTTGTAGATCTGCTGTTTTCGCTACTTTTGTGCGACGGCCTTGTATGATGAAGCAGGGCTTTACTTTGCCAAAGAACGTACGCGTTTGAAACTTGGCGATACGAGGGTTTCCACCCGACAACGACGATATCTTCCCCTGCCCTGGGAATAGGTGGATTATAGCGTTGCTGCTGTCGTTGGCAGAAAGTTCATGTCTCCATATTTAAACTTGTGTTTTTGTTTTTCATAGATTAAATCAGTGTTTCCTAAATGGGGGTACACGGGGGTACTGCAGAGGGGTACAGGAGAAAATGGGAATATGTATTTTACTGTTATGGGTAACGACAAAACATTGACAGTCTGTGTGTGAACCTGCTAATCTGTAAATTGTAAAAGCAAATTACATCAATACCTTGACTAGCACAACTGCTATTGAATAGAAAGCAATGTTTATTTGTCATTATGCTGTTTTATTTTGTGAATATTGGCTTTGGAATTGGACTTTTGATGAGCTTTTGATCAGCAAAATGCCGTAGTCAGGAAATGTTCAGGCAACAAAAACATCAACGCTTTTAGCATAAAGGGCTTAACCCTCTAAGGCCCACGGTTGTAATATTACAACGTTTGTATTTTATCCAAAAAAAGGTTTAAATCATTTTATTTTAGCTCCCCCTACCACCTAAACACCACCATTGGATTCTATTGTTTAGTATTACAATGCCATTGGCCACAATATTTGCATATAAATACCCCCCACAGGGGCTGACATTCACACCCGCCACACCCGCTGAAATTCCAGAGTTTTGATGAACAACATCTCACTTTTTCATGGAAGCTATACCTCACAAAAACATAAGGAAAATGCCTGTACTATTTTTTTTGGTGATCATTAGAATGTCTAGAACATGTACATATGTTATTATTGTGAAAAATATCCCCCATATGTAAATTAGAGCATGATTTATGATTTTTGATGTATGGCTATAAAATCTTACAAAAACATTTTTTTGAAAAAAACATTACATTTTCCTCTTAACACTTGGGGAGCCAAACTCGTTCAGGGACGAGGTATGGCCACTAGATGTCACCCTGCCACAGGAAGTTATATCGTCGAGGGACGAGTCAACAAATAGTTAACTTTTCGAGACCGCAGCTTCCCTTTGCATGCCCTGAATCCATTACGTCACCCAGCCAGGGCAGGAAGCCCCCTGTCTCTCCCCACACGGAAGGATTTTACATGGCTTTAGATTCTACTTTGAAACATAAGAACGGCTTTATCTGAGAATGAGGTAAAAACAGCCCCATGGAGGCAGAGAGCTGATTGTTTTCACGGCGACACTTTACCGCGAATTTACCGCGATTTTTTTACCGCGAGTTTCGCGAGCGTTTGTAAACAAATGGAGTACCTCCTCAATCTTCTCTGGACACGCACGTGCACACGCACGAAGCTTGCGGGGCTCATCAAAACATAACGTAAGTCAATGGTGGCACCAGCAACAGCTATAAATGTTATAAACCTTGGCCGCCCATGTGTTAACACCTTCTAAGCCTGGCCGTACTCCCTCGGACTTCCTACTGGGTCCCATCAGCCACGCCGTCTATTCCCGGACTTTTGATATAAATTATAATAAAAAAAAAAAAAACATCGGAAATTCTTCTCTGTGTCTTTTTGGAGCGATCTGAAAGGGTTAATATGCTCTGACAGTCATTTTCTGGTGCTGGGTGTGATACTCCTAATATCCAGCAGGCCACGCCGTTGACTCACATTCTGGATGGATGGCTGGCCAGGAGGAGCCTCATCCTCTCCCCAGTGTTGAAACTCAGCAAGAAGCTCAAACAAGATGGCTGGTCTTTGTCTCTGTTCGTGGATCGCGGTTTCAATCACGTTCGGGCGCCGCTTCTCTATCGCTCCTTTCCCTGCTTCGCCGCACGTAAACGAATGGAATTGATCTCCCCTCCGCCTCGCCAAAGTAAGATCGCCGACCTCTGCAGGATGAATATGTACGCTGTGTCGAGCACTCCAGTACGTGTTGTTATCATGTGGGCTTTGTTTTTTTAAAACATGTTTGTAAATAAATGGCTTATTTCTTCGGCGCTACCTCTGTTCAGAGGGTTCTGCCGCGGCTTGCAACGTGTTAATAGGACTCCTACAACACCATCTGATTTTTTTCAATTTTTTATTTCAAGTATTTCTTAATGCGGGCCTTAGAGGGTTAAAGCTCCATGATACTGCACTGTGAACTTGTAGATTGTCTATTGTCTGTGCTATAGAAATATATTTCCAATATTTATTTTTTCAATCAAAAAAGTAATCAATGGAATAATAATGATATAGTTGATATTCTCAGTCGTAATGTTTGTTTTCACTGATAGCGGGGCAGGTAAATGCATTTTTGCACTAAAATACTTCACAAGTGGGAAGAAACCTAAAACTTTTCACAAGTACTCCTTAGGGGTTGTTCCTATGATAAAACACGTTAGACACTGAAAAATCAAAATGGCTGCCATGTTTCCAAGATGGCTGCCTCTGAACAGTACGCCAGCCAGTTAATGTCCGATTTTCATAATATTAGAGTTGTTTTGTAGGTTTTAAAACATCGTGAGTTCATTTATTACTCTTTTAAAGCAGCCAGAATAACTTTTCTGACTTTTGGTTGGGTCTTTCCTCACCTGGGACCCCCCAAACAGACCCCTGAGCTTATCTGAGTAGTCGCTTTGCTCCTGCTCCAGAGCAATGTTAAATTAGATCATAACTGAAGCATTAAAGTTGTTGTAACTGGGCTCTGAAAGCAAAAATGAGTAGTAGCAGGGGTCCCGGACCCCTAGGGGGTCCTCAGAGTTACTACAGGAGGCCTGCCGAATCTTGATGGGGAAGTTCCTTTTTTTTTATATGTATATATATTTTTACATTTGAAACTGTTTTTATTAGTATTCTCAGTATGATTTATAACATGTGTGTGTTAGACAGACAGGTTCACAGGTATTGCAAGAATTAAGGTATTGCAACTTCTCACTTTGGGCGCACAGTCTAACATGTCCATTTATTGCATTGCACTAAAACTGACAACACAACACACACACCTCTTTGTTATCGTCACCCCAAAACCCGCACCCTATCCTCTTAAAGAGCTCACGGTCAATTGTACCCAAAGAAATTCACTACTATACATGTCCTCCCTAATAATGTTGACAGTTTCCACTATATCATTTGCAGGGAGGAGAGTGCAAGGCAGGTTATTGTTTGAGCAGCTGCACCGTCCCTTGTAACCTGCTTTGCAAACACATTTGATGAGCTTTGCCTTTGCAGCAGGGATGGCAAGAAACCTGACTGGAACATACCCTCCACTCTCTGAATTCCATCTATTTTTTCAATTGATGGAAGCTCAGGGCAATTTGTCAGGTATGACGAAGTAGGCATCATAATACGATACCTTCATCAAGGGACATGATTTTGAGGAAGTGCAAACACATGAAGAGGCTGATACCCCTATTCCTTATCAAGTCCTTGCCTCCGGTACAAAAAAAGGAAATTGATATATTCGAGTGAGTTCAAGTTGATGTTACAAATGTCAAGGGTTCCTTTGCGTTTTTCAGGTGTTGACTGGGGAAGAACATTTGTTGGAATCACCAAAAAGACATGGGTCAATGCCTACTTGATGATGATGATGATGATGATGATGATGATGACCAAGCCACTAACCGCTTCAAGGACCTTGGCAAGGTCATTGGCCATTCCTCCTGAGCTTATAAATTGTGAGCTTCCATCAACATTGCAGTCCGAACATTTTGCATGCCATGTTTACAGTTCAAAAGGTCCAACAACCCTGGGATTACTCAGATGGGAACTATTTCTGTCAAATAACTTGGAGGGTGAGATGCTACCTCCAACTCGTGCTGCACTGCTACCACATTACCTCCGTGCCAACTCCGTCACAATGCAGGATAAATCATACCTGACAAATTTCCCTGTGCTTCCACCAATCGAAGAAAATAGATGGAATTCAGAGAGTGGAGGGTATATTCCAGGTTTCAGTTTTCTTGCTCTCCCTGCTCCAAAGGCAGTACTTGAGCCCATCAAATGTGTCTGCAAAGCAGGTTGTAAGGGACGGTGCAGCTGCTCAAATAACCTGCCTTTCACTCTATGCTATGGTGGAGACTGTGTCAACACTATTAGGTTGGACATTGAAGATGATGATGATGATGAAGACGAATATATCCTGCATGTCTGAAATTACTGTAGTGTAGTGAATCTCTTTGGGCGTAATTAACCATGGGCTCTATAAGAGGATAAGGTGAGGGTTTTGGGGTGACAATAACAAAGAGGTGTGTGTGTGTGTGTGTGTGTGTGTGTGTGTGTGTGTGTGTGTGTGTGTGTGTGTGTGTGTGTGTGTGTGTGTGTGTGTGTGTGTGTGTGTGTGTGTGTGTGTGTGTGTACAAACATTCCCGTGTCATTCCATCCATGTTTCATCTCTGTGATAACTTGGAAATGTTTGCATCTTTGACAGCCAATACACCAGATGTTGTTGTGGTTGATGAAGAGTCCAGGGAAGTGTCTGTATTGGAGATGGCCTGCACCTTTGACCCTAGCCTAGAGGAAGCTTTCATGACCAAGGTCATTAAATACCAACCTCTCCTAAATACGATCTCAGAGCTGGGGTACAGGTGCAGACTATTTGTTTTCATATTTGGCAGCCTAGGACATACCCACAGGCTGGTTGTTAGAGGGTTTCAACAACTTGGAGTGCCTAAAAAAGAGGCAAAAAGGCTGGCAAAGTATTGTTCCGTCTCCGCTATAATCGGCAGCCGCCACATATGGCGGAGACGCTGTTACTTATACCCGTAGAGTACCAAGTGCCTTGCTATTGTATCATGAAGACATAATGCCATGATTTTGTAAATGTTACTCTACTGCACCTATACTATTTGTGTCCTTGTATGCATCTCCTTTGTGTGGACATAAATAAATGGTTAAAATGTGTGTGTGTGTGTGTGTGTGTGTGTGTGTGTGTGTGTGTGTGTGTGTGTGTGTGTGTGTGTGTGTGTGTGTGTGTGTGTGTGTGTGTGTGTGTGTGTGTGTGTGTGTGTGTTGTCAGTGTGAGTGCAGTGCAATAAATGGAAATGTTGTTCTGCACCCAAAGTGAAAAGTTGCAATACCTTCATTATTGCAATCCCTGCAGTAACAGCTGTCAACCATAACTGTTTTAACACCTTCTAAGCCTGGTCGTACTCCCTCGGACTTCCTACTGGGTCCCATCAGCCACACGTCTATTCCCGGACTTTTGATATAAATGATAATAATAAAAAAAAAAAACATCGGAAATTCTTCTCTGTGTCTTTTTGGAGCTATCTGAAACGGTTAATATGCTCTCACAGTCATTTTCTGGTGCTGGGTGTGATACTCGTAATATCCAGCAGGCCACGCCGTTGACTCACATTCTGGATGGATGGCTGGCCAGGAGTGGCCTGATACTCTCCCCAGTGTTGAAACTCAACAAGGACAACACACAAGATGGCTACTCTGTCTCTGTTCGTGGATCGCGGTTTCAATCACGTTCGGGCGCCGCTTCTCTATCGCTCCTTTCCCTGCTTCGCCGCACGTAAACGAATGGAATTGATCTCCCCTCCGCCTCGCCAAAGTAAGATCGCCGACCTCTGCAGGATGAATATGTACGCTGTATCGAGCACTCCATTACGTGTTGTTATCATGTGGGCTTTGTTTTTTTAAAACATGTTTGTAAATAAATGGCTTATTTCTTCGGCGCTACCTCTGTTCAGAGGGTTCTGCCGCGGCTTGCAACGTGTTAACACAAAAAACATTATAAATAATACTGAGAATACTAATAAACCATCAAAGTACAATACATAAAACCAGGATACATAAAAACATTCAAAGTTTCAAATGTAAAAAAAAAAAGAAAAAAAAAAGATCTCATCGAGATTTGGCAGGCCCCCTGTAATAGCTCTGAGGACCCCCCAGGGGTCCCGGACCCCCCGTGGAAGACCTCTGTTATTTGCTACTAGTCATTTTTTATTTCAGAGCATATTTCAGATCTAATTTAACATTGTTCTGGTGCAGGAGCAGAGCGATTACTGAAATAGGCTCAGGGGTCTGTCTGGGGGGTCCCAGGTGAGGAAAGACCCCAACCAAAAGTCAGAAAGGTTATTCTGGCTGCTTTAAAAGTGTAATAAATGAACTCAGGATGTTTTAAAACCTACAAAACAACTCTAATATTATGAAAATTCGATATTAACTGGCTGGCGTACTGTAAAACATATCCGAAAAGGCGGCCATCTTTAAAACTGGCGGACATTTTGAAAATTAAGTGTCTAATGTGATTTTTCTAAAGAATGACCCAAGAGGTACACTCTGTAAAATTGTGGTGCTTCTTTCCAGAACTGAAGTATTGTTCTCCTTAACAGCCCCGCTATGAGTTGTAGAGCAGTGGTTCTCAAACCTTTTGGGCTTCAGTACCCCCTTTTCCTGATTGCTGAATCCAAGTACGCCCTTTAATTGACAACATTTTGATCTCACTATGTCACTATATTGACAATAAAACTAAGGAACGTATTGTTTTCTATTCAGTAACAATTGCTAATCAAATTGTTTCCTTAATTTGGTTTAAAGCTTTACAGCAGCACGTTCACACACATTTGTCAAGTTTTATCATTAAACATGTCAGTAAAATCAATGTTTCTATTTTCCATTTCTGTCAATTCCCATCTCTCAAGTACCCCCTGTAGTACCTCTGCGTACCCCTAGGGGTACACGTACCCCTTTTCGAGAAATAGAGGACATCTTCCTTCGCTCGTTGAGCCACATTTTTGGCGACGCTTAATCATTATTCCTGCTCCTTCTTCTCGCCCTCTCCGCACACACGGTAACTTATGTCCAGAAACATTTAAATATGCAAAGGGAGCTTAAATTAAACATGCAAGCTCTCCTCTGGGCCTGTCAGAGCAGGTGAAGTGGAGTGCCATGGAAACCCAGCCGAAGACACTCACTGATGCTCATTTAATTAGATCACGAAGCACGGACATCAGCGCGCTGCTGTCCCGACTCCCCACACAATGTTTTAATCCTCAAAGACCCGGAACGTGCCCGAGTCGCGTTAGATTTTAACCACTTCAACCAGTATTTTATGCTTCAACTGTTGAAAAAATAGCAGATCTACAAGCTCGCAGCGCGGCACCGAGTGCCGCGCTGCGAGCTTGTAGATCTGCTATTTTTTTTAAATCGTGAAAGCCTTTGTATATCTTTGACTCCGATCTTTGACCCGACTTCTAAATCCTTCCTCTAAATCAGCGGTTCTCAAACTTTTTCATGTCAAGGACCTCCCAAATTACAGGTATTTGGCCGCAGACCCCCCCCATCTCAAAATATGTTGTTCCAGCCAGGGACCACCCCAGAAGCAGAGATTTGAGTTACAAAAGTTTGCTTTGAAAAATATATATCGAACATTTTCCACACATTTTCACGACTTACAAGCTCGCAGCGCGGCACTCGGTTCCGCGCTGTGAGCTTGTATATGCTATTTATCAATAATTCTAGGCCTAAATGTTTTAATCAGCAGCCTCTCGTTCATTCCTCTGTCATATTTACATATCCCCCCTGCCTCTGGCATTATGCTTTATGTTTTGGGTAGGACTTGTGTGTGATGACAATAACAATCTGTGGATGAGGACAAAGTCATTAATGAATATGGATGTTTATGAGGCTGACATTGAGGGCACCTGGCGTCAGGCACCCGGGAACTATTGAATATTGATTGAATATTTTATTAGACAATACAAAAATAAAATGTAGTACAGTACAAGTACAGTTAACCCTTGTAAGTACCTATCTCGAACTTATTTTGGGGATTTCAGAACCAGGCGGTAGTATTAGGGATGGGACAATAAGCCATATTGTAGTTTATCGTGATAAAAAAAAACACTCACGATAATCGTATCGTGGAGATTTAATGTATTGTGGTGTCGTCCTCCGTCATGCACTGGGATCAATTCACCTTTTATTTGCTGGGCTGCATATCCGGTACCACTATATATTTGGTAAAAGGTACTTCTAATATACATACTTGATGTCCTTTTTCACTCTATAAAAAGTCTTTGCCCGGGGATAATGGTTATCGCGATAATATCGTAAATCGCGATTTCTTTTGTCACAATAATCGTGATATGACATTTTATCTATCCCGAACTAATTCGGGAAACGTATACCATAATGTTATAAAACGTTTGGATCGCCCAGAACCGCATTTTTTTCACTGACATATAGCAAGACAATGTAACAGCTACATGTTTTAAGGGAGGTAGTCAAGGAATTCCACACTTGGGTGGCATTGTTATAGAAGGAGAATTTTGCCTAACTACTACTATAGTGGCAAGCAAACTGACACTAGGGCTGACCTTCGATTGTAATTATTGTCGGGGCTATTGTCGGTTGCATAAGCGATAACCGTTTCTTCCTCATAATAAAGCTCCCTATTTGCACATTAAAAACAATACAATGAGGAAGTTTATATTAAATAATTGCTTGTTGTTGTCGGCTTGTTGTTAAAGGACCTACACCATGCTTTTAAAACTCAATTTTTTGTATAAATATATGCTCAAAATTGAGTCTTAGACAGGTTTTAACCCTCAACAAACACTCTGACCATTCATTTTGTTTCTTCTAGCTCTGCTATAATGATGCTCTCCAGCTGCAATACCAAAACGGCCTCTGTTTGCTCAGGGGCGCATCTAGTGGGGTTTTTCCACCCCTCCCCCTCCCTCCTCCCCTCCTCTCCACTCCTCCCCGGACCCCACGTTGACAACAAATAATGTTAATATTGGGCCAATACAAAAATAGGATAATGTTGCAGCTCTGATTATAGCCTACTGTAGGCCTATGTTGTATGTTATAGGCCTACTGTCAAATGACACAGGGCGACCGTTGCTAGACCAGACATTACAGAAAGTTAATCTACATTAGACAATCAACCCCACCCGCATTGTATTTATGTATAATGTATAAAAATGTATGAAATATAACAGCCCATAAACCATAAAACTGTCTCCGCGACTCACAAATGGGTCCCGACCCAGTGTTTGGGAAACAGAGGGAAGCATCCATTTCATAGTAAAGTCGACGTTCAGAATCGCTGATTGTAGGCTATATTCTTCACTGCATACTACGTATCACTCACGGTAGAACAATGTTTATTTTAGCGATAATGAACCAAGGACATCATAGCCTAGTATAGAACAGTGGTTCCCAAACTTTTTGACCGTGAGCTCCGGGGGCCCCAGGCCCCGCTCGCGCAGCCCGAGACGGTGCACCTCCGTCGGGCTGCGGAGCTCCGCACCCACCCGGCCCGCACCTCCGGAGCTCGCGGAGCTTGAACCACTGTTCTATACTAGGCTATGATGTCTATGAAATGGATGCGGGGGGGAGCTCGAACCACTGTTCTATACTAGGCTATGGTGTCTATGAAATGGATGCGGGGGGATCTCGCGGAGCTCGCTGAGCTCCGGAGGCGCGGGCCGGGGCTGGTTTGTGGTTTGTGGCAAAGGCAAAGCCAAGCTTGATCTGGGCTAGGGTTTCGTAACTGTCCAAAATTAAATGGTAGGGTTTTCTTCACAGCCACAGGACCATCGCCATTAAAAATAGTCTTTTGTTTCCTTGATAGAAGGGACAAAGCTTGGGTCCTCGCAGTCTATAACGTCACATGCGTCAACTCTCAGAACAGCACTGTTCTGAGAACCCGTGGAAAGCTTTTCAACTCTGCCTTCCCAAAAACAGAGAAAGACACAATGGTCAGAAATAGGACTTTGTGAGGATAGAAGGTGCCAGTGGGACCCCAAAAAAAGGTTTTAAAATAGAAAAAGTGAAAATTCATGGTGTAGGTCCTTTAATGTTAACACGTGTGTGAGGAGGAGGTGACGCTATCACCTATCGCGCATGAGTGGAGCGAGGCGTAAGCTAAGGCATGCAGCCCCCCTAAGGACAAACGTCCGCGGCCGATTAATCTAATTTCTTTTTCAAGTTCGAATCCCTTGCCATCGAACGAAGCTTCGAAGCTTCGAATATTTTGGGTCAGCCCTAACTGACACTGTGAGAACCAACCAAGGGCAAAGGCAATAAGCTGCACCACCTACTGTCTGTTTATTGATGTTTTGGAAACAGTCAATAATTGTAGACAGACAGACATACAGAACAGTGTATATATGTTTTTAGTCCAGTATCTGGCTTAAAGTCCTGTTCGCAATTTGGTGTTAGGGGAGTTTCTCACCTGAACTGAGTCAGTGGGTCCCTAGACATTAAAAATCACAGAGGTGCTCGTCCGCCATAGTGCCAGGAATGGCGCAATGGCCAAATCAAATATGGCTGCCATCGGCTATGATGAAAATCCAACTTTTCTGTTTCTGGGTGTATATGCACATGTAATACCTCTATTTGGACTAATTGTGGTGTGGGGAATTCATTTCTGATATTGTTTTGACCATTTTGGTCGATTTGGACCTCAAAAGGTCATGGTCAAGGTCATTTTGCTATTCCGAAGACCGTGGGCCATAACTTGGCCATTGTTAGGAGTAAAAACAGGTGCAGTAGGTCTAAATCAACTAATGCTGACATGTATAATTCATTTCTGACATTGTTTTGACCATTAAGGATCATCTTGTCTTTGAAATATCAATGTCAATGCCATTTTTCAAAAACGATTTTGTTCATTACTTGCACTTTTATAGTATTTTGTGTAAGTTTGTTACTATTTTATAGTAAGTTTGTTTTGTTTATAACAAAAGACATACTAGTGAGAAATACAACAAGTAAGCATCCACATTTAACTTTAAATTGGGGTTTAAAATGGGTGTTTTAATGAGCAAATAAGACTATTTACGAATAAAAGTGACAAATAAAATTACACAACAAAATCACACACACAATTAAATAACAATTTCCCTCAAAGTGCACCATATTGGGATTGTGTGCATGCAAGTTAGTATGAGGTGTTTTTACAGGATTGATTTGGCATTGTTCCATGGCAAAATATGATGCACAGAACTCCATCAGTGTCGAGTATCTTGCTTCAGACATGGCAGGAGTGTACTAAAGTCAAAGTGCTCCTTCCATCCATCAGAGCTTGACATTGACTTTTTGAGGCAGTTGTCCTTTGGACAAGTATATTTCCCATTCACTTGTCCGGAGACAAAAGTCACTTGTCCGGATAAAAATTTCATACATTGAAATAATAACAAAAGGACGGCTAATGACCCCCCTTGCTACCTCCACTCCATAGTATGGGCACTTGTCCCGGACAACAGGACAAGCCTTTATGTCATGCCCTGTTCCATGTTCCATTGGTTCTAGTCTTTCCTCAGGTTCCTTGGCTGTTCAAGCAGGTGGCAAGAAATGCGCTAGAAAGGTGCCTTGTTGGTCTCAGCAGTTGTACTTCTCTGCTACCAATACTGTGTCTTGTTCTGTCAAGGTCTTTGCCTCTCCAAAGTTTGTTAGACATTGTACTCGGTCAGAAGCCATAACTACATGTTTAATCCTCACCTGGCCCATGCAGTCATCTCCTGTCTCCAAGGCATATGTGCCTTGATCACTGTCTTGGCTAGTGGTGCTCCAAGATGAGACTGCTTGATGCAGTGCAAGTGAGTCTCACCAGTGCCATACTGCTGCCAGATCTCCTTCATCCCCAGTGCTTGGAAATATGGGGTGTAGTATAGCAGTAATGTGAAGGAGACAACAACTCTCTGGGGTCCGCTCATAGTTCCGACATCCCATTATTCTGACCATTAGGTTAGTGAAGGTTAGGGATAGGCTTAGTTATAATGGAGGCTGTACATGCACCAGGTGACAGGCTCCTCAATCCTATACAAGATGTCTGGGATCTCTTCTCCACTAGCGACATCATCAACAGAGACAACAGAGCTGATAATGGTAAATGGACTGCATTTACAGTATATAGCGCTCTTCTCCAAAGCGCTGTACAATGTATTTCACATTCACCCATTAACACACACATTCACACATACATTCACACCAAGAAACCATGCAAGGTGCTCATCGGGAGCAGTTAGGGGTTCAGTGTCTTGCTTAAGCACACTTCGACAAATAAGCAGGAGGAGACATAAATCGACCCTGGAACCTTCAGATTCCAAGGCAGCCGTTCTACCTATATCGCCACAAGCTTGAATGGCCACCATATTCCGAACACACAGCTGGAGAGCTGTTTGTTCACCTCAGACACCCAGAATGTGTAAAGTTGATGAGGGATGGGTGCGTCTATCGACTCTGTTATCTCTGATGATGATGAGTGGCTCCCTGCAAAAGGGGCTGGAGGTGAAGAGATCCCAAAGATTGAACTAGATTGAGGAGGCTGTCACCAAGCTGCTGGTACATGTGGAGTCAACTGGCCCTATTATAACTAAACCTACCCATAACCCTAACCTAATGGAGGGAGTAATGGGTCGCCAGGATTATGAGTGGACCCCAGAGAGTTGTCGTAGTGATACTGTACTTCCAAGCACTGGGGATTAAGTAGATCTGGTAGCAGTATGGCACTAGGTGTGCAGCGGCACATGCTTCTACAGCATCAAGCAGTCTCTCATCTTGGAGCACCACTAGCCAAGACAGTGATCAGGGGACATATGCCTTGGAAACTGGAGATGACTGCATGGGCCAGGTGGGGACTAAGCATGCAGCTATGGCTTCTGACCGAATACAATATCTAACAAACTTTGGAGAGGCAAAGACCTTGACAGAACAAGACAGCATTGGTAGCAGAGAAGTACAACTGCTGCCTGAGACCAACAAGGCACCTTTCTAGTGCATGTCTTGCCACCTGCTTGCAACAGCCAAGGAACCTGAGGAAAGACTAGAACCAATGGAACATGGACGGATGCAAGGATTCGACTCTCGAGGATATGGCTGCCTTGCTGAATACATCCTGTAAAAACACATCATACTAACTTGGATGCACACAATCCCAATATGGTGCACTTTGGAAATTGTTATTTAATTTTATGTGTGCTTTTGTTGTGTGATTTTATTTGTCACTTTTATTCGTAAATAGTCTTATTTGCTCATTTAACCCTCTAAGGCCCACGGTTGTAATATTACAACGTTTGTATTTTATCCAAAAAAAGGTTTAAATCATTTTATTTTAGCTCCCCCTACCACCTAAACACCACCATTGGATTCTATTGTTTAGTATTACAATGCCATTGGCCACAATATTTGCATATAAATACCCCCCACAGGGGCTGACATTCACACCCGCCACACCCGCTGAAATTCCAGAGTTTTGACGAACAACATCTCACTTTTTCATGGAAGCTATACCTCACAAAAACATAAGTAAAATGCCTGTACTATTTGTTTTGGTGATCATTAGAATGTCTAGAACATGTACATATGTTATTATTGTGAAAAATATCCCCCATATGTAAATTAGAGCATGATTTATGATTTTTGATTTATGGCTATAAAATCTTACAAAAAACATTTTTTTGAAAAAAACATTACATTTTCCTCTTAATAGGACTCCTACAACACCATCTGATTTTTTTCAATTTTTTATTTCAAGTATTTCTTAATGCGGGCCTTAGAGGGTTAAACACCCATTTAAAACACCCCTTTGAAGTTAAATGTGGATGTTTACCTGTTGTATTTCCCACTAGTATGTCTTTTGTTATAAACAAAACAAACTTACTATAAAATAGTAACAAACTTACAAAAAATACTATAAAAGTGCAAGTAATGAACAAAATCGTTTTTAGAAAATGGCATTGACATTGATATTTCAAAGACAAGATGATCCTTAATGGTCAAAACAATGTCAGAAATGAATTATACATGTCAGCATTAGTTGATTTAGACCTACTGCACCTGTTTTTACTCCTAACAATGGCCAAGTTATGGCCCACGGTCTTCGGAATAGCAAAATGACCTTGACCATGACCTTTTGAGGTCCAAATCGCCCAAAATGGTCAAAACAATATCAGAAATGAATTCCCCACACCACAAGTAGTCCAAATAGAGGTATTACATGTGCATATACACCCAGAAACAGAAAAGTTGGATTTTCATCATAGCCGATGGCAGCCATATTTGATTTGGCCATTGCGCCATTCCTGGCACTATGGCGGACGAGCACCTCTGTGATTTTTCATGTCTAGGGACCCACTGACTCAGTTCAGGTGAGAAACTCCCCTAACACCAAATTGCGAACAGGACTTTAAGTCAGATACTGTATTATTTTGTTCTATTGCCAAAGACTTCAACTACAATCCAGTGGTGTAGAGCTGTCAGTCAGCAGGTTTCTGTGAGGAAACAAAATCAAAACACCAGCAGCCACGGGATTAATGGAAATCAAAGTGATTTCAGCAAAGCCAATAAGAAGCAGATAAGATTGTGGTTTGATTGTTCTCTGGACAGCTTTCAAGGAAGGAGAGAATGATGAATGAGTGAAGTGAGTTCCTTCAGTGTACTCACCTACAAACCCTTCTACAGTTTATATTCAGTTAAATACAGTAGTTTTCTAGGTGTTGGGGTGGCAGGCCTCAACTAGGGTTGGGATCCTTTTAGGCTTTTAACGATTCAACACTTACCTTTAACTATTCCAACGGGGGGTTCCAAATGGACCCTTACAGATCTGTACAGATGGAAACAACGGTGCAAACGAACAAAAGTGTGCAACGTTAGTCTCGCGTAGCCAGACAACTATTCCACAGTCTTTGCATGCTATATAGAGTCTGGAACTATACACCTCCTATAATGGAAACTGGCATTTCCGTCCAAGAAAATATATTTTAAAATGTCATTTCTGATAAGCAGCAAGCTAAATATGCTTAGATGATTTTTATTTATATTAGGATAAATGTGCACTGGAGTGGGGCGGAGGCTATTCCAGACTGTATGACGGGAGCATTTCCAAATCGCGGAGTCAACAGTCTATCCACGCGAGGACAACACAAACGACACGAATCCAACTGAAGCGACCTTCGCTTCCCCCCAACTCCACCCAGAGAGACACAGAAATGTTTTGGGCGTTCGGTTTTGATTCCCCCTTTTCCCGGGTGTTTCACCATGATTCCGACTGGACTTTTTCTCCAACGCTGACCAGCGTGACCAAAGCGAAGAGATTGAAGCGACTAGAAAAGCATATACTGTCAGGGGTGCCCACACTTTTTTGACTTGAGAGCTACTTTTAGAATGACCAGCTCAACATGGTCTACACACCCCAAAGAAAAAAAAAATCCAGAGGGTTTTTTGGAATAGTGACACTGCAGGATTACATAGGACAAACTCACTGACTTGAAATGGGAAATAGTGGGGGGGGAGGCTTCATCCCATTCTGTATGGAAGTGGTGGGTTTTTGGGTTATTTGTAATGCTAGTGACTTGAAAACAAATCACATTGCATTGAGGGGTTTGTGAAGGGAGCTGACAAGCCCTTCTTGATGTCAATCAAGTCACCTTAATTCAAGAGATTCAAGAGGGGTTTTGTGGGCTTTATAATTTTTAGGGGCATGTCAAGTGGTCTACCTGCACAGCCTTTGTGATCTACTGGTAGATCATGATCTACCTTTTGGGCACCCCTGCTGTACATCGTCAGGTTTGAATCCCCTGTCAGAGTCGTGGTGGCTCTTAACATGAAAACCACTGCTATTGCACTAGTATATCAGACACGAAGTCCACATACAGTAACATGGAACAATGGAACTCAGGGAGTTTGGTGTTAACCTTTTTGCATCACTGTATAAATGGCACATAGTGCACTTGTCTTGTATAGCGCCTTTATGCAAGGCACTTTACATACATTGTGCATTACATTCACCCATTCACACACATTCATTACATTCACCCATTCACACACACATTCGTTACATTCACCCATTCACACACACATTCATACACCGATGGCAGAGGAAACCATGCAAGGCACCAACCTGCTCACCGGGAGCAACTAGGGGTTCAGAGTCTTGCTCAAGGACTCTTCCACACTAACTCTGGGGGAGCCCGGGGTCGAACTGGGAACCCTTCGGGAACCCTCAGTATTCTAGCTAAGACGGCAACTCTACCCCTGCACCACTGCCGCCTGTGTATAATTATTGTACCACTGTTTGCAAACTGTTATTAAAGCAGGCAATATCGATCAATCAAAACCCTACAGTCCCAGTGGAGAGACTGGAACATGTGGACACTTGCTGTGTGTTATCGGCCACATGCACACACCCACCCACACGCACACACGCACACACACACACACACACACACACACACACACACACACACACGCACGCACGCACACACGCGCACACACACACACACACACACACACACACACACACACACACACACACACACACACACACACTTTTGTCTTCCAGCACAGTGACTCATCAGAACATCTCGTTATGCTCTGCAAGTGGCAGCGACTATGAAGTGTGTTCTCCCTTGATAAACGGATCCAAACACACACCCGGCCCACTGGGCTGATTTAATCCATTAAGACTTGGAACGTTTTAACCTCTTTAACAATTACTTTATATGCTTTAACCAGAACTTGACACTAAGGTCTCAGAGGCACTTGCCCGTCGGGCAAGTACAGGTCATGTTCTACTTGCCCAAAGGTCATGCCCACTTGCCCGAAAAGTAAAAGTAAGATTTCAATTACTGCTCGATTGAACTCTTATTTCTTTACTTTCTGGGGCTGTGCAAAAAAATGTCACACTGTATCTCAATAACAAATCCAAATACCAAATATCTACATAGCTATGCCTATGATTGAATATGTCTATGGTTTCATACTTGTTATTTTACATTTTTAAGTGTAGCATAAGTAAAAACAGCACATTATAAGCAAACAGTGTTCTTATTTTACATTCCGCAAGACCACATTCAGGTGTTTAGACAGATATTTCTTGTTGTGTTGATAGACAATTGCGCCCACTCTCAAATGAGCACTTGCCCGGGCGGGCAACCTGACAGAAAACTTCACCTGCCCGAATGTTTTATTTACCTGGCGGGGGCAGGTGGGCAAGCCTTAGTGTCAATGCCTGTTTAACTATTACAACATAGCAGATATACACAAACACCAAGGGCTGCGCTGTGAGCTTGTAGATCTGCTGTTTTTGAAAAATCGTGAAAATGAGTTCCAAATCTTTGAATATATCATTTTCAAAGCAAACCTTTGTAACTCAAAACTTTGCTACTGTGGGGGGACACTGGAACAACATATTTTGAGTTGGGGGTCCCGCAGCCAAATACCCATAATTTTGGGGGTCCTTGACACTGACGCTGAAAAAGACTTTTAGAAGTCGTCTATAGAATCGGGTCAATATATTCAAGACTTGCCAAAATTTTCATAATTTTGCACTCAAAAAAATAACTAAAGGGCTGATATACAAGCTAGCAGTCACGCTGTGAGCTTGTGGATCTGCTTTTATTTTTTCAAAAGCTAAAGTATAAAATAATGGTTAAAGAGGTTTAAATCTAGAGTGACAGTGATATGTGTTAGGGCTGTCAAAATTATTACATAATCGTCTAATCGCAATTATTTGGCATAATCGCGATTATTTTTCATAATTGTCATAATCGTTTTCCATGTTGTTAAAGTAAAAAAAAAATAGTGGGAATAGCAGATCTAGATCAGCTATTTTTTTAAGAATAAAGTAGTCAAATATGTCAGTAATATCTTTGTATATTTAGGTTATGTGCAACTTCAAAGCCTAAAAGCCAAACAGAAATGTAATTTTTCCACGACAAGTAAATCGTAAATCGCAATTATTCGAGTGACGATTTTTGTCATGTAAAACGCCATAATCGTGACATTCCTGATGTGCGTTCCCGATCTACACGGGTTAACTTTGGGACGAGAGGGACCCGGAGTGGAGAGAAGGCTTGTTGTGTTCTCGCTTCAGCAGAATGAGATTGGAACAGTTGTGCTGGAAATAATTGCCTTTGTCAGGGGAGCCCTTGAGGAAGACATGTGTCAGTCTCGCACGTGTACACACACTCGCGCGGGCGCTCGCTCGCGCACACACGCGCACGGCGCTAAATTGCATTAACCCACCTGATCCGGGAAAGCTTCCATGTCGCGTTAGATTCTAACCATTTAAATCTTTATTTTATCTATCTATGAATGCGAGAAGTCTCTGCGTGCGTGCATGTCTGCGTGTCTGCGTGTCGGTAATCCGCGTATCTCGAGAACCGTTCGTCCCACCGGCTTCAGATTCGGCACGCGCGTTCCCCGCCGCGGCACGGAGTGCAGTGCCGGGCCTCGACCCGACCCGACGCGCGGTTTTCCCTAACCGGCGCGAAACGTTCGGAATCTCCTTATGCGGGGCTGATTGTTGACATCAGGCTGTTCCGGAGGAAATCGGCGCAAGCGCTGACTCATTGTGACATCACATCATAAAAGGCTCTGAGATCACGTACGCCACATGAGTCAACAAAAAAATGCCATGGTTACGTATTCTGATGTTCCTATATGGGCATAAAAGGACACAGGCAAACATATGGTCAAAACGGCTCTTATGACAACAGGTATAATGGGGTTTGCATTAAAGGGAGGGGCATTCATTCCCTATTTCAAATTCGGCACGCGCGTTCCCCGCCGCAGCAGGTAGTGCAGTGCCCGGCCTCGACTCGATCCGATACGCGATTTTCTGGAACCAGCACGAAAGGTTCGGATTCTGATGTCTGACATCAGGGTTTTCCGGAACCGGCACTGTGTCTGCATAGATCTCCATTTATGGGCATAAAATGGATGCAGACAGACAGATACGGATATCTCCATATATGAGCATAAATGGACACAGGCAAACAGATGGTCAAAGATCTCCATATATGGGCATAAAATGGACGCAAAAATACAGATACAGATATCTCAATATATGGGCATAAATGGACACAGGCAAACAGATGTTCAAAACGGGTCCTATGACAACAGGTATAATGGGGTTTGCATTAAAGGGGGAACCAGCACTGTGTCTGCAACACAGTCGGAGGCACAGACAGTAGATACAGAGATCTCCATAATGGGCATAAAGGGACACAGACAAACAGATACAGAGATCTCCATATATGGGCATGAAATGGATGCAGACAGACAGATACAATATCTCCATATATGAGCATAAAGGGACACAGGCAAACAGATGGTCAATACAGGTCCTACAGAGATCTCCATATATGGGCATAAAATGGACGCAGACAGACAGATAACTCCATATATGGGCATAAATGGACACAGGCAAACAGATGGTCAAAACGGGTCCTACAGAGATCTCCATATATGGACATAAAATGGACGTAGACAGATAGATATCCCCATATATGGGCATAAATGGACACACGCAAACAGATGGTCAAAACAGATCCTATGACAACAGGTATAATGGGGTTTGCATTAAAGGGTGCGGCATTCATCCCCTATTTACATTGTTCCCGAGTTGGCCAGGGTGCTGACTAGACCCTGGCCAAGTCAGCACCTAGAAGCTCGGCCTAC
Source organism: Nannobrachium achirus (assembly GCF_963921795.1). Classification (NCBI taxonomy): domain Eukaryota; kingdom Metazoa; phylum Chordata; class Actinopteri; order Myctophiformes; family Myctophidae; genus Nannobrachium; species Nannobrachium achirus. The sequence goes on from NC_137830.1 coordinate 6,801,083, forward strand.
TAGAAGCTCGGGCGGCCGAGCTTCTAGTACTTATAAATAGCAGACCTACAAGTAAGACTCCCTAATTGGGAGATAAGCGACCGCCAGGTCGCAGCGTGATTTTAGAGCAAAATGTGTAGGAGCAGTGTCCAAAAATGTGTTTAAAAAAATCGTCCTGATGCTGGCACTATATGGGACAGATCCATGTTGATGACATGAGTGTAGACATACTGTGTACCAATTTGCGTGATTTTAGGGCAAAATTTGTAGGAGCAGTGTCCCAAAATGTGTTTTGCAAGAATCGGCCTCATGGTGGCGCTAGAAGAGGGGCATGTGAGAATTGATGTGGGTGGAGGTTTTGGTTTGGCAGGCAAGGAGTGTGTTTACAAAATTTGGCATGAATCGGGGCAACGGTTGCGGAGATATGAGCAGGGCAAAAGTGTGATGTGTGACAGACTGACGGACTGACAGCCGGTGGCGGTTTTGATAGTAACTGCGACCTGGCGGTCGCAACAAGCTCATAACGCGTCACTTCGTGCCTTACTATAATCTTTGTAGATCTGTTATTTTTGAAAAATCTTGAAAATGTCCTACTTTATAACTCAAGTCTTTGCTTCTGGGAGGTCCCTGGAACTAAATATTTTGAGATGGGATTCTGCGGCCAAATACAGTTTGATTGTGGCCATATTTTCTCAAATATGGAGATGAATGAGAAAGTCCTCACTCTGGCAATCTCTCACTTTCACTCGCCACCAACCACGTGTCCTTGCTCACAAACACATGCATGGACGCACACCACACACACACACGCACGTGCACGCCCTGCGTGTCGTGGGCTCAGTCTTATTATCCGGTGTGAAGAGCTATTTGCCGTCTTATTGCTCTTCCCGGCCGGTGCCCTTTTTTCACCGCCGCTCCTCGGTCCGTGTGATGATGTTGTTGTGATGCTCTGACGTCCACCGCTATCGATCCGTCAACTCTGTTCCCTCTCTGTGAGGAGCCACTTGGGCTGCGCCGGAAATAAACACTTCTCATGTCCTCGCAATTAGCACAGAGAAACCATGTTAACTCTTACTGCCAGATTAAGAACCCATTTAGGCCTAGAATTATTGAATGCTTTAACCAGTGAAAAATAGCAGACATACAAGCTCGCTGCGAGCTTGTAGATCTGCTATTTTTGAAAAAGTCGTGAAAACGTGTGCAAATCTTTGAATATATGTCTTTTCAAAGCGAACGTTTGTAACTCACATTTTGGGGGGTCCCTGGAACTAAATATTTTGTGATGGGGGTCCGTGGCCAAATACATATAATTTTGGGGGTTCTTCACATGAAAAGGTTTGAGAACCACTGACATAGTAGTCTCTCAAGAACAGGCTAACTGAGCTCCAGTTAAGTGAAAAGGAACTTTTCTTTGACGATGGCTGGCCAGATTGCTGACATAGAAACATAGGTTTTTCAGAAAACCTTAGAAGAATTCAAAAGACATTCATAGAATCTGGTCAAAATTCAAATTTTCACGATTTTTAAAAAATAGCAGATGTGAGCTTGTATATCTGCTATTTTTCAATAGTTAAAGCATACAATAATGATACACAATACTGTGTACCCGTTCTAAATGGGTTAACTCTAACTGCCAGAGTAAGGATTTAAGGATGTCTTAAACTGCCATCAAAGTAGCTTAAAAATAGCTTATCTTTACGATTTTATAGAAAAAATATACACACATTACTTCCAACCACCAGCTTTTGTAAAAGACAGGCGTATCTGTCATCTGCGTAGTTTGTCCCTCGCTCGCACCAGTTGTTTAGAACATAGAATTGGAGAAACTAGTTCCAGCCATAGAAAACGACTAGAAAAAAGTGATTCCGCCGCCACTGTTGTTTATGTGTGGTCGAGATTTGAGACCAGCGTGTGGACACCCTCATCTGCCCCAACATGGGGGCATGCATGCAAAAATAAAATCGTTAAAATCGCTAAAACGATAGAAAGAAGTAAATGAAAACATTTCATCTTTTCTTTTCTCTAATGACACTCTAACATATGAACCCTTGTTGTAAAAAAACAAAGTTGTCCTTCAAAGGAGTAGTTCACCCCCAAAATATTAGTTTATTTTATAGATTACTCAAGCCATGGAAACTTAATAAAATTTTTAGTTTTTGTTGTATTCCTAAAACAAAAATGTGATCACAATGAGTTTACCCCCATTGATTCCAGATGGGGACCCAAATGTGTTTGGGTTCCCATCCGGAATCAATGGGGGTAAATTTACTATAATCAAATTTCTGTCTTAAGCATGATACAAATACATTTTTTTTTTATTGAACTCAAGTCTCCATGGCGTCAGTAATCAATAGAAATGTTTTCAATTTGGGGTTAATTATTCCTTTAATCTTTAACGTGGATCCAACATGATGGTGCTGTCATAAGTCTATTAAACCCATTTAGAACGTGTACACATTATTGTGTATCATTATTTTATGATATAACTATTGAAAAATAGCAGATATACAAGCTCACAGCGAGGCACCAAGTGCCGCGCTGCGAGCTTGTAGATCTGCTATTTTTGGAGAAAAAAAAAAGAATTTTGACCCGATTCTATAAGTGTCTTTTGAATCCTTCTAAGGTTTTTTTTGAAAAACCTATGTGTCTATGTCAGCAATCTGGCCAGCCATCGTCAAAGAATGGAGCTCAGTTAGTCTGTTCTTGAGAGGCTACTATGTCAGCGGTTCTCAAACCTTTTCATATGAAGGACCTCTAAAATGATATTTATGTCAAAATATTTAGTTCCAGGGACCACCCAGAAGCACAATTTGAGTTACAAACATTTGCTTTGAAAATACACATATTCAAAGATTTTCACACATTTTCACAACTTTTTTCCAAAAATAGCAGATCTACAAGCTCGCAGCGCGGCACTTGGTGCCGCGCTGTGAGCTTGTATATCTGCTATTTTTCACTGGTTAAAGCATTCAATAATTCTAGGCCTAATTGGGTTAAAGCTAACTATCAAATCTATGAAAAAGTTTAATCTCCAACACAATTCTAAACAATGTAGCGGGTACTCCCTACTTCATCTCTCTCTCTAAGACCCCTGGATCATGCTGGTTGGTACCAGTCAGTGAGTGAGTCAGTCATCCGTGTTGTCTTGATGCTGGGCGACAGTGACATTTCCGTGCGGTCAGTGCGCGGTCAGCGTGTTGTTCACTGACCACAGCCACTTTGTGAGGGGTCACTGGAGCCCCCCCTCTCTGTGGTGGCGGTACCACATCTACCACGGAGGTGGTTAGAAGACTAGCGTTATTACTATTGAACTTTGCACACACACACTCCTTGGCTGCCAAACCACAACCCCCACCCCTCATTTCTCACATGGCCCTCTTCTAGCGCCACCATGAAGCCGATTCTGCAAGACACATTTTTGGCCACTGATCCTACAGATTGTGCCCTAACATCACAAAGCGGTACACAATATCTCTAAAGTCATGTCATCAACATGGATCTGTCCCATTTCCCATATTCCCTCCTGATTGGCTACCATTGCCTTCCAAAGTTCCCTATTTAGGGAGTCTTACTGGTTACTATTGAACACCAAAATCTTGACGTCCCTCCCACCACCACTTATCTTTTATCTTTTGCATTGAAATCCCCATAATTCGAATCTTAGATCGCGTCATAGAAGAATAGAAAAATAAACAAACCACTCAGGTGATGTTATCGGGTATGTGACTCCGCATTTATGATTACATTTGATAAGGTCAATGTTTGGATAAATTAGTACTTTTCCCACCGTCGGTTGATGCTTCGTTTGTTTACTTTGTTTTGACATGGCGCGATCTAAGATTCGCCTGTTGTAAATCCAATACAGCAAATGGAGAGAGCACCATCTAGTGGAAGATTCCTACATTTTAGAGAGAGATTTCATAACCACCATAATTAACAGGCTTACATATAGTTTTGGTTACTTATATTGTACACACACACACACACACACACACACACACACACACACACACACACACACACACACACACACACACACGTGTAGCCAACAAGGAAAAAGTAAATGACTGCAAAAAACAGGCAGGCGCGTGGTGCGTGCGTGCGATGCATGTTAATGCTACACAATCGACTTTCTGCAATGTTTGGCTCGGTGGAACAAAAAGCTTGTGCTTCTGCAGCGGTATGATGCCTCGTGGCGTTAGCATGGCATCGCTAATGCTTGTGCCTCTAAGGTAAATAAACGCTGCCAATGTGAGCCCAGCCAAGCCGCTGCCTAAGTAATATCCCTCTCACGCCAGAGAGAGAGAGAGAGAGAGAGAAAGAGCTGGCATCGACACCACCTTGTTATTTTCACAGCCAAGCCAATCACAGCGTCTCCGCCAACTATAAATGGAGCTTTTTTCACCATCCTCCTGCTTACTGGAGCCAAGGAAATGATGGCGCTCTGGCTAAATAAAGCCACGCTAAATATTTAGTGATGCTACATTATTCTGCTCGGACGGTCGGGCGTCACGCAGCCTAAAGCGGAAGCCCTGGCGTAATAACCGCCAAACCTTCGCGTTTATGGTGTAATTAAAGCACATGCGGCTTTTGGATGGAACACAGCAGCACTTATGGGACTATGTTTAGGCCTGCGTGGTAATCTGGTGCCAGGGACAGACTGTCCACGTTATCAGGTGTACAGTATAGGGATGGGACGATACGCGATATTATCGTGTATCGTGATAAAAAACACTCATGATTATCGTATCGTGGAGATTTCATTTATCGTGTTGTCGTCCTCCATCATGCACTGGGATCAATTCACCTTTTATTTGCTGAGCTGCATATCCAGTATCACTTAAATCCTCTATAATTGGTAAAAGGTACTTAAGACATTCGTACTTGATACAGTCTTTTTTTTCACTCGTTCAAATGTCTTTGACAAAAAATAGCCGATCTACAAGCTCACAACGCGACACGTTTTGAGCTTGTAGATCGGCTATTTTTGAGCGGTGCTAACCGCTCCTATAGACCGCTTTTTTACCAAAACTATGATGTCACAAATGATGATGACATGAGTTCGCTAGACCAATGAAACACTTCGATTCTGTTGATCTGTCCATGATGTCATAGTCACAGAGGCACCCGATTGGTTAACCCTGATTTAGAACGCATTTAGGCCGCGTAAAATACGTCATAACGAGTTTAGGCCGTGTAAAATACGTCATAACGCGCTTAGGCCGCGTAAAATACGTCATAAAAAATTATTAAGCGGTGCTAACCTTGAATTTCAAAATTGTATTAGATGAATATCACTTATAAGCAATAAAATAACCACACTTTTAGACAGACTGTGGAAAATCTTACAGGTTATAAATGATAGGCAGCTAATACAAGTTTAAAATACAAATGAACAGACTTTGAAAAACTAAATTATTCATCTTCTGGCCTCTTCTCGCCTCTCTGGAGGCCTCTCTGGAGGTAAATAAGGTCACTTATCATTACACTACGACACTCTTACAAGTTACAATCCGTAGCTTGGTCAACTAACTGATGAGAAATGACGATAAAGACTTATATAGTCTGAGCAGACCTCTAGACTGACATCATACACAACAAAAACAATATTGCCATGCATGCCTATCAACACTGATTCGCGCAGGAATTAGTTTGCACCGCTCACTTCGCACGGGTGCGATTTTTTGGTAAATGTTCCACCCCAGGATAATGGATTTTGATTATCGTGATAATATCGTAAATCACGATTTCTCAATAATCGTGATTTGACATTTTCATATCGTCCCATCTCTTGTACAGTATAGCGTCCTGTTGCAAACCAGTGGTTTTCAAACACTTCTAATTGTCAAGGACCCTCAAATTGATATTGATTGATTGATTAATTGATTAATTGATTGAACATGTTATTAGCAGTTCGCCTAGGAAAAGCACGGGACAGTACAGTTCTGATTAGTGTTGCCCGATCCCGATCACGTGATCGGATCGGCCGCCGATATGGCCGTTTTTATAAGATCGGAGATCGGGAAAAAAATATCGAAAAAAAAAAAGTTTTTTTTTTTTTTTTCAAAAAAATATTTTCTGGGAGTACTGAAAGTTACAGGTAAGGTGAATGCGATATGAAATGTAAGCTTACCATAATCACAGTAATCCTTAATCATTTTCAATCATATTCAAGGGCTTTTGGAGAAATGAGACAGACAGCACTGCAGAGGGAAGGTGATTGTGTCAGACTCTGTGTCCAGCTGGCAGCTGATGCCAATAAGTAGTAATTGGCCCCTTGTTAATGGATCAAAGGAAGGCAATTATGTCTCTCTGCACTGTCAACTAGCTGCTACAGATGCATACTTTTCAAGCAGACTGGTTAATTGGTTCTTAACTTATTTTGTTTCAACTTTAAAAATGGCCAGTGTTTTTCCAGTTTTTATATAGTTTGTTGATTATTTTTGATGTTGTAATGGTCTATTTTATTACATTTTTTGAGATATTAAACAGGTTTTAAAAGTCCTTAAATCGTGACTTCACTGCCAAATTTCAAAGGCCACACCAAAGGTCCGCTGCACAATGATTGAGAAACACTGCACTAGTAGGCCTATATCACTATACACTACTCATAAGCTTTGTTTTTAATTTGTTGATTCAGTGCTGCACTAAGTGATAGAATGAATAGATTTTTTTTTTCTTAATGCCTTGCCAAAAGATCAGATCGGGAAAGATCGGGATCGAATCGGAAGCAATAATATTTGATCGGTATCGGATCGGGAGCAAAAAAACCCTGCACCGAGTGCCGCGCTGCGAGCTTGTAGATCTGCCATTTTTGAAAAAGTCGTGAAAATGTGTGCAAATCTTTGAATATATGTATTTTCAAAGCAAATGTTTGTAACTCAAATTTTGCTTCTGGGTGGTCCCTGGAACTAAATATTTTGAGATGCGTGTCCGTGGCCAAATACATATCATTTTGGGGGTCCTTCACATGAAAATGTTTGAGAACCACTGACATAGTAGTCTTTCAAGAACAGACTAACTGAGCTCCATTTAAGTGAAAAAGACCTTTTCTTTGACGATGGCTGGCCAGATTGCTGACATAGAAACATAGGTTTTTTCAAAAAATCTTATAGACACTATAGAATCGGGTCAAAATTCAAATTTTCACGATTTTCAATAGTTAAAGCATAAAATAATGATATACACAATAATGTGTACCTTCTAAATGGGTTAAGTTATTATAATTTTTTTCTATTTTTGGCAGTACATGGAAAGCATGATTTAACCCCGTTAAAAGCAGGACAGCTTGTGAGCTTTAATATTCTCTTCTCAGGATAGGGCACACACCATGTTCAGATGAGGGTCTTCAGCCAAATATATTCATTAATGTGTGTCCTGTCTGGAAAACTGTGTTCCAATGTAGCTATTATTTAATCGTTTTCACTCTCCGCTCCTCTGTGAGCAGCATTCCACTGGGTGAAACTCGCTTGTCAACTGCAGGCCAGAATGTTTGGAACGACGGCAGTTTACCGGACATCTGGTATGAAATAGGGCATTAACGACTTGTGATTTTTGCAAGTCGACTCGACTCAGTAAAAAGTTAAGTTGAAGTCGACTTTATCGTTTGATGACGTCATCACATCACACGACCCCCCCCCCCCCCCCCAATTATTTTCGGGGGTCCCCAGATGATTAACTTAATTTGAAACGTTGTTTTCTCACTCAACCGTAAACAAACCAACATAAAGTTTAAGTGTATAGAGGGTATCTGCACATTTCTAAAGTGACAATTTAAGGACTTTTTAATATGCCTAAAATGACCTCTAAAATGACAAATTAAACATTGTCCAAATATATAGAGGCAGAAATGGTTATACCAAATGTAATGTAGCACTTCTTGACAATAAGCAATCCTACTGTTTGAATGCTGTACAGATGCACACATGGAGCAAAAATAATGATAGAAAAAATACATAGGATTTTTTTTTCCAACTTCGACTTTCGACTTTCTCTGGTGGGAGTTGACTTGTGTAATGAAGTCGACTCAATCGACTTGTCGACTTTTTCGTTAATGCCCTAGTATGAAACGAAACCGGCCAGGTCAAGTCTTAATGCATTTAATAATGTAGTCCGACGACATATGTTACCGCTCCGTTTTTTGGAATCGCGATTTGAGCATAACCGACCAGTAAAAATTGAATACAAACGAATAGCTTCAAAAAATAATGTCACATTTGGTACGCTTACAGCTGCATACGTATACTAATGATGCATGATTGCATGATTAGTTTATTGGAACATATTATCTTCAGAATGACAAGCAATCAGAGGGTGGGTACCGCACCAAAACAGCCACTTCAGAATAATCCTTTTTATAATGTTGATTGCTCAGAATAATCCTTTTATAATGTTGATTATTCGCAGCTGACCGGCAATCCATGAAAAAATAAAGCCTACTTACTGTGCAGGTCGCGGTGACCTAATATCAAGTGGTGGTCAGTGCTGTCCAGCTCTGGGACAGTTGATCATAGCTTAATTGTGTAGATCTGGTACAGTTACATTATAGAGACGGTCATTTTTGTATAGAATAGGACCGTCTGCCTCTGTCGTGTGGAAACCTATTATGGCCAAAACTGTTACTTAAAAAAAACAAAAAACATACAGTATCTTTGCATGTATTAACTACAATTTTTATTTCGGCTATTTTCCAATTGTTGATTGTGAACGGTAGGTCACAGTTAGTATGAAAACGTCCAGCTCATGTCCGTCCATCTGTCCGTCAGTGTGTCACGCTAATACAGAACATTTAGGTTCCTCCCTCCCATTCCATCCTTGAAGGCAGGTCACAACAAGTTGTAAGTAACACATTTGGTGTAACACTCACTCACATGGGTCTGTTGTGCATCGCTGATCAGCTGGGGCTTTCACAGGCTTTAACGGGCTATTTAACCCAACACTGCTCAGTCAGCTGCTTTTCGGTGTGACCTGGCCGTCGCTTCTCGGCCTTAGGGCGTCTTATTGTGTACTGTATACTGTTGCGATTTGTTGCCTCCGCGATTTGTAAATGCTCCTTGGTGCAGTAGCAATAACATGTCCTACTGGAAGTGTTATGTCTCCTTTCAATATTTTTGGGGCATTACTTGGTCTTTCTCTGGTGTTGTTGGTGTTACTTCCATGATGTTTTCATATGTTTTCTTAAACTATACACCCATAACAAGAATATGCCTCTCGACAGACTCTTGTCTGTGCGAGTGTGTTTCTGTTATGTTTCCAGTGAGACTACATTTCCGTGCAGCACTTACTGCACGTTACTTCCGATACTCGCCGTTCGGGAGCTGCCGTTCCAGATTCTATATAGCATTCAGAGATTGTGGAATAGTTGTCTGGCTACGCGAGACCAGAGCAGTATAATCAGAGAGTGGTGTCACCGCGGGGTCAGAAACAGCGCTGGTCACGTGGTTCATTGTCACTTTACACCTCATAGACTTCAATGCATTTTGTAAACTTCCGGTTGGCCGTTTGTCACTATACGCCAATAGATGTGTGCGTAGAAGACCTGGCCCCATGAAGTGAACGGGAGTGACGCAACTCTCCATTCTAGGGCTCTGCGCGAGACTAATGCAACCTTGTCGATCCGCGGTGCATGTACGCGTTGGTGTAATCCTACGTCACAGCCACGCCAGCGCATGCTGCTGCATGGCGACGGCGGTTTCCCCACGCTCTGCGTCTCCGCTGCCATGATGCCACCCCTCTCTCTCTCTCTCTCCCCCTCCCCCTCTCCCCGGCGTTAATTACATCATTACGGAGTGTGGATGGATGGGCGTCCATCTGGTGGTCCATTACCCAGCCGGCCGGCCCGGCCGGACGAGCCGTTTCCTCCCCGGTCAGAATTAGAAGCGCGTCCGCTCCCCGCTCCTAAGCGGCCCTGCTGGTGCTAACGTGATGAAGCTGTTCCAAATGAGAGGCTCATTTAGAACATGTCTCCTCTGTCGGACGGAAACCCTCGTATGTGCCGAAAAAAGAAAAAAATGTTAACTTCTTAGGATTCAATTCTTTTTCTAAAAAGTATCAGAAGTTCAGAACTAGCAGATCCACAAGCTCGAATCGTGTCGCTTTGCATCACTTTTAGTGTGATACTGTAGGGCATTGGTGCTCAAAGAAGGGTCCAGGGACCCCCTGGGGTCCTTGAGGGAGGTTGAAAACCACTGCTGTAGTTTGATCAAATAGGGCCGTTAATTCATGAAGAAACACCAAACAGAGATAAGCTTAAGTGCCCTACTTTGAATATATCTATTTTTAAGCGAACATTTGAAACTCAATTATCGAGTGATAGGAACCCTTCAGGTTGATATGCCACCTCCGCGATGGTTGATATGTCACCGCGATGGTTGATATGTCACCTCCGCTATCGCGTCGGTGGCATATCAACCTGTCGGTCTCCTATCACTCGATAATCACCGCTGAGCGAGATGTTATCCCTTACTTATTGTCCCATCATATGGTTTTACAGGATAGAGTTCTTATTCAATTACATTTTTTATCAAAGTGTCAAATCACTACTACTAAGTTGTCGGAAGAGCAGAGACCCTGCAATGTCGCACTCTGAGCCAGTGATTATTACGCGACGGTGGCAATGAAAAACTCCCACCTAACTGAAAAAAAATAAAATAAAAAAAAACGCCAGGCAAACCCCAGGCTCTAGGGCAGGGTTCCCCAAAGTGGGTGATATGGTGCCAGTCCAGGGGTGCCTCAGATTAATGCGATGGAATTCATCAATATCACTTCACTATACTTTGTAAAACAGACCTGATTTGTACTGTACTTAATGAGTTCTTTTCTATATACAGCCAACTCTCTTCAGCAAAAATAGTTGACATACAAGCTCATAATGCATCACATTGTGACGCGTTGTGAGCTTGTAGATCTGCTATTTCTGGTTAACTTTCCCCCCAGAATAGGGATGCTGGGATTTTGAGATCGCAAAGTGCAATAAACTCTCCCCGTGAAGGTCTCAGAAATTTCCCCATCCATGACTTTTCCTAAATACTCAAGACATCTCGTTTTTTTCCCCCCCTTCTGAAACATTTCCTAAGTATATATGAAATAATATACCATTATACCACTCTGAGTGTTAGTTATTGGTCATAAAGACAGGTCTCACCCATTCCTCACCCTCCCAGAAGCAAGGAGAGAATTTCACACCTTTTGCGCTCCCCATTTGAGACGTCAATTGAAATGCTAATTCACGTTTGGAAGACAATAGAACCCCCGCTGGCAGCAGGGGAGGAGGTGTTGCTCTCCTGGAGCAAAAGGGAGAGAATTTACCTGTCAATTTGACTGATAAATGCAGTCAGAGTGGAAGTGATTTTTTTTCAGTCACCGAGTCTTAACTGTTCTGCTGCCCTTGACGACGCTCACCGTCAGTGAAAGGGTTAATACCATGGCGCCGTTGACGGCGAGGACTGTCAATCTTACTGTATATACAGTAAAGATATTATTACTTACTGTACGTCGCTCCGGTCCCGCCCGCATCGGTAATGTCCGCGATTTGTTTACAACGCACGTCGGGCGTGCACGCGAAGTTAACGTCCTCCATAGTAAATCCATTGAGAGGCCCATAAAGAGACTTCATTTTCTCCAAAAGGGACATTCTTATACAAAGGATGGTCTCCACTCTCCATACTTGTACACAAAAGCTGGGCGCAGCCATGTTCTCTTCTGGGCTCACACTGTCATGTGACTAGATGACGTAATCGTTGCCGTCAAGTGATAATCCAAAAAAACAAAAACAACCCCCTTCCGGCCCTTCAAAATAATAGCGGCGGCCTATGGAGGAAACGGCGTGGCACCGAGGCACCAAGCAAACCTTCAGATTAAGAGGCAGTAGTTGTGTTAAGCGTCAAGTATAAAGTTATTTTCAGTCATTTCTGATGGGAATGGATATTTCTCTGTGACTTAGCCTACTATATCTCAGTTGGAAAGATGTGAATATTCACGTTGATTATATAATGTAAGATTCTAAAAAATTAACAGTGTGATTCATGGGTGCCATGGATGAAAAAGTTATTTAGAGAGGGGTGCCTTGAGTAAAAAAAGTTTGAACACCCTTAATCTAGGGTGATCGGCCCTCTGCCTGCCTCGACCGTGTCGGGGGCGAAAGAGAGAGAGAAGGAGAGAGACAGTATATAGGCAGGGGTGTCACACCACATTCTGGGCCCTGGGTACAAGGAATCACTTTGGGCCCCCCATGAATGTTCTTCATAGGGGTTTAACCCATTTAGACTGGGGACTTATTATTATGCATTATTTTGTGCTTTAACTATTAAAAAATAGCGGATCTACAAGCTCACAGCGCGGCACGGAGTGCCGCGCTGCAAGCTTGTAGATCCGCTATTTTTGAAGAATCTTGAAAATATGTGGTCAAGTCTTGTTTTCTGTCAGTGGCGCTCAAACTTTTTCATGTGAAGGACCCCCACAATTACATGTATTTGACCACGGACCCCCATCTCAAAATATTTAGTTCCTGGGACCGGCCCCCAGAAGCAAAATTTGAGTTGCAAATGTTTGCTTTAAAATATTCAAAGAACTGCTCAAATTTTCACGCTCTACAAGCTCACAGCGCGACACTGCTATTTTTCAATAGCTAAAGTATACAATAATGAAGACCCCTCCATCTTGGGCCCTAGTAACTCAGTCCCACTTTCCCCCCCTTGTGACGCCCCTGAATATAGGTACTCAGTGAGATGAAGTTAGAGCGGAGATTATGACAAATGAGCGTGAAAATATAGCGAGGAAAGAGAGCTGTGGGACAATGACAGAGGAGAGGCAGATCACTTGGAGTCGGGACCTACGGTGTGCGGCCGGTCGCTGGCTATTGTTAGACGGCGAGCATGAGATTTTTATGAAGCGTGATGTGAACGTGATGGATTCCATCGTGCATCACGCAGACATATCGGGGAAATGGTTTTAATGGCGGCTCGTCAAGATCAACCCAGTTATGTCTCTTCTTGGGTTCTTTGTCCAAGTCTCAACTTTTGGCATTGTCTTTCTTTTTTCTTCACAGTTTTGGAGTTGCTTGGACTTGCTTGTTTCTGTGTGCCCGTTCCTTAATTCTCGTTAGAGTATGTTTGCATACTTACATTCCGTTGAATAATGTTGAAAATGATTGCGATGCGATGCAAAGTGAAAACACACGTCTTCTCTTATGGAAAACAAACTCTTTTCTGAGGGTCAAATACTGTACATATCAGGTTGGGAGTGTGTGTTAATAATTACTCTGTATTGGGAATAACTTCAGTGAAAAAGTGAGATGTTGTTCGTCCAGACTCTGGACTCCAGAGATCTTGAAGTTGTGTGAATGTCAGCCTCTTTGGGGGGTATTTATATGCAAATATCCTGGCCAATGGCATTGTAATACTAAAAAATAAGATCCATTGGTGATGTTTAGGTGGTAGGGGGAGCAAAAATAAAATAGTTTAAACCTTTTTTTTTTTAATAAAATACAAATGTTGTAATATTACAACAGTGGGTCTTATAGCGATAGTAACCTGGCCGAGCACGCCCATTCTTTGTTTCAGAACGGCGGGGATACCCTAGCTCCGACCAATAGCATTTGTTCACCCATCTCTGTGCCTTATGTGTGTGCAGGTGCTGCTCATGGACTACCTGGACGTGAAGAACAGTCGCAGCGCAGCAGAACCCTCCGCCCAGCTCTCCTACGCCAGCACGGGCAGCGAGTTCGCCGCCTTCTTCGCCAAGAAGAGACCCCAGCGCGTCAAACAGTCCCTCTTCAAGTGAGCATGATCTAAGTCTGCCAATCAGTGGCGTCAGTTCAGAAAAAAGTTAAGGTATGGCAACATGACTGGTGTCTTGCACGCGCGCCTTCGCACGCGTGCAAGACACCAGTCATGTTGCCATACCTTAGCAACAAGCATGATACATTTATTTTAAGAATAATTTTCTATTTTTTTCCTCTAGTTTCTATGGTTTCTTGGGCTGGATATGGCAGCCTGGAACGGTTGTTCAAGTGCAGCTAAACTTGGCATGTTAGTAAACGTGCCACAATTAACAATAATGCATTGCACCTGTGCAGCTGACCTGCGGAACCTGGGAATATACCATTTTGTCAAGATGGGGAGAATACAAGTGTGGAGAATATAATTATAATACCTTGTTAAAGTGACCATGTTGTAAAATTTTGCATTTGTAGTTATTTTAATGTAATTTAACAACAAAATAACCAGCACAGTAGACAAAGAGATATTCATGGATTTATATTTAAAAGTAACTTTTATTTTGGCAGTATGGCAGCTGCATACCCCTGCCATACCCAATTGACGCCCCTGCTGCCAATCTTCCCTCAAGTTCAACGATTAGAATTGCGCACAAATTCACGTTAATAACAGTGTCATTCGACACAACCAGGCAACAACAACACTGAGTGGAATAACCTGATTCAAAACAAAGCTTAATACTTTTAAGAGTTACAATTAAAATACGGTGTATTGCAGAGACATGAGTAGCCCACATGATTGCAGAAATCCACCACGTAGCATAGCCCAAAACAACAATACACTAACGTCACAGTCACAGCCATATTTACAGACAGTCATATTTTCAATGCAAGATTGATTGATTGATTGATTGATTAATTGAAGAGTTTATTAGCAGTTAGAAAAGAGTACAGTTTCATGACCGCACAAATCACTGGTACAAGGTCAACTAAAAGGAGATACTAGTAAGCTTTACGGCTTATTTACACAGGAACCACTTTATGTATCTCATATAAAGTTGAAATAAGGGCGGATAGAACAGAGTATTTTGCATATGGATAACATCAATTACAAAAGTAAAGAAAAATAGAGATACTCTTCCTACGAAACAGTGTTGTGGGCTCGTTCGTACTACATTCTGCAGCGTGCTAACTGTCATGTGAAGCTCAACCAATACTCCAGCTAACACCACCCCCAGACTTTCCGCACCTCATTGGCTAAGGGCCTTTGTACTGTCTGCGACGGAACTCAGGCGACAGAACTCACTCTATAAATAATGAAGATAACATACTGGTCTCGCCTTTCAGGCGAGCCCACAATAATAATAAAAAAAGGAAAAAAAAAAACAGGAAGATAGAAAAAGAATAGATGGGGGATTAGTCTATTTACAAGTCACGAGTAGCAGCCACCTGAAGGTGACTTTTCAGACCAATTTTGAAGGAGGCTAGGGATTTGAATGAAGTGGTTCCCTTTTCTCATTGGACAGTTCTTTGCAGGGATGGGATCTATAGACTGTAGGGCAATGGGATCATGCTAGTAAGAAGTTAACATCATCACGGCTAGCTCGAAGGCGCTGCTACCCGAAAGAATACGCCCACAAGGGCAAACTCGAGATCTGATTGGTTAAAGAACCTGATAATCTAAATGTCTGCCCGTTCGCTTGTACGGCTGCTGGATTCAATGGACACTCTGAAGGCTCACGGTGGAGAGTTTTACCCGGAGACAAAACAAAAAAGAAAATCTGATTGGTTAAAAATAACAAGGGCTGTTTTTAGACCAGCCTGAGTGAGTGAGAGACAATGACGGCAGAAAAACAAATAAAATGTTTTTTTGTGGAAGAAATAAATATATGTTATGAAATAATGTCTGGCTGGCCCCGACGGCCAGCAAGGCCTTCTCTGATACTATGATTTAATATACACAAGCTTCGAAGAGATAAAAAATAAAAGAAATACAAACAGCAGCAGCTACTGTACCAATTTTTACAAGCAACTTTAGAGAAATAAAATCACTTATAACTAGAAAACGAACTAGTGTGGGCTGGCATGGAGAATAACCTTAGTATATAAGGATTTGGGAGAACATACTACAAGAGACTTCATGTGGGTGTTGTTATTTATATCAAGTCACACTTGTTGGTGGTGATTTCACAAAGAATGCTGCTTCTCATTGGCTATAAGGCCTTCTTTGTACTGTCAGTCAACACTTTGAGGAGAATAACCTTGGTCTATAACGTTTTATAACATAAAACTCGCCTATCAGCGAGCCCACAATAAGATTACATGGTAAAGCTGTGTACACACTACAGATATATAGTTGAACGTTTTGCTTGGTAATTCAATGTTATCTCTATGGAAAACAGCTTCCATGCTCGGAAAAAAGCTTGGAAATGAAAAGTTTGCTTTTTTTTCACTAGTCCTCAATTTTATAGCAGCTTTTTTTATCGTTCACACTGCAACAACATGCTTTGTTTTGCCCAACCAATCAGAGCACAGCATGGTCTGAGTAGGCGGGGATTCAGCCCCCCGAATCAACTCGTCTGACCACAGACACGGAGCTGCAGAAATTGCGACATCAATATTTCAACTTTTTTTAAATAACGGCTATATATGTAATATTAATGATAATTTGCCATATATATGGCCTGAAATGAAAGGATATACAACCAACAAGTCGTGAAAACCCCGTGTCCTCCCGTGAGCGAGTATTCCTACCGTAGGAGACGGTAGGAGACGGTGTTACAACCACCGTCTCCTACGTTTGGAATAATAGCCTCCCGTACGACCCCCTGCATCCAGCACTCTCTCTCCCCCGGCCCGGGGAGAGCTAGACAGCTGGGGCAGCGCTGTGTGTGTGTGTGTGTGTGTGTGTGTGTGTGTGTGTGTGTGTGTGTGTGTGTGTGTGTGTGTGTGTGTGTGTGTGTGTGTGTGTGTGTGTGTGTGTGTGTGTGTGTGCGCGCGTGAGAGAGAGAGCGAGAGCGCACGAGAGACACGCTGACCTGCCTACATTCCAATCAATTAGCAATCCTTTTGTTTTTTCTCTCTCTCTCTCTCTCGCTCGCACACACACACACACACACACACACACACGGAAGCACACGGAAGCACAGCAGCAGCGGCAGTGACTGGACCGACCAAAACAGCTCGTTAAATTATTTAACAGCTTGTTTGAATGTTCTATTCTTATTTTTTTACCAGAAAAAGCTTATGTAGTAACTTATTTCCCATCTAGAGAGGCTATTTTATATTATAGGTTTCCGAATGCACTCCTGTTAAAACAACCTGTTTTCTCTGATCGAAAGCAGGCTGACTGGTTGAGTGACAGGTACCTTGGACCGCTCATTTGCATAAAAATCAAACCTCGGTTCGAAGTGAAGCGGTCAGATAAAACCTCTACAGGAAAAACCTGTTCATTCTGGCCTGGAGTGACCATATATGGACATAAGGTAACATACATTGTATTTTTGAAAAACCCTGTTCATTCTGGACTGAGATCACCATATATGGTAATTAAACGGACATTCTGTTTTTGAAAAAGCCTGTTCATTCTGGACTGAAATGACCATATATGGGAGGGATCTGACCGGGAGGGACACCGCACACATATTCTAGATGTACAGGACATATAAAGCCTATTCATTCTGAACCGAAATGACCATATATGGACATGGGTCACACATTTTGCTTTTTGAAAAAGCCTATTCATTCTGGACTGATATTTTACACGTACGGGACAGGAAAAACCTGTTCATTCTGGCCTGGAGTGACCATATATGGACATAAGGTAACATACATTGTGTTTTTGAAAAACCCTGTTCATTCTGGACTGAGATCACCATATATGGTAATTAAACGGACATTCTGTGGGACAGGAAAAACCTGTTCATTCTGGCCTGGAGTGACCATATATGGACATAAGGTAATATACATTGTGTTTTTGAAAAACCCTGTTCATTCTGGACTGAGATCACCGTATATGGTAATTAAACGGACATTCTGTTTTTGAAAAAGCCTGTTCATTCTGGACTGAAATGACCATATATGGGCGTGATACACACAAAGCCATTCATTGGAAGCGGTTTTCACCGCTTCAAAAATAAAGCTGCATGGTTTTGACCAAGCTGCCTGGTTGTTTAGCTCGCTTATTTTTACAACTATATATCTGTAGTGTGTACACAGCTTGAGGCTGTGTCCTTCTAGCCTGACTGCAAGCGCCAGACTCAATCACACACTTCGTTTTGGGATTGAGTCTGAAACTGGGGACGGAGATTCTACTTCAGCGGGGGCGGGGTAAAGCCTATTGACGTCACCCACACACACACACACACACACACACACACACACACACACACACACACACGCTTAGAGCCTCCGACGGCGACGTGGCGTGTCATTGCAAAAATACATTATTTCTCATAACATATTATATGACTGAATGTTTACGTTAGTGCAAAATGGTATTAAAACGTAATGAAACGGCACTATTTTATAGTTTATTAAAAGAATTCGAGTCGAGTCTGACTCCGCCATGACAGTTTTCACGGACCAATCAGAGTCCACTAGACTCTCACGTGGGCAGAGGACACCAATCAGAGTCCACTAGTGAATCTCACGTGGGCCTACACTGCTCTGACGTGGGCAGAAGAGCTCTGTTTGGAGGGGGCTGGGACCGGAGCAGCCAAACCACGTGCCCCAAGCATACAACCCTGATTGGCCCATTCAATTCGCCCGCTCTTCAGGCGAACCTGAAATAAAATAAAATATCTGCAGGTTCAGTCCACACTACACACCACCCACCAACAGGAGGTGGTGATGTGCGGACTGAAGTATCAGGCTAGTGTCCTTTTTGTCACTAAAATGTGACCACGGCAAATTCCAGTCCAGGTCCAGGTCAAGGAGGGGAGCACATAGAGTTATAAGAAGAACAGAGAGGGAACCAGATATCCCCGCACGTCCACTTGCATTGAGTTGCTCACCCAGCGCATCCAAGCGCACTTCCGTGTTTGAAACACCTCTGAAACGTGACGTAGTGGGGCCTAAGTGACGCGTTTTGCGTCATAGTTTGTGTCCATGGACGCGCTGGGGCTCCAATTCGTGAGCGAGCACTTCCGCCCTGAACGCGCAGTCAATACAAAGAAGCCTAGATGCGTGTTCGTGTTTCTGCCGTTCCTCAAAACGGCCACCATGTCCATGGCGCTTCAGGCCTCCCCCTAGGTTCTCGGGGCTTGGGGGAGCAGTATCGGCCTGCGAAGAGGACACTCATGGTGGGGTTGTGTCGGATGAAGAAGAGGAAGGGGTGGTCCGCAACAAAGCGGCGAGGGGACTCGGGTGCACTCATCAGCATCATGCCACCAGTGGTGGCCGCAGCTGCCTCGGTGCCCTCCTCGTTCACTTCCACGAAGGCCTTGTGCACCACCTGGGAGATCGCCAGGTCGCTGGCTGCACACATGCCGGAGAAGTCACTCCGTGCTGCGTCAAAGGCGTCCTCCATGCCCATCCTACTCAGGACGTCGCTCATGTCATACGTTGCCTCCAGCTTGAAACTTGGCAGGCCCAGATAAACCAATGTGCGCTTCAAGTTGTGTGGATCGGTCCAGTCCATAAACCTGTCATAGGTTAGCTCCTTCTCAAGCCTCTCCAAGCCGGTCGTATTGTCCTCTATCTCCTGGGGAAGAAAGACAAGCATGCTGACCTCTTTCCCCATGTAGGGCAGTTCCAGGACCTCACACCTGACTTCAGGAATGCGGGCGTAAGGGAATCTTTTTTTATTGTGCATCATCTTCACAGGCTTGCTTTCAGTCTTGCTGAGTCTGAACAGTTCATCCTTGGTGCTTCCCTTATGGAACTGCTCGTCCCACTTGGCTTTGAAGTAGACGGCGTTGACCACCACCAGTCTGGTGTATCCGTCCACCATACCCGGGGCGAGTAAGTCCTTGATTTTACCTTGCGTCTTTTTCTCCACCCAGCTGTTGGCGTTCAGCCTGGCTCCTTCTGCGTTGCCAATGAAGTCCACAGGCTCCAGCTGTGCGTCATAGCGTTTTCTGGTGGTGCTTAAGAACTCCTCACCAAACTTGCAGGACTGCTCTCCGTACAGACGGTTGGCCAAGCTGAAGACGTAGGGCTTCCCTGACTTGTTCAGGTCATTCATGAGCTTAGGAAAGTCCATGTGGACGTCGTCCTTAAAGTGCAGGACCTGTGCTATCTGAGTGGCCGTGTTGCCGCGGGCCCCCAGCAGCACCATGGCCAGAGCAGAGGAGATGCTGAGAGGAGAGTAGAACACGTTGCCAGTGCTGTTGTTCTCTGACAGCCGTCTGAACAGAGACAGGGAGAACGTGTTGTTGGCCACAGCCAGGGCAGTTCGTGCCATTGTGATGTTCAAATGTTACAACCCACTCAAAGTAAAACTATTTAGTATTTAAACTATATTACACTAAAACCATTTGACTACCTAACCATGTTTTATATGGATTCTGCGTCAGTCTTGTCCAAATAAGGGGTTGTGTGACATCAACTCTAGGGTTTTGTGACATCAACTCTAGGGTTGACAAAAGTCGTTTTGATCTGTTTGATCTACTCTTCCCCTCGATACTGTCGATACTGTTTGAGTGGTGCTATGCGCTCCCACACCTGGCTTTGTCTGCTTGTACATATACTAGAGGTTTGTGGCCGCTCCGCACGGTTTATAGTAAGATATTATGATGTCACGTGAAACTCTCAAAATGTCACTTAGTTATAGTGCATTTTTGCATTATTTTAATGGATTTTGTATACACAAGCCTAAAATATAACAAATAAAAAACACAAACCACAGCATCTATTGTAACAATTTTTACAATCAACTTTATAGAAAAAAAAATCAAACCTCGGTTCGAAGTGAAACGGCGAATTTTTGAAGCGGTGAAAACCGCTTCCAATGAATGGCTTTGTGTGTATCACGCCCATATATGGTCATTTCAGTCCAGAATGAACAGGCTTTTTCAAAAACAGAATGTCCGTTTAATTACCATATATGTTGATCTCAGTCCAGAATGAACAGGGTTTTTCAAAAACACAATGTATGTTACCTTATGTCCATATATGGTCACTCCAGGCCAGAATGAACAGGTTTTTCCTGTCCCGTACGTGCAAAATATCAGTCCAGAATGAATAGGCTTTTTCAAAAAGCAAAATGTGTGTCCCATGTCCATATATGGTCATTTCAGTTCAGAATGAATAGGCTTTATATGTCCTGTACATCCAGAATATGTGTGCGGTGTCCCTCCCGGTAAGATGAATGGATACTTTGAGGATTGGTCGAGCTTCACATGATAATCTGGCCTTCAGGGTTTATCTGTCTTGTACATGCAATAGGTCTCACCTATTGCATGACAAATAGCCGCATAAGAGCAAAAGTAAAGGCACAATAAGAATATACAGATGCTAACAGAATGGTAAAAAGGAGCATTAAGGCAGACAAGAGTAAATACATTGAAAATCTAGCAGAAGAAGCAAAGGAAACAGAAAGAAACGGATAAATGAAACAGTTTTACGACACCACCAGAAGGATGTCGGGTAAATGTATATTTTCAATGCAAGATTGATTGATTGATTGATTAATTGAAGAGTTTATTAGCAGTTAGAAAAGAGTACAGTTTCATGACCGCACAAATCACTGGTACAAGGTCAACTAAAAGGAGATACTAGTAAGCTTTACGGCTTATTTACACAGGAACCACTTTATGTATCTCATATAAAGTTGAAAGAAGGGCGGATAGAACAGAGTGTTTTGCATATGGATAACATCAATTACAAAAGTAAAGAAAAATAGAGATAGTCTTCCTACAAAACAGTGTTGTGGGCTCGTTCGTACTACATTCTGCAGCGTGCTAACTGTCATGTGAAGCTCAACCAATACTCCAGCTAACACCACCCCCAGACTTTCCGCACCTCATTGGCTAAGGGCCTTTGTACTGTCTGCGACGGAACTCAGGCGACAGAACTCACTCTATAAATAATGAAGATAACATACTGGTCTCGCCTTTCAGGCGAGCCCACAATAATAAAAAAAAAGGAAAAAAAAACAGGAAGATAGAAAAATAATAGATGGGGGTTTAGTCTATTTACAAGTCACGAGTAGCAGCCACCTGAAGGTGACTTTTCAGACCAATTTTGAAGGAGGCTAGGGATTTGAATGAAGTGGTTCCCTTTTCTCATTGGACAGTTCTTTGCAGGGATGGGATCTATAGACTGTAGGGCAATGGGATCATGCTAGTAAGAAGTTAACGTCATCACGGCTAGCTCGAAGGTGCTGCTACCCGAAAGAATACGCCCACAAGGGCAAACTCGAGATCTGATTGGTTAAAGAACCTGATAATCTAAATGTCTGCCCGTTAGCTTGTACGGCTGCTGGATTCAATGGACACTCTGAAGGCTCACGGTGGAGAGTTTTACCCGGAGACAAAACAAAAAAGAAAATCTGATTGGTTAAAAATAACAAGGGCTGTTTTTTAGACCAGCCTGAGTGAGTGAGAGACAATGACGGCAGAAAAACAAATACAATGTTTTTTTGTGGATGAAATAAATATATATTATGAAATAATGTCTGGCTGGCCCCGACGGCCAGCAAGGCCTTCTCTGATACTATGATTTAATATACACAAGCTTCGAAGAGATAAAAAATAAAAGAAATACAAACAGCAGCAGCTACTGTACCAATTTTTACAAGCAACTTTAGAGAAATAAAATCACTTATAACTAGAAAACGAACTAGTGTGGGCTGGCATGGAGAATAACCTTAGTATAAAAGGATTTGGGAGAACATACTACAAGATTTCATGTGGGTGTTGTTGTTATTTATATCAAGTCACACTTGTTGGTGGTGATTTCACAAAGAACGCTGCTCCTCATTGGCTGCAAGGCCTTCCTTTCTACTGTCAGTCAATACTTTGTGGAGAATAACCTTGGTCTACAACGTTTTATAACATAAAACTCGCCTTTCAGCGGGCCCACAATAAGATTACATGGCAACACCGTTTTCCGGCATTTGGACGAAGACTGAGGCTGTGTCCTTCTTCCACGGCAAATTCCAGCCCAGGTCCAGAGCTATGCTGAGATCCAACTCAAGGAGGGGAGCACATAGAGTTATAAGAACAGAGAGGGCACCAGATATCCCCGTACGTCCACTTGCATTGAGTTGCTCACCCAGCGCATGAAGCGTACTTCCGCGTTTGAAACGCATCTGAAACGTGACGTAGTGGGGCCTAAGTTACGCCTTTTGCGTCATAGTTTGTGTCCATGGACGCGCTTGGGCTCCAATTCATGAACGAGCACTTCCGCCCTGAACGCGCAGTCAATACAAAGAAGCCTTTGCCTGGCGTTGCCAGCCTCTATCACACACTTCGTTTTGGGAAGAGTCTGGGATTTCAGGAAGAGCTTTCATTTGTGAGGGAGGGCTAAAGCCTAGTGACGCGAGCCCCAAACCACATGCCCCAAGCATACAACCCTGATTGGCCAACCCTTGAAGCTGGTTGAGGAAATATCATCTCAATGGATCGGTTCCAGACCGTACTACAACACCACTACCGCCAGGGGGTGTTGTTGTGTTCGGTCTGGTTTATTAACCAGGAAAAAGAAGCCTAGATGCGTGTTCGTGTTTCTGGCCCCAACTGCCGTTCCTCAAAACGGCCACCATGTCCATGGCGCTTCAGGCCTCCCCCTAGGTTCTCGGGGCTTGGGGGAGCAGTATCGGCCTGCGAAGAGGACGCTCATGGTGGGGTTGTGTCGGATGAAGAAGAGGAAGGGGTGGTCGGCAACAAAGCGGCGAGGGGACTCACTGCGGCCTAGACTACAGTCTAGATGACACACTACAGCAGTGGCCGCAGCTGCCTCGGTGCCCTCCTCGTTCACTTCCACAAAGGCCTTGTGCACCACCTGGGAGATCGCCAGGTCGCTGGCTGCACACATGCCGGAGAAGTCACTCCGTGCTGCGTCAAAGGCGTCCTCCATGCCCATCCTACTCAGGACGTCGCTCATGTCATACCTGGCCTCTAACTTGAAACGTGGCAGGCCCAGATCCACCAATCTGTACTTCATGTTGCGTGGATCGGTCCAGTCCATAAAGCGTTCATAGCTTAGCTCCTTCTCAAGCCTCTCCAAGCCGGTCGTATCGTCCTCCATCTCCTGGGGCAGAAAGACGAGCATGCTGACGTCTTTCCCCATGTAGTGCAGCTCCAGGACCTCACACCTGACTTCAGGAATGTGGGCGTAAGGGAATCTTTCCCCGCTCTTGTGCATCATCTTCACCGGCTTGCTTTCAGTCTTGCTGAGTCTGAACTGTTTATCCCTGGTGCTTCCCTCATGGAATGGCTCGTCCCACTTGGCTTTGAAGTAGACAGCGTTGACCACCACCAGTCTGGTGCGTCCGTTCACCATCCCCGGGCGGAGCAAGTCCTTGATTTTACCTTGCGTCTTTTTCTCCACCCAGCTGTTCACGTTCAGCCTGGCTCCTTCTGCATTGCCAATGAAGTCCACAGGCTCCAGCTGTGCGTCATAGCGTTTTCTGGTGGTGCTTAAGAACTTCTTTACAAACTTGCAGGACTGCTCTCCATACAGGCGGTTGGCCAGGGTGAAGACGTAGGACTTCTCTGACTTCTTTTGGTCATTCATGAGCTTAGGAAAATGCAGGCGGTTGACCAGGCTGAAGTAGGGCTTCCCTGACTTGTTCAGGTCATTCATGAGCTTAGAAAAGTCCATGTGGACGTCGTCCTTAAAGTGCAGGACCTGTGCTATCTGCGTGGCCGTCTTGCCACGGGCCCCCAGCAGCACCACGGCCAGAGCAGAAGAGATGCTGAGAGGAGAGTAGAACACGTTGCCAGTGTTGTTGTTCTCTGATAGCCGTCTGAAAAGAGACAGGGAGAATGTGTTGTTGGCCACGGCCAGGGCCGTTGGTGGCTTGGCCACGGCCAGGGAGGTTGGTGGCATTGTCTCTTGGTCGTCCTCAGATGAGCTTCCATCGGAGACTCCAATCCTTCCGGTTCTCCGTACACCTGGCCATCTCCGAAGAGCCTTCAGCTCCCCCATCCTTCTTCAGGACGTCCACAACCAATGTCCAAATGTTACAACTAAAACAAAGTAAAACTATACAAACTCATTTAACCTAAAACCAGTTGACTACGTAACGTCTTTTTATATGGATTCTGTGTCAGTCTTGCCTAAATAAGGGGTTCTACGACATCACCTCTAGGGTTTTCAAAAGTCGATACTGTTTTAGTTTTAGTCTACTTTTTAATTGTATTCATGGATTTAGTGTGCACAACCGTCAAAAAGATAAAATAAACATAAAAACGCAAACTCGGCAGCTATTGTTCCAATTTTTACAAGCAACTTAAGAGAAAACAGTACGTGGCAACACTGTTCTCCTGCATTTAGATGCAGACTGAGGTTGTGTCCTTCTTGTCACTTTAATGTGACCATGGCAAATTCCAGTCCAGGTCCAGAGCTGAGCTGAGATCCAACTCAAGGAGGGGAGCAGTATCTGCCTGCAAAGAGGACACTCATGGTGGGGTTGTGTCGGATGAAGAAGAGGAAGGGGTGGTCGGCAACGAAGCGGCAGCGGCTAGGGGCCTCCATACAGGCTAACATCCGAAGCCCTACAAAAGTGGCGGCAGCTGCCTCGGTGCCC
The DNA here is from genome assembly GCF_963921795.1 of Nannobrachium achirus. Taxonomy (NCBI): domain Eukaryota; kingdom Metazoa; phylum Chordata; class Actinopteri; order Myctophiformes; family Myctophidae; genus Nannobrachium; species Nannobrachium achirus. Next base: position 6,826,474 of record NC_137830.1, read on the forward strand.
TCCTCGTTCACCTCCACGAAGGCCTTGTGCACCACCTGGGAGAGCGCCAGGCCGCTGGCTGCACACATGCCGGAGAAGTCACTCCGTGCTGCGTCAAAGGCGTCCGCCATGCCCATCCTGATCAGGACGTCTTTCATATCATACGTTGCCTCCAGCTTGAAACGTGGCAGGCCCAGAAAAACCAATGTGCACTTCAAGTTGCGTGGATCGGTCCAGTCCATAAACCTGTCATAGGTTAGCTCCTTCTCCAGCCTCTCCAGGCCGGTCGTATTGTCCTCTATCTCCTGGGGAAGAAAGACGAGTATGCTGACCTCTTCCCCCATGTAGGGCAGCTCCAGGACCTCACACCTGACTTCAGGAATGCAGGCGTAAGGGAATCTTTTTTCCTTGTGCATCATCTTCACAGGCTTGCTTTCAGTCTTGCTGAGTCTGAACAGTTCATCCTTGGTGCTTCCCTTATGGAACTGCTCGTCCCACTTGGCTTTGAAGTAGACGGCGTTGACCACCACCAGTCTGGTGCGTCCGTCCACCATACCCGGGGCGAGCAAGTCCTTGATTTTACCTTGCGTCTTTTTCTCCACCCAGCTGTTGGCGTTCAGCCTGGCTCCTTCTGCGTTGCCAATGAAGTCCACAGGCTCCAGCTGTGCGTCATAGCGTTTTCTGGTGGTGCTTAAGAACTCCTCACCAAACTTGCAGGACTGCTCTCCGTACAGGCGGTTGGCCAGGCTGAAGACGTAGGACTTCACTGACTTATTCAGTTCATTCATGAGCTTAGGAAAGTCCATGTGGACGTCGTCCTTAAAATGCAGGACCTGTGTTATCTGCATTGCTGTGTTGCCACGGGCCCCCAGCAGCACCACGGCCAGAGCAGAGGAGATGCTGAGAGGAGAGTAGAACACGTTGCCAGTGCTGTTGTTCTCTGACAGCCGTCTGAACAGAGACAGGGAGAACGCGTTGTTGGCCATGGCCAGGGCCGTTGGTGCCATTGTGATCAATGTCCAAATATTACAACTCACTCAAAGTAAAACTATTTAAACGTATTTAACCTAAAATCAGTTTACTACCTAATCTCCTTTTATATGGATTCTGTGTCAGTCTTGCCCAAATAAGGGGTTCTATGACATCCCCTCTAGGGTTGTCAAAAGTTTTTACTGCTTGAGTGCGTCTACATGAATTCCCGGGTTTGGGGCAGTACATTAGTTAAAATATAACATAGGTAAATAAGTGGTATATTAAACGGCAATTCAGAATTTACCTGTCATTTTACAATGGACGGTTATCTTTGGGGGTCTTTGGGCAAGTAGAACATGACCTGTACTTTCCCAACGGGCCAGTGCCTCTGACACCAGTGGCATTGGCAGTGGTAGCCTCAACACTTTGAAATGGCTTACCACAGGGGGCACGTGGCACAGTGGTTAGCGCTTCGCCTCACAGCTAGAAGGTCCTGGGTTCGATTCCCGCTGGGGGACGCTGTGGGTGCTTGGGGCGTGTTCCTCCCTCCGCGTCATCAGCGCCCACACCCTAGGTGGGGTTGGCGATAGGGCCTTTCTGTGTGGAGTTTGCATGTTCTCTCTGTGTCCCCTGGGTAGGTACCCTTACAAAAACATGTGGTCATCCTGGTCTCATGGTGCCTCCCCCTAGCCAGCCTGGAGGCCTGACAGAGGGGAAAGGAACTGGTTGGAATAACGTGTTCCTTCCACGTGCTACGTCCAAACTGGGGAAATCCCCACTGTCAGGTGAAAAAAGAGCAACTTGGACTCCTCATGCATGGAAGGAAGCATGAGGTCAGTCCATTGTCTCCCCAGGCGCGGCAGAGGAAGAGCAGAGCCCAGGATTACATAGGCAATATTGGCACTGGGTGAAAGAAAACGGGTTACAAAATCGAGGGATAAAAATTTAGTAAAAAAAAAAAAAAGAAATGGCTTACCACTCTCTATAGAAAAAGCACGGTCAGTAGTTGCCTTTAAAGGTCTGCTAAAAAACATTTTTTTTAGGAAATATTATGGTGTGTAAAAGCTTACTGTGTTCGTGTTTATTTTCATGTATGAGCAAAAACACCACATATTGTGGTGTTTTTGCTCTGTGATGTTTTTGTTTCATTTTATGAATTGTACAGCAACTTGTGACTTCTGTTTTGAAAGGCCTTTATAAATACATTTACCTTACCTTACCCTAGTGCAGTGTTTCTCAAAGTGGACTCCTTCATTCTGTAACTCTGACAGTGTTCAAATGGACTCCAATATGTCCATTTGATTCCATTCGTACACTGTCAGAGTTAAGGGTAGACCTCGACATTTGGAAGTTTGAGAAACGCTGCCTTTGTGTCAACCCCTGGCTGACTGGCTCCTCCTCCTTCCGCGTTGTGTCACAGGTTCGAGTCCTCCTCCCACGCCATCAGTATGAGCGCCTACCTGAGAGAGCAGAGGAGAGAGCTGTACAGCAAGAGTGGAGAGCTGCAAGGTAAGCAAGCACACACTCACCTGTTAAACAATGTCAATACGCCACAATGACGCATCTGCAATCTCTGACTGATTTCCTGTATCTGTGTCACATGGGTTTGTTAGGACATTGGGGTTTTCTACCGGTGGTCTGTGGACCACTGGTGGTCCTTGCAAGGCACAGCCTTCGGTCCCCGACCAATGGCGACCATGCATTCATTCACGTAGGAAATAGTGGTGGGCAGTGGTGTATTTTAGATTTATTTTGAGGGCATATGCTCCGCGGCTATTCGCGTGGCAGGGCAGACGCCAGTGCAAAATGTCTATCAAATACGCTACTTTGAAAGGGAACCTTTCAGACGCTATTCATATTTGTATTTCCGACAGCAGACGCTGTATACGTGCATTACAGGTAGAACACAGCTCTGGTGGTGTGCAAAAACCCTTCATTTCAGTGAACAAATCATTTCAATCATGTTCACGGTAATGATCCGTTCAGATGATTCCTTTACGTTCACCATGCGATAATCCTGTTAAAAACACCATTGCGGGGGTGTTTTTATTATGAACAAATCACTCACAAACGACACATCACTAGTAGGAAAGCGTTTTCTTTCTTCTCGTACAGGTATTTGGGGGAAACTTGGACCGAAAACGTTGGTATTTATTTTGATTTTCTTTTGTCTGATATGAGGCCATTGGAATTCGAGAATCATTGTCATTGTCAAGTGGTCATTTGAGGGGAAACTTTTGCTTTGATTCCAAAAGTACTTGAGGCTTAACGACAACAGCAGAGGATGAGCTTGTTAAGATGAGGCTCATGTATGAAACTCCGTCCTCTTGCTCAGTTCTGGATGGGTTTATATCAGGCACCATCCCAGACCTTATACTGCTAGAGTAATTAGTGTTGTTTCCCTTGTTTATTGTGTTATCCTTTATAACTGTGTATCTCTTTGAGAGATTTATTTCTACTCTGGCCTGCACAGAGCTATGTTGGAGTCTCTGTCACTGTCCACCACTATTATAGCCACAAATAGACTGGCTAGAACTGACTCTGTGCAACTCAAGAAAAGAAAGTGGTGGTAAAAGTGTTCAGATTTCTTACTTGGAATACATATAAGTATATGTATTCCAAGTATTACCGTATTGATAAAAAAAAAAAAAAAGTTCAAACGTATATTGGCATCAAAATGTACCAACAATTGGTACCAAAAGTAGAAGGTACTCATTATGCAGAATGTCAGGAGACCCAAAACAATTCCCCACGCTCAAGGACATCACTTTAGGGCCTACCCAAAAAAACCTTGATGCAGAGTAGTTTAGCTTATTTTTTTATTTTTTTTTTAATTTTTGAATAGTTTGTTTGGCATATCTGTCTTTTAGTCCATCCATCCTCCCCCTCTTCGACGACTTTTACATTTTCATGTGAATTTCAATCATCGCCAAAATAGACCGGGCTCCTATTCTCTCCTCTTCTACTCTTCAAATAACAGCTCACTTTCCATTTATTCCTTTTTCTTTTTTCTTCCTTTCACCCCTGCGTCATTGCCCGTGAAGAAGAAAAACAGTTTTTCCTTTTCTTTTTTTGACCGGTTGAAAAGCCTGGGAGTGTTCGTAAGAAGATGAGATTTTAGTTTTTTTTCATTCGGCCTCCTGTCACACAATGCACCGCCGAGTCTCCGCCAGCCAGCCAGTGTGGTGTGAGCAGGGGTGTCGCACCAAATGCTGGGCCCTGGGTACTTCAACTATTGAAAAATAGCAGATATACAAGCTCACAGCGCGGCACCGAGTGCCGCGCTGCGAGATTGTAGATCTGCTATTTTTGAAGAAAGAAAAAAAAATCTATGTCAGCGGTGCTCAAACTTTTTCACGTCAAGGACCCCAAAATGACATGTATGTGGCCACGGATGCCCATCTCAAAATATTTTGTTCCAGGGACCCCCCCCCCCCAGAAGCAAAATTTGAGTTACAAATGTTCGCTTAAAAAAAAACATATATTCAAAGATTTGCACATATTTTCACGACTTTTCAAAAATAGCAGATATAAAAACTCACAGCGCGGCACTCGGTGCCGCGCTGCGAGCTTGTATATCTGCTGTTTTTCAATAGTTAAAGTATAAAATAATTAAGGCCCCTCCACCTTGGGCCCTAGCAACTCAGTCCCACTCCCCCCCCACACACTTGTGACGCCCCTGCCGCCATGCCCACCCCGCCTAACCGCCCGGCTGCGGAGGAGAGTGAAGGAGTAAGAATAAAATAATTTAGAAAGTGGAATAATTCCAGATGGGGAGGCGGGGGAGAGATCAGGGTTAAAAGTCTTTGTTCTCCTCAGGGGCCGGCCCGAAGAAGCTATTTGAGGGATCTTCTGAAGGATGGAATTAGAAAGAAAGAAAAAAGGACAAAAATGCACATATTGAGATGATTGGGAACCATTGTATTGGTGTGTGTGTGTGTGTGTGTGTGTGTGTGTGTGTGTGTGTGTGTGTGTGTGTGTGGGTGTGGGTGGGTGGGTGGGTGGGTGGGTGGGGTCCCCATCCGGAATCAATTTATTGGAGTACATTTATTGTAGTCACATTTTTGTCTTAGGAATGTGACAAATTAAAACAATGGTGCCATGGCATTGGTCCGAAATCTCAGTGTTCCTACATCCCATTAGTCAGAATCTGGTGAATGTTAACCTGGTGAAAAATACTATGCCTAAACCTAACCTCAGTAAAACTATGCCTAAACCTAACCCAAACCCTAACCTCAGTAAAACTATGCCAAAACCTAACCCAAACCCTAACCTCAGTAAAACTATGCCTAAACCTAACCCAAACCCTAACCTCAGTAAAACTATGCCTAAACCTAACCCAAACCCTAACCTCAGTAAAACTATGCCTAAACCTAACCTAAACCTAACCCAAACCCTAACCTCAGTAAAACTATGCCTAAACCTAACCCTAACTAATTTACAGTCCCTAATGGACAGTCCCCAAAAACATTTTAAAACATAAAATAATATTAACTCATTTATCCATGGCATGAGTAATCAATAGAAAAAAAAAAGTCATTTTGGGGGTGAACTACTCCTTTAATTAAAACATGTGACCGTGCGTCTTCCATCACGGTGTGTGTGTGTGTGTGTGTGTGTGTGTGTGTGTGTGTGTGTGTGTGTGTGTGTGTGTGTGTGTGTGTGTGTGTGTGTGTGTGTGTGTGTGTGTGTGTGTGTGTGTGTGTGTGTGTGTGTGTGTGTGTGTGTGTGTGTGTGTGTGTGCGTGCGCGTGCGTGCGTGCGTGCGTGTGTCACATGCCATCTGCACTATTTTTCTCCAGTCAGAGTTCCAGTTTTTCCCCCTTTAATAGAGAGATGAAACAGCAGCGCATGTTATAATCTATGTTTAATGACTCTGTAACACATTCACATGCACACAACCGTCCTTAATGGATTTGAAATTAATCTGTATTATCTATAGGCTATGTGTCTCCTGGGGGTTGTGTGTGCGCGTGTGTCTCATTACACACACACACACACACACACACACACACACACACACACACACACACACACAGTGAGTGTAGGAGGGCCTTAATTACTTGCCTTCTCCGCTGAAGCACGCTCTGTACGCTTCAATTAATCCAGGGCTTCATCTAAAGACTTCATTATGGCTCCATATGTAGCTGCATCTGTGTGTGTGTGTGTGTGTGTGTGTGTGTGTGTGTGTGTGTGTGTGTGTGTGTGTGTGTGTGTGTGTGTGTGTGTGTGTGTGTGTGTGTGTGTGTGTGTGCGCGTGCGTGTGCGACTGCGTGTGCGTGCGTGCGTGAGTGCGTGCGTGTGTGTGGTCACGGCCTGAAAAGGTTGTGAACCAATCTGTGTTAGGCTAGCATTTTCAGAAGTGGCGGAAATTACGCGTTTGTGTGCCACGTCAACACGTTCTGCCATTGGCCGTGGGGCGGCATAGCTCAGGGGGTAGAGAAATCGTCACTAGAGCACAAAGAGTTCCCGAAAGGTTCCCAGTTCGAATCCGGGCTCCCCCTGAGTTAAAGGAGCTATAGTCAACTTTATCATTTTTGCCGTTCTCAGGCTGACTTTGTTTACATTTTTTTTTCTTTCATATGGAATCCATATAAAAGAATAGAAGAGGGATGTAAACAAAGTCAGCCTGACAACGGCCAAAAATATTATTTTATCATTATTTTACGCTTTTTGTGTTCATTTTTGAAAAAGAAACATATGAAGCTTTTTTATAAAAATATTTTTGAAACATTATTTTTATTTTAGCATCCGTTTTTCAAGAAAAAAGTTGACTATAGCTCCTTTAATGCTCTTCAGACTCTGAACTCCTAGTTGCTCCCGGTGAGCAGGTTGGTGCCTTGCATGGTTTCCTCTGCCAACGGTGTGTGCCTTGGATAAAACTGCTTTATAAATGCACCATTATTGGCAAGACAGTAGATTTCCAGTGGACTGGCAGAACATTGAGCTTGTAGATCTGCTGTTTGTATGACCTTCTCTGACTTCAAAGTTTCAATCTACCTGTCAAGGCGGATTGTGCTTTTAAATGTGAATGGACTGGTTTCTTGCCATATGCTGGTTTCTGCAAAAATACGCTCCATTCTTCCTGGAAATGTTGAGGCAAAGAGCTTGTGCTTAGCGTGTGCCCTGGGTGTCACGGAGTCAACATTTAATCACACTATGAATAAATGATGAAAGTATATACATTTGTTATTATTACACTTCCACATATACAGTATATAGCTTCCATATGCCTCTCAACCCCCTGACCTCCTGATATTTGACGCTCCCAGGGCCGCTGCACGCGTGGCCCTCGGGGGAGGTGAAGTGTAGCGTGAATAATGTCTCAATAACTGCATTTGTATGTATTTTTTTTTCTTTCTATATGAATCAGTAACTCATTCACGGCACACTTTGTGAAGGAGGGAAGCGAGCAGGGTTCAGGTCGCTTGTTGTGTTGTGAGCGATATTGCTTTGACCTCGGTGTCGCGCGGCTGAGATGACAAACCCGCGTACCGTCAGGCAGAATGCTTGTATCTCCCAAGTTTCGTTTCACATTTGAGTGCCTGAGACGAATAACAGTCCATATTAGATTTTTTTTTTTTTAGGGAGATTTTTTGATTTACCAGACTCTAAACCACAAACTAGTCATTTTTAATCTGTTAAATTGTTAATGCACTCCCCCCCTCATTCTGTTTAATAGTCCGTTTTAATAGTATCTGTTTCCTTTGTCTGCTGAATATTGCTTGTACGGACTTATACTGTGGTTCCACAAACTGTTGGAACTTGGAGATATACTGTTTTTCCACTTTCCATAAGTATTATGTCTTATAATTCCTAATACATATGAGTTAAGTAAAAAAAAATAAAAAATCTAATTCAACAAAATGAGGGGGGAGTGCATTAAGAATTTAACAGATTAAAAACGTATAGTTTGTGCTTTACAATCTGGTCAATCAAAACAAGATCTACTGTATATTCAAAAATGTTAAATACGGAATTAGACTGTTATTTGTCTCGGGTACAAATTTTTGTTGTTTATTGCATTTTTTTGTAAAGCAAAGCCCTGCTTCATACACTACTGTCGCGCACAACTAGTGAAAATAGCCAATCTACAAGCACACAATGCCTCACGGTGCGAGGCGTTGTGTGCTTGTAGATCGGCTATTTTCACTGGTTTTAAATTATTTTTTAAAACAATACGTACAAAACAAACGGTTTTGGACATACAAGGTTTCGAGTCGACACACCTAAAAAGACCACCTGTCAACAACGCACACGCACAGCCACCGGCACAAACACTACAGGCATGTGTATGCGTACATAATAGACAGGCGAACGCACACACATGCACACACACGCATGCAGTGGTGTAAAACATACTCACATATTTTGCTTAAGTAAAAGTATCAATACTGCAATATAGAAATACTCTGTTACAATTAAAAGTCTGGAATTCAAAATGTACTTGAGTAAAAGAACAAAAGTATTGTACAAAATGTTTGAAAATAGCAGATCTACAAGCTCACAACACGTCTCATCGCGACACGTTGTGAAATTTTAGATCGGCTATTTTCAAATAGCCTATGGTATAAAATAGGGCTAAAGTGGTTTATGTATGTTTTATAATATTATAATGTATATCTGCAAAGTAACTAGTAACTAAAGTCTTCAAACAAATGCAGGGGAGTAAAAGTGCAATATTTGGTTCCGAGATGTAGTGGAGTAGAAGTAAAAGTATTGGAAATCGGAAGTACTCAAGTAAAGTACAAATACCTCAAAACTGTACTTAAGTACAGTACTGTACTTAGTTACTTTACACCACTGCACGCATGTATGCATGTACGCACGCACACGCGCGCACACACACACACACACACACACACGCACGCGCACACGCAGACAGTCATAATAAAACCATGTACCAAATCCGTTTTTACACTTCCCTCTCCCCGCCTCCTTTTGATATTCAACGCAGAGTGGTTCGCAGAGGGGGGCCCGCCCTCCCCCTCCCCCTCCCCTTCTTCCTTGGTCCAATATAGTTCACTTCCACGTAGATCTCATTTCCTCCTAACCCCCCTTTAAGAGACCACCAACCCACCCACCTGAAGCAGACGAGAGGGGTTAGAGGAGAGAGGAGAGGAGGGGAGATGAGGCAAGGAGAGGAGAGGAGAGGAGAGGAGAGGAGAGTGGGCAGAATGCAGCATAGGACCACAATGGAAATAATGAATTTGGATTCATGTCAATTTGAGTTTCAGCTATTTAACCAGTTGACCAATCCTCAAAGTATGGTCCCATTGGACATTTTTAATCATCCAATCATCTGACCGGGACAGACATACACACTGGATGTACGGGACAGATAAAACCTGTTCATTCTGGACTGGAATGACCATATATTGATTGATTGATTGATTGAAGGCTTTATTAGAAGTTTGCATAGGAAAATGTACAGATTCATGACGGTACAGTTCACTGGTACAAGGTCTACTAAAAGGAGATCCATGAAAAGACTAAGCTTATTTCAACAGGAAACCATTTAAGTATCTCATATAACATTGAATGACAGACATGGACATGAACGGGACACACACGGGACACACATGTACGGGACAGATAAAACCTGTTAATTCTGGACTGAAATGACCATATAATGTCTGCTTGAATCCCCATGTTTTTTTTGTTTTTTTTTAAGGGACAAAAAGACAGACGTAGGACAGAGAAAATAGGAGAGAAGAGGAGAGATGGGGAAAGGGGAGCAGAGGACAGGACCGGGGGGCTGCTCGGGGGAGGAGGTTAGAAGTGGTCTATCTTGTCGAGGTTTTATTTGTAGCAGGAGGAAGTGGAGGTGCAAATGGAACACTGCTCCAGAGGGACACGGCTTGACCAGGACTGTGTGTTCAGCCAGAGGTGAACGATGTGTGTTTTTAGAGAAAAAGAAAAAAGAAACAGTTCTAATCTGTTCACGTGCTCCGGTGTTTCCTAAAGTGGGTGCGACCCCCAAAATAATCATACAGTTTAACTGGGGACCCCCCACCCTGACGAGCACTAAGAGATGAGGCATTACATTTTGTATAACACGGTTCTATTGTGAAAATAGCAGATCTACATGTAGATCTGCTATTTTCACAATTTCTACCTCTAATATTTGACAATTTTGTCAATGTTTAATTTGTCATTTTAGAGGTATTAAAAAAGTCCTTAAATTGTCACTTTAGAAATGTGCATATACCCTCTATACACTTAAACTTTATATTTGTTGAGTGAGAAAACAATGTTGCACATTAAGGTAATCTGATTAAACGTCAAGTATAAAGTTATTTTTGTTTAGTTCTGATGGAAACCGTGACAGATTTACAGTGTAAATCAGGGGTGCCGTGGATGAAAAGGTTATTTATGGGGGTTCCCCGAGTCAAAAAAGTTTGAAAACCACTGATGTAACCACTCCACATTATTGTATTATTGACACCATTCTCACAGTTTTTTTGTAATTAATATTATTTTATTATGGTCTCTTCTTACAAACATCCTTTTCATTTATATAACCCTAACCCTGGAACAACACATTTTGAGATCGGGGGTCTGCGGCCAAATCCATGTAATTTTTGGGGGTCCTTGACATGAAAAGGTTTGAGAACCACTAATGTAGAAACGTGTTTAAAAAAAAAAAAAAAACTTCGAAGGATTTAGAAGACACAGGTCAAACATATTCAAATAATATTCAAAGAATTTTTTTCCTCCTCTCGGCTGTGTTTGGTGTCTTCAGCGGAAAACAAAAGACACAGATTTTGTTCTTACCTTGAGCTTCATTCAAACGCACTGAACTCTGGGATGGCGTGGAGCCATAGATTATTGATCACAAAGAACCCTTTGTTTATGTTTAATTACATTTATTGTTCTGAAGCGATAGAGAGAGCAGCCGTTCATGTTTCATTGTTTCAGACTGACAAAGTGAACATGACAGGATTATTGGGCTTTTGTTGAACCAAAAACACAGACAAAGTTCAAGTTTACCCTCAAGTTCACATTACTGTAAGTATTCTTTATTTTGTTTTCATAATTCTGTGATTCAAATTAAATGTAGGTACAGTCAATCCTCTATTGATCATTTTTTTTGGGTAAGATATTAGCTAAATATCATATAAGGTGTACTTCCAAAACTATAGGGTAATTTCACATTTTGCACTCTGAACGTCTACTTTCATATGAAAACATTTCCAATGTATGACCATCTATTTGCTGCATTCTGCGGGAGGAAGTCATCTATCTATAAATGCGACAAATCTCTGCGTGTATGTATCTCTGCGTGTATGTAACCCGCGTATCTCGAGAACCGTTCGTCCCACCGGCTTCAGATTCGGCACGCGCGTTCCCCCACGCGGCGCGGAGTGCAGTGCCGAGCCTCGACCCGACCTGACGCACGGTTTTCCGAAACCGGCGCAAAACGTTCGGAATCTCCTTATGCATAGCTGATTGTTGACATCAGGCTGTTCCGGAGGAAATCGGCGCAAGCTCTGACTCATTGTGACATCACTTCATAAAAGGCTCTGACATCACGTACGCCACATGAGTCAACAAAAAATCTCTGTGAGTGTGTATGTATGTATGTAATCCGCGTATCTCGAGAACCGTTCGTCCCACGGGCACGCGCGTTTTCCATATATGGGCATAAAATGAATGCCCCCATATATGGGCATAAAATGGATTGCAGACAGACAGATACAGATATCTCCATATATGGACATAAATGGACAGAGGCAAACAGATGGTCAAATATCTCCATATATGGGCATATATAAATGCGACAAATCTCTGCGTGTATGTATCTCTGCGTGTATGTAACCCGCGTATCTCGAGAACCGTTCGTCCCACCGGCTTCAGATTCGGCACGCGCGTTCCCCGACGCGGCGCGGAGTGCAGTGCCGAGCCTCGACCCGACCCGACGCACGGTTTTCCGAAACCGGCGCAAAACGTTCGGAATCTCCTTATGCAGAGCTGATTGTTGACATCAGGCTGTTCCGGAGGAAATCGGCGCAAGCTCTGACTCATTGTGACATCACTTCATAAAAGGCTCTGACATCACGTACGCCACATGAGTCAACAAAAAATCTCTGTGAGTGTGTATGTATGTATGTAATCCGCGTATCTCGAGAACCGTTCGTCCCACGGGCACGCGCGTTCTCCATATATGGGCATAAAATGAATGCCTCCATATATGGGCATAAAATGGATTGCAGACAGACAGATACAGATATCTCCATATATGGACATAAATGGACAGAGGCAAACAGATGGTCAAAGATCTCCATATATGGGCATAAAATGGACGCAGACAGACAGATACAGATATCTCCATATATGAGCATAAATGGACACAGGCAAACAGATGTTCAAAACGGGTCCTATGACAACAGGTATAATGAGGTTTGCATTAAAGGGGGAACCGGCACTGTGTCTGCAACACAGTTGGAGGCACAGACAGATACTCCATATATGGGCATAAAATGGACGCAGATAGACAGATATCTCCATATCTGGGCATAAAATGGACCCAGAACTATAACTGCAGTGATCTCCATATATGGACATAAAATGGACGCCGACAGACAGACAGACAGATACAGATATCTCCATATATGGGCATAAATGGACACAGGCAGACAGATGGTCAAAACGGGTCCTAAAGGGCGGGGCATTCATTCCCTATTTACATTGTTCCGAGTTGGCCAGGTCGCCGACTAGACGCTGGCTTCTAGTTATAATTAATATGAGTACTTCACTTGAGGGCCAGACCGGCCCTCTGGCCGTACAGTATGTTGCCCACGTCTGCTGTAACGGGTAGAACGCTCCCATAATGTATAAAGAATCTGACAATGTTGATGAAAAACATGGAGAATTATCTGTGAGCTATCTGTGATTGTTGGACATAATGATCACATATCTGTTGGCTTGTGGTCACTTCATTATTAAACCATGAAACACGGCTCTAGTGAGCTTGTGATCTCTCATTCTGTGTAGATCTTAATGTCCCTACCAGGTTCTTGCTCTTCATTTATTGCTTTCAGTTCAAGGGTACCGGCCTCCCTTGCTCTGCGTCGATCAATACTCCACTCCCGTCTAACCCCGGGGTTATTATTTATCATATACCTAAATGGAAGCCCAGATGGAATTGAACTTCCCCAGGAGAGACGTCGATAATTATTAGGTGGATTACAGCACCGGGAATGTGTTAGACACAGCTTTGCACGTACGTACTGTAAGTGTGCGATTGATCACAAGTTAAAAACGCATGTTCGCAAACGTCTCCTCTCCTCCTACGCCTCTCTCAATCTGCTTTTGCGTGAGTACAAGAACGTTCGGCCCCCAGAACACACTCGCCCCGGGTCGAATCCGACGACCTCGGGATGATCGCCACCAGGTAATCCTAAACGTAACCTCAGTAAAACCATGCATGACCATGAACGTATTACTTAACGTAACCATGTGGAAGCAGCACATTATTCCAACCAGTTCCTTTCCCCTCCATCAGGTGCCCCGGCTGGCATTTTCTGCCTCTAATATTTGACAATTTGACCAATGTTTAATTTGTCATTTTAGTGGTATTAAAAAGTCACTTTAGAAATGTGCAGGTACCCTCTGTACACTTAAACTTGTTATGTTGTTTTGTTTACTGTGTTGAGTGAGAAAAACAATGTTTCAAATTAAGTTAATCATCTGGGGACCTCCCAACATAATTTCGGGACCCGACCCACAGGTTGAGAACCACTGCACTAGGTTTTTCTGATCAGTTTTCGGGGGAAAGAAAAGAACAAACAAAAAAACATTACAACTTGAAAAAGAAAGTTCTCTTTTATTATAATTGTTTAAGCTCTTAATCCCTTAAGCCCCTGCAATAAAATGTAAAGTCTAAATTAAAGCGTACATGCTGTGCTACAACCCTCCCCCCCAAAGGAGCCTCTCTCCCAACACTTGTTTATATTCTCATTTTCCTACTCGCTGGTTGCCGTGGCAGCACAGGTTGATATTGATATCCATGAATTTTATAGGAGGCAATGCTTGTATCCGCTAATAATTCAGCACCCTAGAGCGGCTCCCTGAAGGGACGCCCAATCATATTAACACTTTGGTTGCCATTGTTGTTTATCGTTAGGGCTGTCACGATTAGGAGAAAATAATCGCTGTCACGATTAGGACAAAATAATCGTGATTGACGGATATATCGTCTTTTTTTTCTCCTTCATTTTATGCTACTATGATAGTAGGCTATGAGCTTTACTCATACTGCACACCTTGATGAAGAGCAATGCTTTTTGAACATCAGTTCAGTGGTGTAAAGTAACTATTAAGTACATTTACGTGCAAACTTTAGCCCTATTATACAGTGAGTATTTGAAAATAGCCGATCTACAAGCTCACAATGCGTCGCGATGCGTTGTGAAAATAGCCGATCTACAAGCCCACAACAACGCGTCGCGATGCGTTGTGAAAATAGCCGACAACTGCAAAAATAGCCGACAACTGAAAATAGCGACAATAGCCGATGTTTATCACAATCTAACATCTATAGCCTACTCTAGTCTAGTCGTTGTCTGTATGTGATCATTCATCATCATCCTCCTCCAGAACAGAGCAGCAGCGCTAAGCTAAGCTGCAGTAAAGACTCCAGTCCTCAAAGCCTTGTTCTGTATCATATCAAAAGGAATATAGTCCCGGGATATGTATGGTACATGTGTCTGTACTTCCGAGCTTGGATCTGTTGAAACAAACTTTTTAAGCATGTTTAGTTAGCCAGCCAGCCTGCCTGTGTGACTGAATTGCGTGCCGTGCTGCTGTTGACTCTTGACTGACTGAGGAGTCGAGGACGAGTTTGAGGGTTCTGGGTTCACGGGGACGTTCAACAAGGAAGGAGGAGGAGGCAAGGCACATTCAAGAATGCAAGGGTTTGACGTGAGGACGAGGTTTAAGAATGGTTTTATTGTCAAAACCCACTACTTTTTAATTAAATTGGATAATTGACGATTATCGCGAATGTGAAAAATATTTGCGAATATGAAAAATAATCGCGAATAGACGATTATGTATTAATCGTGACTGCCCTATTTATCGTGATAAAAAATCGCATCGTGGCGATTTCAACTTAATTTGTGAAATGATCCTCCGTCATGCCCTGGGATCAATTCACCTTTTATTTGCCGAGCTGCATCTGGTACCATTTAAACCCGGTAAAACGGACCTGGGAATAACTTTCTTTTTTTCACTCATGGTGGTGCTAGAAGAGGGCTATTTCAGAAGTTTGGCATGGATAGGGGCAACGGACTCACTGACGGACGGACTGACAGCCACTGGAGGTTTTGATAGTAACTGCGACCTGACGGTTGCAACCAATTCGCTTTGGCAAAAAAAAAAAAACATGCAGATGTACAAGCTCACAAGGTGTCACAACGTGACACGTGAGCTTGTAAATCTGCTATGTTTTATTTTTCATTTTTTTGTAAAGTTCCGCCCCAGGATAATGTTGGGGATATTTTGCTTATTGCTATAATATCCTAAATCACATTGTCTTTGGTCACAGTAATCGTGACATGTTCATATTGTCCCATCCCTATAGTCACATGGTGTGTTCATGTCGCCGTCAAAAACAAGGTAAAACAACTCTGAAAAAGCGAGCGTTTCCGTGCATGCATGCTGGTCTCGTGCAGATTGACTGCCATGGCAGGGAGGAGGAGGAGAGGCCGTATTATCTGACGGGTTGTCACCCTCTTGTTCCGCTGTCACCCTGCGCTGGCACTCACCTCACCACCTTCTGAGATAAAACACAAGGTGCCTCCGTGTGCCTGACAGGCTATTACCCTGGAAGCGTTGTGTGTGTGTGTGTGTGTGTGTGTGTGCGCGCGCGTGTGTGTTTGTGTACTGTATGTATCTTCCCGGCAAGGGAACGTTTATGCATATTTGTTAGGAATGCGCACAAACACACACACACGGAACACCATTGAAATAGCTGAAAATAGCCAATATATTAGGATATCTACAGGCTCAGAAAGTGTCGTGCTGCTGCACTTTGTGAGCTTGTAGATCGGCTATTTGTGTCGCGCTGCAACGCGTTGTGAGCTTGTAGATCGGCTACTTTCCCGTGCAAGACACCAGCGCACAACTAAGTATAAACACGCATAATTCTCGAACTCTTAACCCCCTAAAGCAGTGGCGATGCAACCCATTGTGAGCTTGTAGATCGGCTATTTTCAAATGGCACACACACACACACACACACACACACACACACACACACACACACACACACACACATCAAGTCATACAGTAGTGGTTCAGTATCTCATCAGTGGAAGGCCTGATGATTGATAAATGATAATGATAGTTACCTACTCCTCCCGCGGGGGAAATTCGGGTATCGCAGCCCAACCCAGCTGCTTTTTTTCAGCTTAACCCAGCTGAACCCAGTGCAGCCCACAAGGAGCGCGAGGGGGGGAGCAGTGATAGCTGGAGTGGGGAATCGTAACTGCGACCTCTGGCGTCTCCGGAGTCCTAGGTATATGGACACTAACCACTCAGCCATCACTGGTGATTGGATTAGCGTCGGTGGTGCTGAGATGAGATAGAAGGCAGAGCGTAGTGGGAGATGTTGAGGCAAACACACTGTGACTTTGTACCAGTAATAACAGCATGTATTTATGACACATTGAGGAAAATGCACTGTGACTCTGTCCCAGTAATAATATTGTTTACGCTATATGGGTTTTCCACTCTGACATCACTGTGATGGCAGGGGAACCACACTAACAGAATGCCTTTTAATGCCCCTATATGAAGATCCCTGATGTCATCAATGTTAAGCCCATATCTAACAGGACTTAAAGGAGTAGTTCACCCCCAAAACATTTTTTTTTCCTATTGATTACTCTCGCCATGGAGACTTGGGTTCAATAATATTTTCTTTGTATTTGTCACATTGCTATGACAAAAAATTGATTTCAGTCAAATTACCCCCATTGATTCCGGATGGGGACCCAAATGCATTTGGGTCCCCATCCGGAATCAATGGGGGTACATTTATTGTTATCAAATTATTTTCTTATGAATGAGACAAAAACTAAAAAATAGTATTGAACTCAAGTCTCCATAGCAAGAGTAATCAATAGAAAAAAAAGTCATTTTGGGGGTGAACTTCTCCTTTAACTTCTTCGGTGCCATATTTAAAGTGGGACCTCTTATATTGCCGGTTCGCCAACAAAGGGTTAAAAAAATAGTGTGCACGCTGGTGCACACATTCGTGCACAGATCATGCACTATGCATGTGCATGCTTTTCACAGCTTTCAAACAAAAGAATCCGCTTGGAAATCCGTTCAGGCATTCAGGAGAAGGCAGCCCTTATGTTTTCTTCAAATGTAAACAAACATGGCTGCCATGTTTGAAAGATGGGGTTGGTATGGGGGTTAAACATGCAATTTCGCGATCGCGATCATGGCTAGTACACTGTTGGAGGTCCAACATTTTTTTTTTCAATTTTTTTTTTTCCAATTTTTTTATTTTTTTATTATTATTTAAAAAAAAAAGACGTCCAGAAGACGTCTGGCAGGGAGGTCCATAGTTAAAAAGACGTTTTTATTATAGAAAACGTTTTTTTTGGCAGGGTATGAGTTAATATGGGAATGCCCATATGGAAGAAGACAGCCCATATTTTTGTGGCTGGTTCTACAGACAGGGATCTCCATATATGGACTTAAAAGGGACTGTATGTATGATGTCAGATGCCATAGACATCATAGGACTTTCGCATAACGAATAACTGAGTAAGCATATGTGGGGTCTCACATCATATCTCCATATTCCGTACATGGATCTCCATATATGGGTACCAGGGGTGTCCATATATGGGTAACTGGCCGGATATAAATCACTGGCCAGATGGCCAAGACAGGGCGCATCACCCTTGGGCAGAAATGCATTGGCATAGACCAGGGGTGCCCACACTTTTTTGACATGAGATCTACTTTTAAAATGACTAGCTCAACATGATCTACCCATCCAACATGTTTTAGCTGAGGGCCTGAGGGGGGCTTTGGAATAGCAGCACTGACCTTACATTTTAGACAAACACACTTACTGTAAGGAGGAAATGAATAGGAAATACTGGGGGAAATTCTGTATGGAAGTGGTAGGCTTTTGGGATTCTAATGCTACTGACTCTTGAACAAAGTATTGCATTGGAGGTTTGCCTACTTTAGAAGCCATGAAGGGAGCTGACAGGCCCTTCTTGATGTCATATTGACATATTCTTTTAATATTTTAATTATATATTTTTAGAGTCATGTCATAATGGTCCCTCATTGGCTGTTTTAATGGTGATGATGGTGACGTCATCACCCCGTTGATGATGTCACTGTGTTATTTCAAGGGTTTTCCCATTGGATGTATGTGCAGACTGTAAACAGTAAACACACAGACACACGCACGTAGATTTGCCTAATTTATCGTTAGCTGAGCCACAGCAGCGGCAGCAGTCAAACACGTTTTAGGCACATATGAGGCCTTCATCAGTGTTGTCATGATCCCGTCTTTAACACATTTAAGCTATTGGGCCTGGGGATTGGGCCAATGTATTCTATGAAATCGTATGAAAATGGTTTATGCCAAGGGTCTTCAACGTGTTCAGGCCAAGGACCCCTTAGTTGAGAGAGAGATGAAGTAGGTACCCCCACTACCTTATCATAGATTCCATATAGTTTCATTGTTTGACAGCACAATCGTCATTGTATTTTGGATGTCAATTTGTGTTTTCAGATACTTAACCACTTCAATACTTAATGAACTTTACCTTTCACTCTGTACTTAGTTTGCTCTTTTTCCCCTCTACACCAAAGCTCTTTGCCGAAAATAGCCGATCGTAGATCTGCTATTTTTTGCTAAAGTTCTCCTGCTTCATCTCTCTCAGCTGAAGGGTCCTTTAGCCAAAAAAAAAGAAAAGAAAGAAACAAGACTACTGCAAGTGAAGACGGATTCTGGCTGCAGTGATTGACTGAAATCAGAGAGGCAAAGAGAACAGGCTAAAGAAAGGGGCAGAGAGAGGGAGGGCGTACGTACGTGTGTTGTTTTTGTCTCTTCATCCGAGCCCTGGCTAATTTTAATCAGTGTTGGTCTTTGTCATGACGGCTGTCCCCCGTGTTTACCTTTAATCCAGTTAGGACGTGAACGCAGCTGTGCCACTCTAGATCTTAACCACTTTAAACACTATTTTATGCTTTAACTATTGAAACATTGTAGATCTGCTATTTTTTTTTTTTTTAATTATGAACATCTGTAGAGGAATATATATATATATATATATATATATATACCCACTTCTGTCTTCTAAATCAGTGGTTCTCAAACTTTTTCATGTCAAGGACCCCCAAAATTACATGTATTTGGCTGCGGACCACCCATCCCCATCTCAACATATGTTGTTCCAGGGACCCCCCAGAAGCAAATATTTGAGTTGCAAATATTTGAGTTGGCAAAATTAAACGATTTTTCAAAAATAGTAGATTCAGTAGATCTGCTATTTTTGAATAGCGGTAGTTAAAATCTAAAGAGTGACCAAGATTAGTTCCTGGTCTGAATGGCTTAATCTACCACCTGCTGATTGGAGGGGGGGGAGGGAGGGAGGGAGGGAGAGAGAGTAGAGGGGAGGGCAGACAGACAGGGAGGGAGGGAAATGGAGAGACAAATCGAGGGAGACAAAGAGTTTGAGTCAGATTGGCACGGATACAAGCAGACGCACGGTGGTCTCATGTCATCTGCCACACTTTGTGAACAAAGCTTTGATTGATAGATTGATTGAAGACTTTTTTACAAGTTTCCATAGAAAAAGGTACAGTTTCATGACGGTACAGTTCACTGGTACAAGGTCAACTAAAAGGAGATCCTAGGAAAATACTTGGCTTATTTACACAGGAAACCACTGAAGTATCTCATATAACATTGAATGACAGACGGATAGAACACAGTACTATGCAGTAGATATAGTAACAAAAAAAAGGAAATAGAAATGCTGTCGACAAACATTTTTTGCCATAGTTTTAGTCGGCAAAATCAACACTGCATAGCAGCAGCAGCTTCATCAGGTGAGGAAGAGGAGGCTTGCTAATTCTTATCCCAAAATGTTTTAGCCTAACCCATGTTTCACCCGGTGTCAATTATCTATTCTAATGTAATCCTGGGGCAGTATAGAGACCAGGATTACTGCATGTTTACTGCAGGTTACCTACCTTAGGAGACGCAGGGAGAACATGCAAACTCCACACAGAAAGGCCCTTTTTCACTAACCTTTGAAACATCATAGATCATATTATTCTTCTTCACAATGATCCACGCACCGATAACTACATACAGTAGTAAAAGTCTCTGAGAATCTGAGAAATATTGTTGTGCCGTCGCGAGTAATCCGTTCCATACTGTAGTTTCGACCAGAGTTGAATGAGCTTGGTTTTGCTTTAGTTTATGGGAAAGCAAGAATGGAATGCATTATGACATCGTCCACAATCCAATGCCATGGGGAGTGAATCACGGGATTTTGATTATGTGATCCCCTGCTTGGGAGAGTCTCTAAAGATTGGATTTGAGCACCATCTAGCGTCAAATAATCAAGCCAAGTTTGAAGTGAGTAGTGGTGCGTGGCTGTGTGTGTGTGTGTGTGTGTGTGTGTGTGTGTGTGTGTGTGTGTGTGTGTGTGTGTGTGTGTGTGTGTGTGTGTGTGTGTGTGTGTGTGTGTGTGTGTGTGTGTGTGTGTGTGTGTGTGTGTGTGTGTGTGTGTGTGTGTATAGCAGTTCAGGGTTGCGCGCGTGTGTGTGTGTGCGTGTGTGCGTGCGTGCGTGCGTGCGTGTGCATGTGTGTGACGCAACAGCACCACTTGGTCACCAGCGGTATTGCAGTTCATGATCAGGCTACATAGCCACCCACACACATAGATAGTAACAAACCTACTAGAGTTCTCAAATTCTGCCCGAAGCCGACCCGACATTTAGGGCCGGGTAGGGCCTCGGGCTCAATGATCAAAATAAAACATACATTTATTTTATTATTTAATTATTACTTTTACTCTGTGATAACAGTTCTCAAATTCTTCCCAAACCCGAAGAAGAATTAGGGCCTAAAATGTATGCTAATTAGTCTGGCCGGGCTAGGGCCCAGTCAGGGCCCAGTCAGGGCCCTGTTAGGGCCGGTTCTTCATTTTCAGGCCCGTTGAGAAGTCCAAAACCTCCACACACACCCACGCTTAGGAGTGGTGTGACCACCGCTCAAAAACATGTCAAACATCGGCGGTGTGGGCTAAGAAAAAAAAAATAGAATAATATCCAGGTGTGGGCTTTGAAAAAAAATAGAATAATATCCACAACTTTCCAACATCCCATGCGTGCATTGTGCAGAAGGTGTGCGGCAGCTTCCGGCGCCACAGCCGAGCGTGATCTACAAGCTCACAGCGGTTGCATCTGCGACGCGACGTGAGCTTGCATGTCTACTGTTAACCGGAAGTGTCCTACAGATAATGCTACAGTAAATTTGTGGAAACCAGGGGCATAGTTCTGCCGAATTAAAATGACTTCAATACGGAAGTAAAACCTCCTATGATTGGCCGCTAGTTGCGCTGTTGTCCCCCCCGGCCGATCGCAAAAAGAATTGTTCTCCATTGGATCCCATTCATTTTCCCCTTTCGTTTTCTAACCTTAATTAACATTTTCATGAATACTGTATGGTTCCTATCGCTAGTTAAAAATTGCCTTTCAATCACCATCATATTCGTTTTGTCGAAATGTGGTCCAGC
>NC_137830.1:6853218-6940718 GCF_963921795.1 Nannobrachium achirus
GAAGAACAGAACTGAAAAGTTTCGCTAGCATAGCCCCAAGCATGGCTGCAGGAGGAGCTCGAGTGTGTAGACAGTAAACGGATGGGTGGAAGGTGCCTTGGAGAAGGAGAGGCGCTGACGTCACCTCTGCTTCATACACGGTCTGCATGAGCTATCAGTGCACGAGTGGTGACTAGGGAAGGTTAGACGATCGCCGATTTTCGGATCAAAAGCTTTTATTCCGGTTTTAAAGACAAAGTCCGGGAATGTACGACGTGGCTGAGAGTCCCTGGGGGGATGTGCGATATAGTACGGTTTTAACATTAAGGGGCTCCCCTTGGCTTAGAAGGTGTTAACATTGAGGTGCCCACGATATGTACAGTAGGTGTCCAGTGCCCAGTCTTCCTCACCCTTATTGTGAAGGCAGACGTTTCTAACCGTCCGCGTTGGTTAAAATAGCTGATCTACAAGCTCACGTTGTCTCGTGGATGCGATGCGTTGTGAGCTTGCAGATCAGCTATTTTGGCATGCAACACATGTCACACGACGAAGTATAGTCCGGCTTTACTTGGGTGGGAGACAACGTAACGAGGAGGAGCTTCATGTAAAGAGAAGCACACAGCTGCAGACAGCACCGCTCAGGCGCTCACATATCAACGACCGCGGACCGCCGCGCGAACGGGCCGACGAGCGCCGTTCACGGACGTCAGAATGAACGCGTTCGACAATAAAAGCCATAAAAGAGTATGAAAAGTTTGTAGTGAGAATAGCAGAGTTTTCACTATTTAATGCAAATAATGTTTGTTACAGTAACATAAAGGAACCGTTTTCTTTTTTTTACATACATTGCAGGATTTGCACATCAACACACACACACACACACACACGTGCACACAAACACGCACACAAACATGCATGCGCACGTGAGCACAAAAGAACAAGTACACTTGTAAATTAGGGATTATGACTGATCCTTCTCGGGGTCTGTGTGCATATCCGCAACACACACACACACACACACACACACACACACACACACACACACACACACACACACACACACACGGTGCACTGGTCCCGGGGGACGTTAGAAGAGTGTTAAAGAAAGCATCACCTCTCTCTCTATCGGGTTCTCAGACAGACACAGAACACATCACACAGGATCAAACCCATTTCTCATCAAACTCAGGAAAGTGGAGCTAATGCAATTTCACTAAGTCACTGCCTGACTTGATTACATGTGGGCTGGTGGCGTGCGCGCGTGCACAGTAAGGATGGGCCGATATGAAAATGTCACATCACGATTATTGTGACAAAAGAAATCGCAATTTACGATATTATCACGATAATCAAAATCCATTATCCTGGGGCCGAACATTTGCCAAAAATTAGCAGATCTACTAGCTCACAACGCGTCGCAACGCGACGCGTTGTGAGCTTGTAGATCGGCTATTTTTTGGAAATAGAATAGAGAGTGAAAAAAAGACGTATACGTATATTATAAGCACCCTTTACCAATTCTAGAGGGTTTAAGTGGTACCGGATATGCAGCTCGGCAAATAAAAGGTGAATTGATCCCAGTGCATGACGGAGGACGATATCACGATAAATTAAATCTCCACGATACGATTATCGCGAGTGTTTTTATCGCGATAAACGATAATATCGCGTATCGTCCCATCCCTAGCGTGCTTGCGTGTTTGTGCGAGGGAGAGACGAAAGAGAGAAAGAGACTGTTGTCACAATGGACCGCTGTCAGAAATCCATTTGTTCAATTTCCCTGCATATCGAAGAGTGTGGTTGTGTGTGCGCGCGATTTTGCACGCGTGCATGCGTGTGTGTGCGCGGACATGCTTGTGTGTGTGTCGGGCGGGAGGTGGTCCCGTCCTGGGTGTGCGGGGCAGACAGATGGAGGTGTGTGTGTGTGTGTGTGTGTGTGTGTGTGTGTGTGTGTGTGTGTGTGTGTGTGTGTGTGTGTGTGTGTGTGTGTGTGTGTGTGTGTGTGTGTGTGTGCTGGGTGAAGGTGTTTCAGGAGGGTTTGGACACGTTACAAATCGCTGTTTTCGGGTCAGAAACCTTGTATGTCCAAAATTGTTAGTTTTGTTTTCATCATCTTAAAAGTGATTTAAACTAGTGAAAATAGCCAATCTACAAGCACAGGTGGGAGGCGTTGTGTGCTTGTAGATCATCT
This sequence comes from Nannobrachium achirus, assembly GCF_963921795.1. NCBI lineage: Eukaryota > Metazoa > Chordata > Actinopteri > Myctophiformes > Myctophidae > Nannobrachium > Nannobrachium achirus. The sequence goes on from NC_137830.1 coordinate 6,855,389, forward strand.
ATTTTCACTAGTTTTGTGCGACAGCCTCGTATGATGAAGCAGGGATTAAAAAACGTTCAAATTTGAAACTTGGAGATGCAAGGTTTTGTCTGACAAGTGAAGATCTGGTGTGTGTCCATTAAAAAAAATAACTTCACTTTCACTTAGAAATTGAAAATAATACTAAATAATACAAAAATAGGCGATCTACACTCCCAACATGTTGCAATTGTTTGCTACGTTTGACTCAGGGCATTGATTTGAAACAGTGATGCCCTGGGAAGTTGAAACGTGGCGATACGAGGTTTATGCGCGACAGCTTTGAAACGTGTCCTCTCTGTCTGCTGCACACAGCTGCTACCAGGACGCTGATCCTGGGTCAGCCCCACGCACCGGGGGATGCACGCACACACACACACACACACATACATGCACACACACACGCACGCACGCTCGTACACACGTCGACAAAGACACACCTGCGCATATCGTCACTGCCAGGAGGAAACCTTGTGATCTATATTGTTTTGCCCCTATACTTCTTTGCCCTTTTTTTTTTTTTACTATTTTGAAGGAAAAAAAACACCAAAAACCACACATAAGTTTAGGGATAAGGGCTAAGGCATGGACGAAATGCATGGAGATCTTGGGTTTAGTGATTAGTCATCACTTTTCACAGTTTTGTGGGGTCATCTTTAGTCCAAGGAATGTTTTGTTCATGCAAAACAAATGCTTGCAATGGATTCAGAATCATGAAAAACCCCTAGTTTGACCCCACACATGCTACTTAAAGCAGATTTGTTGGGGGTCTCTCTCTCTCTAGCTCTCTCTCTATCTCTATCTCTATCTCTCTCTATCTCTCTCTCCTTCTCTGACATCACTGAGTGAGAGTTTCACGCGGTGCACCCTCGAGAGAGGGCGAGATCATTTAGCGACCTACAACCGGGTCGCGACGTGGTCGGTAGTTTTCAGCGACCGGGTCGCTAAATCGACCGACTGGGACGGTAAAACCACCGACCGGGACGCTAGAACCACCGACCGGGACGCTAAAACCACCGACCGGGACGCTAAAACACCGACCGGGTCGCTAAATCGACCGACCGGGACGCTAAAACCACCGACCGGGACGCTAAAACCACCGACCGGGTCGCTAATTCCACCGACCGGGACGCTAATTCCACCGACCGGGACGCTAATCCAGCGACCGGGTAGGTAAATCCACCGACCGGTGGTCGCTTCCACCGACCACCGGGCTACTAACCCTAACCCTAACCCTAACCCTAACCCTAACCCTAACCCTAAACCTAACCTCAGTAACCTTACCTCAGTTAGGCTAACCTGCCACGCAACCTCCCGACCGGGTCGTTAAATCACCGACCGCGTCGCTAAATCACCGACCGCGCCGCTAAAGCGAGCGACCGGGTCGCTAAATCGACCGACTGGGGCGCAAAATCTTCCGACCGGGTCACTAGATGTACCAACCGGGTCGCTAAATCTACCGACCTAAAACTGCAGGCAGGTCGGTAGATTTAGCGACCGGGTCGGTCGATTTAGCGGCGCGGTCGGTGATTTAGCGACCCGGTCGCTCGATTTAGCGACCCGGCCGCTCGATTTAGCGACCCGGTCGCTGAAAACTACCGACCACGTTGCGACCCGGTTGTAGGTCGCTAAATGATCTCGCTCCTACTGGCACCCTCAGCTCTGCGTAGGGCCTTAACGACTTGTGATTTTTGCAAGTCGACTCGACTCAGTAAAAAGTTTAGTTGAAGTCGACTTTATCGTTCGATGACGTCACACATGACCCCCCAATTATTTTGGGGGGTCCCCAGATGATTAACTTAATGTGAAAACATTGTTTTCTCACTCAACAGTAAACAAACCAACATAATGTTGTATAGAGGGTATCTGAACATTTCTAAAGTGACAATTTTAAGGAGTTTTTAATACCTCTAAAATGGCAAATTAAACATTGTCCAAATTGTCAACTATATAGAGGCTGATGAAACTGTGAAAATAGCCGATCTACATGTAGATCTGCTATTTTTACAATAGAACACTTTTATTTTTCAACTTCGACTCTTGACTTTCTCTGGTGGGAGTCGATTTGTGCAATGAAGTCGACTGAGTCGACTTGTCGACTTTTTCGTTAATGCCCTAGCTCTGCGGCTCTTAGGACTCACGGCCGCGCTGTGGGGGTCCTCCTCTTGACCCGACAGTCACTGTGGGGGTCCTCCTCTTGACCCGACAGTCACTGTAGGGGTCCTCCTCCTGACCTGACAGTCGCTCTGGACCGAGCGTATGAATGTTAATGAGCTGGTGTTGAATATTCATGAGGCAGCTCCGTGCCACCCCCCCTGCCGGACCTCAAGGATCGATGGGGTTCCTGGCTTCATCCTTTGTCTGACGCCGATGCAGATGTTTAGAGCATGGAATTAATTTCGGTCACTGTCATCGCGGATACATGCAGCGGTTAATTTGGTGTGTGTGTGTCCGCGTTTGTGTCCGTATGTGTGTCTGCACGTGTCTGTGTCAATGAGATAGACATATCTCGAAAGAGAGATAGTCTGTATAGCGATGGGATGATATGAACATGTCCAAATATCAAAATATCTCCAACATCCATTATCCTGGGGCGGAACATTTGCCAAAAAATAGCAGATCCACAACACGTCGCAACGCAACTTGTTGCAAGCTTGTAGATCGGCTATTTTTTGGCAAAGAGATTTGGTAGAGAGTGAAAAAAAGACTGAATTCAGTATGTACTGTATATTATAAGTCGTTTTTTTACCAATATTGGGTTTATGGTACCGGATATGCAGCTCGGCAAATACAAACTGAATTGTTCCCAGTGCATGACGGAGGACGATATCACGATGAATTAAAACTCCACGATATGATTATCGTGAGTGTTTTAATCACGATAAACGATAATATCGCTTAACATCCCATCGCTATTTGTGTGTGTGTGTGCGCATAAACAATATGCACACACACACATCGTGGGAGGTCTGATTATCAGGAGGTCCTCGGTACTCGTTGAAGTGTCCTTGAGCAAGGCAAAGAGGAAGAAAGGAGATGATGAAGAAAAGGAAAGATAGTGATGGAAAGTAGGAAGGAAAGGAGGGGGGGAGTGGAGTTGAGGCTTTGCATCAGAGAGAACATTCTGTGTAGTTGGTTTGGTTTATCAGCCTGTAATCAAGGTTTAATTAACCCATTTAGAATGGGTACACATTATTGTGTATCATTATTTTATGCTTTAACTATTGAAAAATAGCAGATATACAAGCTCACAGCGCGGCACCGAGTGCCGTGCTGCGAGCTTGTAGATCTGCTACTTTTGAAAAATCGTGAAAATTAGAATTTTGACCCGATTCTATAAGTGTCTTTTGAATCCTTCTAAGATTTTTTGAAAACCCAATGTTTCTATGTCAGCAATATGGCCAGCCCTCGTCAAAGAAAAGGTCCTTTTCACTTCACTGGAGCTCAGTTAGTCTGTTCTTGAGAGACTACTATGTCAGTGGTTCTCAAACCTTTTCATGTCAAGGACTCCCAAAATGATATTTATTTGGCCACGCACCCCCATCTCAAACTATTTAGTTCCAGGGACCACCCAGAAGCAAAATTTGAGTTACAAACGTTCACTTTGACAATACAGATATTCAAAGATTTGCACACATTTTCATGACTTTTTCAAAAATAGCAGATCTACAAGCTCGCAGCGCGGCACTTGGTGCCGCGCTGTGAGCTTGTATATCTGCTATTTTTCACTGGTTAAAGCATGCAATAATTCTAGGCCTAAATGGGTTAAATTGGCACCAGAGACGTTTAGAAGGACTCGGGGGTTGAACGCAGACCTCATCTCCATTTCCGCTAAGCGACAACGACAGCGGGGCCGTTCTGTGGATGTATCGGATCAGAACGGCATACAGTACAGTTCTGCCATGTTGTTATTGGAACCAAAGCCCTTCTCCAATGTCTGCACTTTGATTCCGGCGGTTCTGTTTGTGTGCTGATATCTGAGACGCTGTCTGGATCACGGCGTGGGAAAAGTCGCTCACACGAGCGCAACATTCAAGATGTGGAGCCGCTTACCCATTTAGGCCTAGAATTGTTGAATGCTTTAATCAGTGAAAAATAACAGATATACAAGCTCGCAGCGCGGCACCGAGTGCCGCGCGGTCAAATAACCGTCAAATAAATATCATTTTGGGGGTCCTTCACATGAAAATGGTTGAGAACCACTGACATAGTAGTCTCTCTAGAACAAACTAACTGAGCTCCATTTAAGTGAAAAGGACCTTAGAAGGATTCAAAAGACACTCGGGTAAAAATTCTAATTTTCAAGATTTTTCAAATATAGCAGATCTACGAGCTCACAGCGCGGCACTCGGTGAGCTTGTAGATCTGCTATTTCTCAATAGTTAAAGCATAAAATAATGATGCACAATAATATGTATCCGTTCTAAATGGGTTAAAAAAAACACATGCTTGCCGCTTCATCACACGCGGGCCAGCTTATAAACACTTTTTTGGATGCTTCTCCCTCAGTTCTTTGGGGGATAGATGGCTTGGTTTTGTCTGCAGTTTGTGCTGATTTTGCAAAAAGAAGAAGGAAATAAATCCTTTGGGTTCCATCCTTTAGATGCTGGCTACAGTGCCTATCAGGGCAGAGGCAACAGGAAGGCAAAAGAGGAATCAGAACAGTCTTTCCATGGAGGTTTGATTGATTGATTTATTGAAGACTTTATTAGAAGTTTGCATAGAAAAAGGTACAGTTTCATGACGGTACAGTTCACTGGTACAAGGTCTACTAAAAGGAGATCCTAGGAAAGCACTTGGCTTATTTACACAGGAAACCATTGAAGTATCTCATATAACATTGAATGACAGACGGATACAACACAGCACTATGCAGTAGATATGGTCGGGAGAAAATAAAAGAAAATAAACAGAGACAAAAAAAAAGAAAAAACAGTGCAAAGAATATATACAGTAGGTAATACAAAGAAGGGTCAGGGGAGGGTAAAGCCCCTATCAGAGTCCAAGGTGAAGAGCATATAACCGCAAATTTTAGGTGTAAAGCTATCCACCTAAAGTGAGAAAATAAGTGGAGGCCATCATAGTCAGTCACAGTGAAGTCATATCACTGTGACTGACTGGTCTAGATCAACCAATCAGTGAACGGGGTGATGGGCCGATCTGTCTGAAAGTAAAAACAGAGAGATGTGTCGGGGTTCGCGGTGGATAGCTCTTCACCGCGAGTAATGACGCAATGTTGTAGTTTTATGACTTAAAAAGACTACACCTCGGTGCCTACTATGATAGGGGCTTAAGGCTGGGCTAGGTTTGTTATTGCCAGTTGCGAACGGCTGCCGCCTGTAAGTGGTTTTTCAGGGCGATTTTAAAGGATTTTAGGGAACCACTCTCCTTTAAAGCCTTCAGTAAGGCGTTCCACATTTTGGTGGTATAGCAGAAGAAGGAGTTTGACCCTTTGGGTTGACTGTGATCTGTGGCACTGCCTCTGGTGTTGTAATTGTGGACGTCCTTAGCGTTTATAAAGTATTTTGACAGGTACATGGGTATCTTAGTGGTGTAGTGTATCTTGTACACTAGGTGAAACGTTGGAGTTCACATATAACTACTAGTATACTGATCCTTCTGAATACTAGTAGTGATCTTGCGTAATATTCAAATATTTTGAGATATGGATTTGTGGTTTTCGTGAGCTGTATGTCATAAAAATGTAAAAATTTGCTTTCACTGCATAAACACTGAATCTAGAATATATGAGTTTTTTAATATAATACGGAAGAAAATGACCATAGCCTTGTAATTCATGGAGATTTTTGCTTTTTTGTCACTCTCCTGAGCCAATAATTTGATGACCGGCGGAGTCTCCAGTCCTTCAAGATGCCTTTTGTTGCAGGATGAATAGCTGTGTGCATATGTCAGGCTGCCTTGCCATGAGTGTATCAATAAACCTGAAACCATTCAGTCTGAAGTACAAGGGGGCATGTCACCTCCCAATGTTATTTTTTTTTCTTTTAACCCATTTAGGCCTAGAATTATTGAATGCTTTAACTATTGAAACAAAATAGCAGATATACAATCTCACAGCCCGGCACCGAGTGCCGCGCTGGGGTCCCTGGAACAACATATTCTGAGATTGGGGGGTCTGCGCCCAAATAAATGTCATTTTGGGGGTCCTTGACATGAAAAAGTTTGAGAACCACTGATTTAGAGGAAGGATTTAGAAGTCGGGTCAAAGATCGGGTCAAAGATATTCAAAGACTTGCACACATTTTCACAATAAAAAAAAAAAGAAAATAGCAGATCTACAAGCTCGCAGCGCGGCACTCGGTGCCGCGCTGTGAGCTTGTAGATCTGCTATTTTTTCATTAGCTAAAGCACAAAACAACGGTTAAAGTATTAACAGGTTCCCGATCTAACCAGGTTAAGGAAAGGGTTCCGTTGAACGGGCTCATTGTGGAGTCCCGTGCAGGGAGAACAATGGGAGCTGATCTGCATGTGAATGCGTGTGTTATCATCAGCCCAGTGCTCTCGCTGCACTCTCTACTGGACATGGAAATGAGATTGATGGAAAAGCTGTGAGCTTTAAGCTGATGTGAGCTTTGTTGCGAGCCATGATGTGAAACCTGGGGACATGTGATTTATTTAAAATACGCTGCACTGCACCATCTCGCTCGCTCCCTTTAATGGCATTCTATTGTCCCTGTGACATCATCTGGTGTTCCTGTCAGTCTCTGTGAGTCCGCTGTGACCGTGATGGTTTTACAACGGGACGCTGAGGAGGTCAACGTTACTGTATATTGATCATATAGACAGGCCTTTCCTAATTAATAATAATAATACTTGGGAGAGAACCATTATAGACCACCAAAGTCCTGACGTCACTGCCACTATCCCTCCGGTTCCCCTTGTGTTGAAATCCCATTTATTGAAATCTTAGATAACGTCATATACGTTTTTCTTTTTACTTTATAATTTTACTTTATAATTTTTATCCCACGATTTTGTAACCCATTTTCACCCAGTGCCAATTGCCTATGTAATCCTGGGCTCTGCTCTCCCTCTGCTGCGCCTGGGGAGACAACGGACTGACCTCATGCTTCCTTCTATGCATGAGGAGTCCCAAGTTGCTTCTTTTCACCTGACAGTGGGGATTTCCCTGGTTTGGACGTAACGCGTGGAAGGAACACGTTATTCCAACCAGTTCCTTTCCCCTCCATCAGGCGCCCCGGCTGGCCAGGGGGAGGCAGTGTAGAGACCAGGATTACTGCATGTTTTAGAATGGGTTTTGCTGCTCTGACATCAAACTCTGGCTTCACTGTGATGTCACACTAACAGAATCCCCTTCATGCCCATATATGGAGTTCCCTGATGCCATCGATATTAAGCCCATATCTAACAGGACTTCATACAGGAATGCCCATATATGGAGGCCACATCGGCCACATACTGTACCACACTAACAGAATCCATATATGACCAAGACAAATGGCCAATACAGCCCATATCTGTGTGATGGTTCTACAGACAGGGATCTCCATGGTATGGGCACATCCTTCTTTTGTCCTCACATCAGCTTCTTGTCTTCCTGACAGAAGTCATTCTCTCCCCTCTCATTCTATCCTTTGTGTCGAGGGACAATATCTTCCACGCAAATCCTCGTGTCGTGCTTCCTGTAATTCTCTTGTAATGAATAACACTGTCTGATCTTTCCGCTGTGTGGGGAGGAACAAGACTGTCTGCCTCCAAATCCCCACAATTCACACTCATCCCAGTTACACACGCATGCGTGCACCAATGTGGACTGGTGTACATGTGGGGTGTGAGAGTGTGTGTGTGTGTGGCAGCTGTGGTGATCACACCGTCGCACACTCCCCCACATGTGTCATAGTACACACACACACACACACACACACGAACATCACACGCACATGTGAACACACACACACTGTGTCACTCAGTGGTGAAAAGTATACCTAAGTTCATTTACTCAAGTACGTATTTTGAGGCAATTTTAGTTTACCAGAGTATTTACGATGTCATGTTTATACTTTTACTTCTACTCCACGACATCTCAAACTCCACTAAGATTACTTGAAAACTTGAGTTTCTATTCTGAGTATTACTACAAAACAAAGCATACCAATGATTATTATTTCAAAACACGCATTAACCACTTCAGGCCTGTTTAAACTTTGGCTTTAAACTATTTGAAAATACGTGTTGTGTACTTGTAGATCTGCTATTGTAAAAAAGATTATTTTTTGAAATGTTAACTTTTGAAATGAGACATTCTTCAATGAGTAATTTTGGTACTTTAATTATATTATGTTTTGATATTTGTAAAAAAAATTGTACCAGACGTTTGAGGGCTTCTACATTGCAGTAATGATATTTTTACTCAAGTACAAAAAATATATACTTTTTTCCACCACCACACACACACACACACACAAACACGCACGGATGCCCACATGTATGTGCACACAAACACACACACACACACACACACACACACGTGCACGCACACACAGACACACACATGCATGTGCACACAAACACGTGCACACACATGTTGTTCATGGCAGGCGGTTGGGTGCATTAACGGAGGGCCGCAATTTCTTCTCCATCAATTATATTGATTACTGCTGGATGAGTGGAGGTAATGAGCACTGCTTCTCTCTCTGTCTCTCTCCATCCTTCCCTCCCCTACCCCACCTCTCAGTCTGTCCCCCCGCCACCCCCACCCTGCTTCACCCCGCCCCCTCTCTCTCCCCCGACCTCACCCGCCCCAACCCACCCGTCCGCGTCAGGCAGCACTGATTTTCTGATTAACCCTGTTAGCTAAAGTAGTAGGGTTAATACTAATAATAATAATCTTTATTTGTCAGATACATTGCTGTAATTTTGAAATGCGTTCTCCGCCTTTGACCCAGCTCTTGGAGCGGTGAGCTGCAGCCGTGCCGCGCTCGGGAATCAGTCGTGTTGGTCTACTGTAAACCCCCACAATCCAACCCTTGACGCTGAGTGTCAAGCAGGGAGGCATTGGGCCTCATTTTTACAGTCTTTGGTATTATGACCCAACCGGGGATCGAACCCCTGACCTCCCGGTCTCAAGGCTCTAACCACAAGTCCACTGAGCTGGCTCTAGTACAGGGGCATAAGCAGGGACATGCTGGGCCCCTGATTCAGCCCGGGAAAAAGAGTTGGAGAGGCCCTCATTGCGTACTATAGAGAGAGATCTCTCTATAGCGCTGCTGCTACTCAAAGATTTGCCATTTCAGATCATGACAAGTGACACTGACAAGCCAGTGGGCCAATTACATGAGTTATATTTTGTCGTTGTCGGGTGTATGTCCAAAACCGTTTGTTTTGTATTTATCATTTAAAAAATAATTCAAAGTAGTGAAAACAGCCAATCTACAAGCACACAACGCCTCGCACCGCGAGGCGTTGTGTGCTTGTAGATCTGCTGTTTTCACTACTTTTGTGCGACGGCCTTATGATGAAACAGGGCTTTGCTTTGCGAAAAAAATTGAAACTTGGAGATACGAGGTTTCTGCCCGACAGTGACGATTTACTTTGTTGGCCGCCCAGCCCCCAAAATGGAACAAAGGCCGACATGTTATTTTTTATTTTTTCCTAATGGCCGGCCTGGACCGGCCGGGAATGAACCGGCCGTTCGGGAGTTGTCCCGCTTTTCCCAATCGCCAGCACGTCCCTGGGCATCAGCGACCGTGGAGAAAAAGAATGGTTCAGAAGCTGTGCTCACGTTCACTCTGCCATTGGAAGTGATTAGACTCCAACCTGCTTCCGCCTCCTGTCACGCGGATACAGGAAGTAAAGTGGAGATGCCGTGTCTCGCTATTCCATCTTGGCTGTAGGGTTCACCCATGCAGTAGTGCAGGGGCATGCTGCTGTAGGCAAAGATGTTTGATTTACCAGGATATGGCATCCTGGTTGGAGCCACTAGAGCAGGGGTCTTCAACGTTTTCAGGCCAAGGACCCCTTAGTTGAGAGAAGGATGAAGCAGGGACCCCCACAATCTGTTCATAGATATAGTTTCATTGTTTGACAGCACGATCAACAGTGTGTGTATTTTGGATTCATGTTAATGTGTGTTTTCAGATATTTAACCACTTGAACGGTCAATACTTAATAAACTTGACCTTTCACTCTGTACTTAGTCTCCTCTTTTCCCCCTCCAAAGCTCTTTCTGCGAGGCGTTGTGAGCTTGTAGATCGGCTATTTTTGGCGAAGTTTTCAGAATATGGACACTATGGCTTCAAGTGGTTAATATAAAAAAAGGGTGAAAAAACAAGTTCCTAGATTTGGAGGACCCCCTGTAGTAACTATGAGGACCCCCTGTTGAAGACACCTGCACTAGAGTACAACATGGTACACAAACCCTACAAATAACCAAGTGGGCGCCGGCATCTGACGTCAAATCTCGCGAACGTCCTGTTTACTGGTTCTAGATCCCGCGAGAGTTTGTTGCTGGGACAGAGAAAGGGCGGTAATAAAGTTGATCTCTTTATTTGCCTCTCTGAAAAAAAACAAAAAAAACATGGCATTTTAGTTTGAACATTTTGGGAATATTATGTGGCTTATGACGATCAGGTCCATTATTTAGTTCAGTGACCGTGGAGCTAAAGATGTGAAAGGACACGTTTGCTTGTTCTACACACACGCACACACACACGCGCACTAGGGCATTCACAATATTCGAATATCAAAACACTATTCGATTACTATAAACGCTATTCGAAAAATCGCCGAAATTAATTTTAATATTATTTTCGTTTTTTTTTTTTTTTTTTTTTCGTGACAAACAATATTTCTACAGTAGACATGCAGCTGTGAGCTCTGGTGTTAGTATTTCTCCTAATCCATTCATGTTTGATTGTTGTCAAATCCAACCACACTGTAGTGGCTAGCTTATGTGATTGATGTGCCGACTGCCGACATACACTGCTGGCCCGTCACTATAGATGACAGTCACTCAGTGTAGGAGGGGAGGGGAGGGCCCCTCCGAACAAGCAAGCTCTGCTCGTTGCTGACAAAAGTGTGTAATTCTTTAGGCTACTTTACTTTATTGCTGCTGAGTTACGTTCCTCTTGCCGAGTATATCCAGTTTAGAGGACACCCTTCTCTTTACAGTAGCTCTTTCGGACCGCGCTTCACCGCAACCACGTTGATGTCATGCTTCATATTCAAATGTATCTCCTCTTTAAACCATAAAGCAGGGGTGGGCAACTTTGATGATGGCGAGGGCCACTATATTTCCACCTTCACTCCAGAGGGCCACATATTGCTACGTCCTACTTTGTCATTCTAGTATCTCATACAAAATAAGCAAAAATAGCCGATCTACAAGTTCAAAACGCATCGCAGCGATCGGCTATTTTTGCTTCTTTTGAATTGGAATCCTGAATTCTTTTTTGTTGTTTTTTAATTGGAATCCTGAAATGTAACATTTTTTATCTAATTTCAAACGCATTTAGTTATATACTCATATTAACTTTATGAACCAAAATACAAATACATTGGACATAAAAAAATACATTTTAATACTACTAGACTAGTCGTTAAAGGAGTAGTTCACCCCCAAAATGACTTTTTTTTCTATTGATTAGTCACACCATGGAGAGTAGAGTTCAATAATATTCTTTGGTTTTTGTCACATTCCTAAGACAAAAATGTGATAACAATAAAAGTACCCCCATTGATTCCGGATGGTGACCCGTTTCGAAACGGGTCACCATCCGGAATCAATGGGGGTAAATTTACTCAAATCAAATTTTTGTCTTAGGAATGCGACAAAAACCAAAACATTTTATTGAACTCTACTCTCCATGGTGTGACTAATCAATAGAAAAAAAGTCATTTTGGGGGTGAACTACTCCTTTAAGCTACTGATATAGACTGACGGAATTAAAGCAGGTCATGTTTGGAATTGTAACAGCTGAAATCAGTAATATATCAGTATTCCGGTATTAACCTGCGGGCCGCATTAAGTGAAGGTGGGGGCCGCATGTGGCCCCCGGGCCGCCAGTTGCCCATGTATGCCATAAAGGTACAAGCGTCCGCCGTTTTATTTATGATAACGGGTCGAGAGTTTCGCGACACGGATTGGAGTGGAATTGATGATCTTGTAAAGCTTGTGTTACATACTGTATACTTCTATACTATAGCATGTGATGTAATGTAATCATAACCCATCTTAGCCTTGTCTGTTGTACTGGTCGAGACTCGAGTCACACCAGCCTTCATTAACATTGGAATGAGTCTCGGTAATGGCCTGCTAAGTAGCGGAGGTGTCAACGACATGCGTGTGAAGTCATTAACATAGCGTTCATCCCATCAAACAATCACTATAATGCCTGGATCCCGAGGCTAAACAATTCACAATAGCCTACAACACTGCTTGTAACGAACAAGGATGGACAGTATAAATGTGGTTGTTGAAGATAGATAGGATAGGCTTGAACAGTTATTTTCGGAGTTTTCCTAGTAAAATGAACTCGTTTTTCGTCGCAAGTTTCATCAGCATGTTTATGCTATGTTCAGTCGTAAGACAGTGCAGCGTGTCAAAAATAGCAGATGTACAAGCTCACAACGCGTCTATCCGCGACGCATTGTGCATTGTAGGTCTGTTCCAAAGGGTCCGTTCTCTCTCTGCTGCTTGAGTTCTGCATCCACCAGTGAAAACCTCTCACAGCCAATCGATGGCTGTTATTTCACGAACAGAGGTTAACCCGTTAATTGCTGGTTGTTTTTAAGGCTCGCAAAGGAGCGTTTTAATGATTTATTAGATTACAAAAATACCCGTCGAATTCCGAATATTCGAATACTTTGAGGTCGAATAATTCGAAATCTAAAAATCACTATTCGTGAATGCCCTAACGCGCACACACACACACACACACACACACGCACACACACACACACACACACACACACACACACACACACACACACACACACACACACACACACACACACACACACACACGCACGCTGGCACGAGTGTGTGTATCTGTGTTCTGCCTGTCACATTATATCTGCTTCAGTGGTCTTATTAACGTCTAACCCCTCTCTTCTCCTCCTCCTCTTCTTGTCAGGCGGAGCCGACGACAACCTGATCGAAGGAGGGGAGATGAAGTTTGTGTGCAAGCCTGGAGCCAGGAACATCACCGTGATCTTCCAACCTCTGCTCAGGTACTGAAAACACCGCCGCACACACTGGATGTAGGATTCAACACGTGAGCCCCACTGTCAGGGACATGCAGAGAATGTTAGAGAGGCAGGGGCTGAAATGTCTAAAAGGGCCTTTTGGTGAAAGCATCGAAAATAGCAGACCTCCAAGCTCACAACGCGTCGCGTTGCGACGCGTTGTGATCTTGGAGGTCGGCTATTTTCGGTGCTTGATACCACACTGAACTAAGCATCATCAAGTCAATACGGGAGATGTGGCGTAATGGCATGGATTTCTGCACAGAGAGGGCAAAAACATAAGATGCTGTATACAAGTTCAGGAGAGTTTGGACAAGGCGATTCTCTTGAATGCTGCCTTCAGGTATGGCATGGAAAGAGGGGCATTTGCATTTCTTTCACCATATAAACTGCATTCGTGGTCGGGAGAGGGCACTTTTTACAGACAGCTAAAAGGGCAGGGGCCTTTTAGCTGTACAGTAAGAGCGGGTTAGTGTGTGTCTGTGTGTGTGTGTGTATGTGTGTGTGTGTGTGTGTGTGTGTGTGTGTGTGTGCGTGTGTGTGTGCGTGCGTGTAATCCCTTTAAACGGGAGCATAACAGAATTGAGACTTACACAGTTCCTATAAGTAGTCCTTTTGAGACAGTAACAACGGCTGTATACACACACACACACACACACACACACACACACACACACACACACACACACACACACACACACACACACACACACACACACACCACTTCCATTCAGTGTGTTCCCTCAAAACCGTGGCGTATTGTCGTTCTGTCAAGTCGAATCCCCCGTCCGTCAAAATGACGGACACTCCACTCCAGACACTGACCACACACACACACACACACACACACACACACACACACACACACACACACACACACACACACACACACACACACACACACCACGGGGACGACATGACTCAATACCAGTAAATTGTCGACTAATCAGATTAGCCGTCCTCTTAGAAGGGGCCAGCCTATCGATTGCAACCCTTTTAAAAGTTTCGCAGAAGCATCCTTGTATACATCACGACGGCATGGGGTGACGTAATATATCGTAAAACGCCCCTCCAGACTGTTTCTCCTAGTGTGTGTGTGTGCGTGCGTGCGTGCGTGCGTGCGTGTGTATTTTGTTTTTGTTTTCTTGGCATGGGGGGGATGTTTAAATTGGGATCTAGTGACGCCCCACTTTAACCCTCAAAGACCCGGAACGCACCCGAGTCGGGTTAGATTTTAACCACTTTAACCATCATTGTATGCTTTAACTATTGAAAAATAGCAGATATACAAGCTCACAGCGCGGCACCGAGTGCCGCGCTGCGAGCTTGTAGATCTGCTATTTTTTGAAAAATCGTGAAAATGTGTGCAAGTCTTTGAATATCTTTGACCGATCTTCGACCCGACTTCTAAATCCTTCCTCTAAATCAGTAATTCTCAAACCTTTTCATGTCAAGGACCCCTAAAATTACATTTATTTGGCCACGGACCCACCCCCCCCATCTCAAAACATGTTGTTCCAGGGACCCCCCCAGAAGCAGATATTTGAGTTACAAAAGTTTGCTTTGAAAAACATATATTGAAAAGTTTGCACACATTTTATTTTTTTTTTCCTCAAAAATAGCAGATTTACAAGCTCGCAGCGCGGCACTCGGTGCTTGTATATCTGCTATTTTTCAATAGTTAACGCAGTCAATAATGGTTAAAGTGGTTAAAATCGAACGCGACTCGGGCGCGTTCCGGGTCTTCGAGGCTTAACCTATTTAGGCCTAGAATTAGAATTAAGGATTCAAAAGACACTTATAGAATCGGGTCAAAATTCTAATGTTCACGACTTTTCAAAAATAGCAGATCTACGAGCTCGCAGCGCGGCACTCGGTGCCGCGCTGTGAGCTTGTAGATCTGCTATTTTTCAATAGTTAAAGCATAAAATAATGATACACAAAATGTGTACCCGTTCTAAATGGGTTAAACTGTGATTGTGTTCTCCATTACATTCTGGCATGGCGAGGAGGAGTCAGCCTTGGGGCGGTAATATTCCGTGTCTGGTCCAGGCTCTCTCGTGAAGCCGCAAGGCCCCAGCAGGCCCCGCGTAAAATCTAATAGTAAAAGACTTATAATTAGATCGGCCCCGGCCGGCTCGCAGCGATACATCACACTCTGGGATCCATTAAGCCGTTCAGAACGGGTACACTATATTGTGTATCATTATTTTATGCTTTAACTATTGAAAAATAGCAGATCTACAAGCTCACAGCGCGGCACCGAGTGCCGCGCTGCGAGCTTGTAGATCTGCTATTTTTGAAAAATCGTGAAAATTTGAATTTTGACCCGATTCTATAAGTGTCTTTTGAATCCTTCTAAGATTTTTGTAAAAAACCTATGTTTCTATGTCAGCAATCTGGCCAGCCATCGTCAAAGAAAAGGTCCTTTTCACTTAACTGGAGCTCAGTTAGTCTGTTCTTGAGAGACTACTATGTCAGTGGGGCCCCCAAATGATATGTATTTGGCCACGGACTTGCATCTCAAAATACCTAGTTCCAGGGACCACCCAGAAGCAAAATTTGAGTTACAAACGTTCGCTTTGAAAATACATCTATTCAAAGATTTGCACACATTTTCACAGCTTTTTCAAAAATAGCAGATCTACAAGCTCGCAGCGCGGCACTCGGTGCCGCGCTGTGAGCTTGTATATCTGCTATTTTTCACTGGTTAAAGCATTCAATAATTCTAGGCCTGAATGGGTTAAACACTCCAGTCTGTGCGGTTGGTGCCCGGGTACAAACAACGCCAGGGCGCAGTCGGGCGGGCGGTGGGTCATCCCCCCCCTCCCCTCTCCCCTTTGCATTAAGACTTGATGAATGTGTCTTTACGTTGCCTTGAGTTTCCACACTGTCATTTGCGCAAACCCTCTCTTTTGAAACGAACCGGCCGTTTCCTGGATTGGGATGACTTGATGCTTTTAGAGTCGCACCCCCCACACGCGCCTATTTCCTCCCTAGATGATGATCATTGGCTATTAGGGGATATATCATCCCCATTTGTTTTCAAAAACAAAAACAAAAAAAAAACGTGTATTTAGATGCTGCATTTTCCAGTGGACTCGTTCAACAGCTGATAAAAAATTACTGGAACCGTTCATGGGGGCGGCATAGCTCAGGGGTAGAGAAACCGTTATTAGAGCACGAAGGGTTCCCGAAGGGTTCCCAGTTCGAATCCGGGCTCCCCCTGAGTTAATGTCGAAGAGTCCTTGGGCAAGACTCTGAACCCCTAATTGCTCCCGGTGAGCAGGTTGGTGCCTTGCATGGTTTCCTCTGCCACCGGTGTATGAATGTGTGCGTGAATGGGTGAATGCAATGCACAATCTCTGTAAAGCGCTTTGGATAAAAGCGTTATATAAATGCACCATTTACCATTTACCATTGCCCTTGCGACGCGGAGACAGAGCAGAGAGGGCTTGTAAACCATCTGTTACAAGCAAGCAAGGGTCCAAGTAGAAAGTATGCAGAATGTCCCATTTCACAAGTTTTCAAATGTATAATACTGTATGAATTAGTGTTGCGCGGGTCATGTTTTTTTCATAACCCGCACGACCCACAACCCGCACGGAACGTAACCCGCCCGCACCCGCGCCGCAGAACAATATACAAATCAACGAATCCGCCCGCCCCGCAACCCGCATTTAAAAAAGAAGATGGTATATCATCTCCACAATAGCTCATCTTTATATACGGCTCTTCTAAGTACCCAAAGTCGCTTTACAGAAAGGTTTACAGTAGCACAATATTGTCATGGGTCAAATAAACAAACGTGGTGTTCAAATTGGCGTTTAGCCTAAAAGACATTCATTCAAAGACGTTCATTTTCTCTGGGGCATCGTCGGGGTGAGAATGGCGTTTCAGGTTTTATGTCAATCATATTTATACAGCGCCTCGCACATCAGAGTTGCCGTGCGACGACCCATACCTTTTCTGAGCTGAGGTCTCGCAACAGGGTGTTTTAACAAAGAAACAAGCCTATATCCATATCAAGACCTGTATAGGTGTTGAACGACCTTCGCGGGACGTCTCTAGAAGAGCGACCCCCCAAACATTGAATCAGCGCTGCAACACTGCTCGCACTTTAAGCAGACAGCAAAGGACGGACAATATTAAATCCTGTTGGTTATTGATTAATCACCAGATTGGAGAGAAGGGAGCGACTCGACTCGAGGTGAGCGTGGTTGGTTCATTCAGTCAAAAAATCCTTCTCACTTGCGAAAGTTGTGTTTCAAATCGTATCCATTGACTGGCTGGTTATATAACTTAACCGACACAAAGTAGGCCTATATAAACGGACTTGTGTGGATGAGAGACATAGGCTATAAGTGAAATCCTGATCAACGACACGCGTTGAATTGTTTGTGCATCTTCTCTCTGCTGTGCTCACGACCTCACGTTGTGTCAAATGTTGGCAAAATGTGGTTTGCGGCCCCAACAGGAGCGGGACGGTCCTCGCACCAAGGAGCGGAGGAGAAACCTCGCTCCTCTCTGGCGCATTTTAAAACTCGCTCCCTCGTGGTATTCAAACGTTGTATTCTTATTCTTATAGGCCTACTCTTATTAAGAATAAAAGGCAAATAAGAACAGGTGATTATTCTTATTTATTTTTTGCACATGAGAGTGGTGATAACCCGCCCGCCCGCCGCCCGCCAATTGAGTCTGAAAACCTTGACCCACCCACCCGCATGCGGGGCGGGTTGGCGGGCGGGTGGGGGCACCGGGTCGGCCCGCGCACCACTAGTATGAATGCATACAAATGTTGAGACATTAGCTTGTAGATTGGCTATTTTCTTTCAAATGGCCACAATGTATAGTGCTGAAGTGGCTAATGTATGTTTTGTGTTAATCAAAATCTACAAAGTAACTAGTAACTAACGTGTTAGTATAGAGCATTAGATTACACGTATAATTGTCTCTGAGATGTAGTGGAATAGAAGTAGTTGTACTTAAAGGGGCACTCCACCACTTTTCAACCTATGTTCATATAATTGGTCCTCACTCAAAAATAGCTTTTCTTTTTCTTTTTTCTTTTTTTTCTCAGAGGAGGGCTGTGGGCAGGTCAGAAACCCATCGTCTTGTGACATCATCGATTGCCAATCCAGCTTATAGAAACTGCAGGCTTTCTATTCCTGGAAAGTTGCAATTTTAAAGTGGAAGCCATTGTTCTCGCGATAATAAAAATCTAAATAATTTTTTCAAAAATATTGTTTTTTTTTTTTTTTTGGAAAATGATGGTGTCACAAGACGATGGATTCTGAACTTCCCACAGCTCTCCAAGGAGACTTGGACTGAGTAGAAAAAAATTGTGATATTTTATCATGAACATTAGTGAGGACCTATTATATGAAGACAGGTTGAAAAGTGGTGAACTACTCCTTTAAGTAAAGTACTTGAGTAAATATACTTTGTTACTTTACACCACTGTTGCCATAGTAAATCCAAATGAAACATGCCATTGTATGCATGTAAGGTTGATGCAGAGCTGCAGTAATCCTTCATTCAGTCACATTCTGAGCTTGTCTATCTGCTACAACATAGAAATTATGATTCACTTTCCTGAAAAAAGTTTTTGTGGACTTCATACAAGGTTTCCAGACAACACAGACAGTATTGATTGTCTCTCCTACAGTACCGGTATATGGTTTCTGTTCTGTGAAGGAAAAAATAAATAAACAGCTTTACTGTCAGTATCAACAACACACACACCGTTCGGATCAATACCGAGCACACTCAGAGAGAGAGAGAGAGAGAGAGAGAGAGAGGGGTGTGTGTGTGTGTGTGTGTGTGTGCGTGTGCGTGCATGCGTGTGTGTTTGTGTGTGCGTGTGTCAAACTGTGGGTTTGATATATGATATACATTTTTGGAGGAGGGGTTGGGTGGAACAATTAGCTTCATGTGTCAACAGTGTTTTCTCTCTGGACGGTAACTCAACATGATAACACAGGGTATAAGTGTGCTAGGGTCTGGATGGGTTGGTGGAGGACGACCTTTTCAGGGTATGGGTGTCTGAACCTTTTCAAAAGTGATCATTTAATGACTTTTAAGACGTTTGTGTGTGTGTGAGAGAGAGAGAGAGAGAGAGAGAGAGAGAGAGAGAGAGAGAGACACACACACACACACACGCACGCACGCACGCACGCACGCACGCACACACACACACACACACACACACACACACACACACACACACACACACACACACACACACACACACACACACACACACACACACACACACACACACCAAATTAAACACAAACCCTTTCCTCTTGTATTCAGCTTTCTCTGGCTACAGTAGCTGGGTGATAAAAGCGTTTAAATTCTTAATCACATTTACTCTTTCCACCGTTCCTTCTTCATTCACGGCGTCTTCTGTCCAGCTTTTGCACACAAGAAGGTCACCTGTGCTGCTGCTGTTTATGTTGTTGGCAACCTGGGCTTTTCGGGACATTTTAATTCATGATCATGAAAAGTACATGAGACATTACTGTTTAATATTGTTATGCCGTTGTAATGTTTTAAGTCAAGATATAATGGAAACAGACAATCTGCAAGCTCACAACACACCACATTGCGTGTCGATTGGCTATTTCCACAATTTTGGGGCGAATTTTGAGAAAATTTCAATTATAATAAGTAACAACTGTGACAATAAATATCATTGCTGTCGGCCAAAAACTTATCCTGATATTCACATTTCATCTTTTAATGTTTTAATGTCCTGTTTTATATTAATGGCCTGTCTTATGCTTTATTAATCGGACCTATTTTAGACTTTTGTCATGTGACAGTGTCGCCAGAACTAGCAAAAAATAGCTCAGATATATTTTGAGCTTGTAGATGAGCTATACAAAATAATAAAGAAATACTTCAACTATGACAGTGGTTCTCAACCTGTGGGTCGGGTATTTTCACAATGTTTACCCGTGGAGCAGAGTCAAACTAAACATAATGCAGACAATTTCAATTCCTTGTCAGGGTGGGGTGGGGGGTTATACATATTGTATTAGGATGTGGACGTACAGTTTCTTCTGGCAGTTCTTTAAAACACAAACTAGAATTCTCGGGATAGGAGTTGTGTTTCCCCCCACCTCGTCATTGTTGGGCTCACAGACTGCCAGTTGAAAGTCATGATTTACTGTATAATATGCTTTTGTAGTTTGAAGAACTAATCTCAACTAGTCCTTACCCGTTCAAAGATATGAGCTCCGAAATGATGTGCAGT
This sequence comes from Nannobrachium achirus, assembly GCF_963921795.1. Classification (NCBI taxonomy): domain Eukaryota; kingdom Metazoa; phylum Chordata; class Actinopteri; order Myctophiformes; family Myctophidae; genus Nannobrachium; species Nannobrachium achirus. The sequence goes on from NC_137830.1 coordinate 6,875,898, forward strand.
GTGTGGGTTATGGGATGTGTGCACTGTGCACACAGTATATGAGGGATGGAAAGTAACTTTAACTGGTGCTTGCATGATAATATGTAGGAGCATCAATGTAAGAAATACCCGTTTCGTTTAATGGCTACAGAGATACTGTGTACCGATCTGCATGATTTTTGGACAACATCTGTTACCCCCCCGCCTACACACACACACACACACACACACACACACACACACACACACACACACACACACACACACACACACACACACACACACACACACACAGAGCTGGTTAAACATTTTGCCTCATGCTAGATGCAGAATAGATATGCCTCATGCTAGATGCAGAATAGATAGTAGATACACCATAAAAATGCTAATATGCAGCATATGATTTGTGAAAGTGACAAACGGGCTTCACAGTTATGTTAGGTGTGTTCATATGCTAATGGTGATGCGATTTCAGATCAATTGCTCCAGCCACTGAGGAGAAACGCTGTGACAGACACTCAGACAGACAGACAGACAGACAGACACTCACTCAGACAGACATTCGGAAAATTATAGTATAGATGTATGTTGAATAGCAATATATTCACCATTTCATATCCGTCACATTATTGAAACTCATACCCTCTAAATAAGGACTTGAAAGTTTGCACACACACACACACACACACACACACACACACACACACACACACACACACACACACACACACACACACACACACACACACACACACACACACACACACACACACACACACACCTCATAGAAGCCCCTGACCAGTGCCTGGGTCTGCTGCACCACACCCCTCACCACTCTCCATTTAACCATGCGCTCGACTCCTTCTTGTTCTTCTCTGTTACGTTGATGTTGGCCCCGCCCCCCTTCAGCTTACGATGGAAAAAACATTAATATCCAGTCAGGGTGAAGTCAACCATTTATTGAAGATTTCAGCAACAGATAAACAGCATACAGAGCTCTGACCTGTGGGGCAGAAGCCTCCTCAAGTGTCATATGGGACACCTCTTATACACATAGATGCTCTCCATAAATGGAGATAGAATAGAAACATCTACACTAAGTACCATACAGCAGGGGTCTTCAACGTTTTCAGGCCAGGGACCCCTTTGTTGCAGGAGAGATGAAGCAGGGACCCCCACAACATTTTCATAGATTCCATATAGTTTAATTGTTTGACAGCACAATGTCAATCATCACTGTATTTTGGATTCATGTAAATTGGTGTTTCACATTTTTAACCCCTTGAACCCCGTCAACACTTAATAAACTTGACATTTCACTCTCTCTTTGCCAAAAATAGCAGATCAACAAGTTCACAACGCCTCGCAGTGCGAGGCGTTGTGAGCTTGTTGATCTGCTATTTTTGGCTAAAGTTCTCAGAATTTGGACACTAGGGTTCAAGTGGTTAATATAAAAAATTAGAAAAAAAAGTTTCTATCACACACAAAGATTTGGAGGACCCCCTGCAGTAACTCTGAGGACCCCCTAGGGGTCCCAGACCCCCTGTTGAAGACCCCTGGCATACAGCATTTGATAAGAATTAGCAATGACCATGTACATTCTCACTTATTACAGGTTTTATGTTGACACAGAGTAGGAGTGGAAGTCACAGTCCATGGTGTATGTCAGCTGTTGGATTGACAACTGCAGGGAAATCTAAATGAGTACTTTGGCTTGTGAGATTTCCTTTGGACTATAAGTTCTACAAAGTTGAATATAAGTAGGATACATGCACATTTGACAGTCCATAAATATTTCTACCACAAGCTCTCTATGTCACCTAGGAGGAAAAGACATGTGTCACCTACAAGATAATACATATGTCACCTGAAAAAAAAAAATATATATGTCCCCTAGGACAGTGGTTCTCAACCTTCTCAGGCCGCGACCCCCACAATAACCATATTTTAGCTGGGGACCCCCCGACCCTGATGAGCACTAAGAGTTGGCTAATGTTTAATTTGTCATTTTAGAGGTATTAAAAAGTTCTTACATTTAGAAATGTCACTTGTGACAGATAACCTCTCTACACTTAAACTTTATGTTGGTTTGTTTACTGTTGAGTGAGAAAAAAACGTTTCACATTAACACTTTAGCTGCCTCTTACTTTGAAGGGATGAATTTTCCTTGCTGCCGCACCGCTTCCTCCACAGGCTTCCACTCTTATTTTGAAGGGCCGGGCTGGAATTTGCGCCAGTGTTTTTTTTCTCTTGGCTTTGTTAAACGTTTACCCCATCTAGTCACATGACAGTGTGTTGACATGAAAGTGTCATAACCACACGAATGCAGATTGAGCTGTAAACATGCCAGCCTTGGGATCAAAATGTATTTTTTTGAGTAAATGAAGTCTCTTTATTGAAAGATCAATGGATTTCTATGGAGGAGCTTCACTTGGCATGCACGCCCAACGGGCGTCGTATTTACAGTAAGAGAGACGAGCTGCCCCGTCAATGGCATCATGGTATTAACCCTTTCATTTACGAGCTGAAGTGTTAACGGCAGCATAAGTGTTCCTTTAATCATCTGGGGACCCCCCAAAATAATTTGGGGGTCCCGACCACATCTTTCACCTGGGGAAAAAAAGAAATATGTCACCTATGACAGATCAACATCTATGTATTTATTTCTATGCTTAGACCATGTTGTCTGTTTGTTTGTTTATTTATTTGTTTATGGAATGTAGGGGGCTGTGTTGCTGTCGGTAGTCATGGCTGCCAGTTCCCACCTGATGTCATGTGGGAGTTCAGACTCATCCAGACAATAATGAATAACTGATAGCTTGCATAACGTCTTCAGGCTAGGACTTAGATCTAAGATGTACAGGTCATCAGTGATGCGGGCTTTGCGATTGTATCCACCAAAGATAATGACACGATCTCCAACCATGCAACAACACATGCTGTGCATCCTACAGGGGTCTTTCCCCTTAGGCTTAACCTGCTTCCAGGAAAAGGTCTCTGGACTGCATTTCCACAGATCATTGAAGCGCTGGTTCCCGTTCCTGACACCAAATATGTACAGCTCTCCATTGTAGGCAAAGGCTGAATGACCACTGTGTCCTTCTGGGAGAAGGTGTCCAGAAGGCAAACTCAGCCAGCTGTTGGTCTCTGTGTCAAACACTCTGATGATGTTGTTGTTGCCCCAATAGCCACTAGGGGTGCAACGGTTTACGGTATAAAACCGAACCGTACGGTACGCCCTGCACGGTACCCGAACCGTACGCCTTCATGTGAACCGCGGTCTTTTTGTGTTTGCAAATGAATTAATTTCTTACAGCTGGACAGCCACTGTGCATCGTGCACAAGACAATCTCCACTAAACCCCGCTACGCAAGTAAACACGCACTAATGTCCCATCACCGTAGCCCTCACCCCCACCTACTCTGTAACAAGAGCCGACATTCACACTCGCAGCAGAGCAAAGCAGTTGAGTCCTCACAGAGACAGAAAAACAAAACGAAGCCAGTCTTGCTAGTCGCTAAGCTGTGCAGTGCGGAGCGCATAGTTGTTGTAACATGGAGAACAAGTCCAGGAGAAATCTGCTTGTTGTTGTTAGTCCCATACATCATTACAGTCTGTTTTAGACTGACCATAGCAGGCAGCGTTAGCAAGCAACAAAGCCAAACGTAGCGTAGCCCCAAGGCAGAGTGTCAGACACCCGCTAGTCTGACACTCACTCACTGACTGGAGGAACAACGCATGGTGAGTGTTGTTGCCATGTCTGATTATTATAAGCCACATTGAGCTTGATTTTATGTAAAGTTGCTTGTAGGCTAAATAATGGTGGATGCGGTGGTGAGCTTGTAGATCGGCTTGGCCACTTTCAAATAGCCGACGTGTATAGGTTTAACGACCTCACGTGGCCTATATTCAATTATTTAAGCATTGTTTTCATAGATCTGGTTGCTTATTCCTCTCGCAAAGTTTGGCAACACAGTGAACACACCCGTCTATTTTGGTTATAGTAATGAAAACTTACAGAGGCTATTTGCTCAAGCTTGTAGCCTACTATAGTATCTCTTGTTGTGTGCAAAACAATTTGTTCATAAATAAAGCACTTTGAAACTGAAGACGATGGCCAATATCTATCTATAAATGCGACAAATCTCTGTCTGTTTGTTTGTAATCCGCGTATCTCGAGAACCGTTCGTCCCACCGGCTTCAGATTCGGCACGCGCGTTCCCCGCCGCCGCGCGGAGTGCAGTGCCGGGCCTCGACCCGACCCGACTCGCGGTTTTCCGAAACCGGCGCGAAACGTTCGGAATCTCCTTATGCGGAGCTGATTGTTGACATCAGGCTGTTCCGGAGGAAATCGGCGCAAGCGCTGACTCATTGTGACATCACTTCATAAAAGGCTCTGACATCACGTACGCCACATGAGTCAACAAAAAATCTCTGTGAATGTGTATGTATGTATGTGAATCTCGAGAACTGTTCTTCCCATCGGCACGCGCGTTCTCCAGATATGGGCATAAAATGAATCCCCGTCGACCCGACCCGGCGCACGTCTTTTTCGAACCGGCGCAAAACGTTCGGAATCTCCTTATGCGGAGCTGATTGTTGACATCAGGCTGTTCCGGAGGAAATCTGCACAAGCGCTGACTCATTGTGACATCACTTCATAAAAGGCTCTGACATCACGTACGCCACATGAGTCAACAAAAAATCTCTGTGAATGTGTATGTATGTATGTGAATCTCGAGAACCGTTCTTCCCACCGGCACGCGCGTTCTCCAGATATGGGCATAAAATGAATCCCCGAATGCGGAGCTGATGTCTGACATCAGAGTTTTCCGCAACCGGTACTGTGTGTGCAGAGATCTCCATATATGGGCATAAGGGGACAAAGGCAAACAGATGGTCAAAACGGGTCCTATGACAACAGGTATATTGGGGTTTGCATTAAAGGGTGGGGACAAAGGCTAACAGATGGTCAAAACGGGTCCTATGACAACAGGTATATTGGGGTTTGCATTAAAGGGTGGGGCATTCATGGGGTCCGCTCCAAAAAAGAAAATAAAAGAGACAAAGACAAACATAAGACAAGCGACAAAGCGCGGGACTGGGAGGATGACTTGAATGATGCAGATTTAAGCAGGCTGTGTATTCTGCTTAAAGAAGAAACAAACAAAAAGCGACAGAGATCTCATATATGGGCATAAAATGGACGCAGATAAACAGATATTTCCATATATGGGCATATGGGCATAAAATGGACCCAGAACTATATCTGCAGTGATCTCCATATATGGACATAAAATGGACGCCAACAGACAGACAGCTACAGATATCTCCATATATGGGCATAAATGGACACAGGCAAACAGATGGTCAAAACGGGTCCTATGACAACAGGTATAATGGGGTTTGCATTAAAGGGCGGGGCATTCATTCCCTATTTACATCGTTGCCGAGTTGGCCAGGTCGCCGACTAGACGCTGGGCCGCCCGAAGGGCGGCCCAGCTTCTAGTTGATGATAATGATAATAGAAAAGAAAATAATTTTTCCCCCTTTTTATTTTATTTTATATTATTATTATTATTTAACCCACCTTAAGGCTAAGAGGCACTGTCATAATTCAATTTGCTTAGAAGCAAAATAAAAATAGATTTTTGGAAAGTCTTTTTTTTTAATGCAAAACACGCACCGAACCGTACCGAAACCGTGACCCCAAAACCGAGGTACGAACCGAACCGTGGGCTAAACGAACCGTTGCACCCCTAATAGCCCCCAGGGCCCCCACATACAAACATTTTTGTTTTTGTCCCGACGATGGTGGCAAAGTGACCTTGAAGTTGTGAAGCATTTGGTGGAGTTCCTCTTGTGTTAATTAAAGTCCAGACCATTATGGTGGTGTCCAACTTGTACATGTCTTGAGTGTGTCCAGTCAGCTGGGTGTATCCTCCATACACATACATGACCTTCTCCAGGACACAGGCTGAGTGGAAAGTCCTTGCTCCTGGAATAAACCCAGAAATATTGGGTTTGAACCAGCTGCGGGTGTCAACATCAAAGGCATAAAGCACATTGCAGCAATGTCCTTTATACCCTCCTCCCCAGATGTAGACTATTCCTTCTACCAGCACAGCTGTGTGGCCATCGCGCCTGGAGGGAACCTCAATGGGACTTTGTGCTCTTCCATTCGTCACTGGGGGCAACTTCCTCCAACTCAAAGACACTGTGTTGAAGATGTGTACTTCAATCTGGTCACTGATTTTCACGTAGTCGTTGTGTCCTCCAAATGAGTACAGCTTGTGTCCGACTACCACAGCAGCATGGTAGAACTTCTTAGGTCCTCCTTTCAGATGTATCGTCCAGTGAGTCATTTCACACTCCCGCACCGCTGTGATTAAACTACTTTACAGGATAGGTTTTAAAGGAAAGCTCAATTAGTTGGAAAAGGTTGTTGAATGACACTTTGTTAATTGGACAATTACATTTAAAAGGACAATTACATTTGTTGTGATGACGATGCTTTGATGTCATTGTGTGATGACGTAATTACTTTATATGGAATATCTAATGCAGGGGTGGGCAACTTTGATGATGGCGAGGGACACTATATTTCCACCTTCACTTCAGAGGGCCACATTGCATATTGCTACGTCCTACTTTGTCATTCTAGTATCTCATACAAAAGAAGCAGAAAATAGCAGATCTACAAGCTCAAAACGCATCGCGGTGCGATGCGTTTTGAGCTTGTAGATCGGCTATTTTTTGCTTCTTTTTAATTGAAATCCTGAATTATCTTTTTTTATTTTTTTATTGGAATCCTTGAAATGTAACATGTTGATTTAATTTCAAACGCATTTAGTTATATAGGCTACTCATGTTAACTTCATGAACTTGAATAAAAAAAATACATTTTAATACTACTATACTAGTCATTAAGCTACTAAGATAGACCGACGGAATTAAAGCAGGTCATGTTTGGAATTGTAACAGCTGAAATCAATAATATATCAGTATTCCGGTATTAACCCGTGGGCCGCAGACATGTGTCGCTGTGTAGAATGCTACAATAATGCTCTGACATCCACTCAGATGGAGAACACATACCAGGTCTTTGAGGTTGAACCATACACACACACACTGCTATTCTCTCTTTAGTTATCTTTCTTTATTTCCTTTTGTTAACACTCCTCCTATCCTTCTTCCCTCTCTTCCTAAAGACTGACAGCAGAGCTGGGAATTACAGAGCAGGGGCGAGAGAGGGGATTTACACTGGAAAGGTCAGAGAGATAGAGAGAGAAAAGAACAGGAGGGAGGAAGAAAAGAAAAGAAAAACAAAGAAAGAAAGATATCCAGAGAGCGATGAAGAGAATAGAACCAGAAAGACTCCCTAATCGGGAGATAAGCGACCGTCAGTAAATACACATACTGTGTACCGATTTGCGTGATTTTAGGGCAAAATCTGTAGGAGCAGTGTCCAAAAATGTGTTTGAAAAAATCTGCCTGATGGTGGCGCTATATGGGACAGATCCATGTTGATGACATGAGTGTAGACATACTTTGTAGCGATTCGCGTGATTTTAGGGCAAAATCTGTAGGAGTAGTGTCCAAAAATGTGTTTTGCAAGAATCGGCCTCATGGTGGCGCTAGAAGAGGGCCATGTGTGAATTGATGAGTGGAATGAAGGGTGGAGGTTGTGGTTTGGCAGGCAAGGAGTGTGTGTGCAAAATTTGGCATGGATCGGGGCAACGGTTGCGGAGATATAAGCAGGGCAAAAGTGTGACGTGTGACAGACTGACTGACAGACGGACAGCTGGTCGAGGTTTTGATAGTAACTGCAACCTGACGGCCGCAATTAAGACTGCTGCAAACTGAGCCTGAGTTTTCTTTGCAATTATTCGGTGTATAATGTTGTGTGGGCATAGACCGTAAAACATATGGACGGTGGGAACCGTCACGTGACCCATTGGTTTCTATCAGAGCCAAAATGAAGCTCTTTTTTGACCGCGATCATTGTATTAATGGAACCCAGGGAATGCTATTGGCTGCCAACGGTCACATGCAACCGCAGGGATTGGGAGAATGTCTTGAGCTTGCCGAAGATAAAGCACATGAAGAAGAATCATCACAAGCCACCAGCCCCTCCTACAGCATACCCTGCTATAACATCAAATATAACATACATGGGAACATATTTTCACAAAACGCATATCTTGGTGATTGAAAGGATGCTTTAAACTAGCGACAGGAACCATAAAGTGTTTATGACAATGTTTATTAACTTTATTAACTAAGCCAAGCCAAGGAGTTTCCCGTGTTATTTCAGTACCCCAAGGATGCCACGGCCCGAGTTTCCCGAGTTTTCCTGTAAAAAAAAAAAAAAAAAAGCCTAAAATGTATTAGGCATGATCGCAATTGCGAAATTGCATGTTTAGCCCCATAACAAACACATCTTTCAAAATGGCAGCCATCTTTGTTTACATTTGAAGACTTTGAAGGCTTCTATCTCATGAATGCCTGAACGGATTTCCAAGCGGATTTTTTTTGTTTGAAAGCTGTGAAAAAGTACTACACATATGGTGCATGATCTAGGCATGGGCGTGCACGATTCGTGCACTAATAATTGATCCGTGCACTAGAAATTTAGGAACGTGGCATCCTGGTACTTGGCAGCCATTTTGAAAAGGCAGCGAATGAGTTAAGGTAAGAAAATCAAATGTAAAAGTTCAGGGGAAATTAATGGAATCCTTTGGAGAACATGTTGCTTCTGGTACCAGAACAGCGCGAATAGCGGCCAGTCATATAGGAACTTTTAGTTCCGTGCTAGCACCCTGACAAGCACTTGGAATTGTAGGTATTACATTTAATGTGACTCGGTTCGGCAGATACATATTGTGAAAATAACAGATCTACATGCGTTGCGAGGCGTTGTGAGCATGTAGATCGGCTATTTTCACAATGTTGGCCTCTTGCTGCGTTGATATTTGACAGTTTGGCCAGTCCTGTCGAATATTCGACTATTCGAATACTTTGAGGTCGAATAATTCAAATACTAAAAATCACTATTCGTGAATGCCCTAACACACACACACACACACACACACACACACACACACACACACACACACACACACACAACACACACACACACACACAAACACGCATGCACAGACGCACGCACTCACATCTGGTATTGTGCAGGGGATTATAGGCGGGCCGTTGGGGGGTTCTCTTTGTGAGGCTATAAAAAGTGGATAAACTCTTGTTTCGTGTTGATCCGTCTCATAGTGGAATCAGCAGCGGTCGCCACGGTGACGCGGAGCGCAAACATCCTGTCACAGCGGACACAAATCAATTCGCCCATAATAGCCGATCTACAAGCTCATAAGAACGTGCTGCAACACAACGTGGTGTGAGCTTGTAGATCATCTATTTTTTGGCGAACGTCCCCCTCCCCTCAGTAAAGGGTTTGCTGGGGGTTGATAGTGGCATTTTATGTTTTAATCATATTTTGATTATCAAGATAATTAATCAATCGTTAGTCACAATCATTTTCGCCACGATATGTATAATGTTCATATGGTCCCGTCCTCAGTAGAGTAGCATACAGCAGGGGTCTTTAACAGGGGGTCCGGGACCCCTAGGGGGTCCTCAGAGTTACTACAGGGGGGCCTCCAAATCTTTGTGAAACTTGAAACTTTTTTTCTTCTTTTTCATAATAACCATTGAACCCTAGTCAGTGTCCATATTCGAATAACTTTAGCCAAAAATAGCAGATCTACAAGCTCAAAACGCCTCGCAGCGCGATGCGTTGTGAGCTTGGAGATCGGCTATAGAGGGTATGCGTGTGACATCACTGTTGCTGGAAGTTATGTGGGAACACGCCTACTGAGTGGCAAAAAACGAATTCCTGCCATTGACAGCCCATACATCCAAACAGAAAAGTCTTATCTGATTGTATTAAACAAAGCTAACTCACCAACATTGTGGCTGTACTGAAAGTTTGAATTATCCTCTTTCTATCTGCAAAGTTTTTGTTTCATAAAAATCCACCATAGGCATGTTATGAGCTACTTTCTGTCAAGACATTCTGTGCAGGTTTTTATTTTTCCAAGTGTCAGAGTTTGGAAGCACTCGTTTTCAACAACACAACATCCTGCTGCCTCCTGCATTATGTGCAAATTAGAAACAGGTGGTATGCAGGGCCATTGAGTGATTTGCAACTAGCACTTCCAAACTCCAGTGCTCCATGCTGCTCAATGTTTTGCCACTCAGTCTAGATTAGGGGGGCGGGTCCCAGTGGACGTGCATACCCTCTATTTTCTGCAAAAATAGAGGCGGAAAAAGAACAGACTTATGCCTCATTCACACTGCAGATATATAGTTGAACGTTTTGCTTGCTTGGTCAATGTTATCTCAATGGAAACCAGCTTTAAAGCTTTCAAAGCTTTGTTCTGTGTATGTCCTCTATCTTTAAAGCTGGTTTCCATTGAGATTACATTGACCAAGCAAGCAAAACGTTCAACTATATATCTGCAGTGTGAATGCAGCATAATGCCTCATTCACACTACAGATATATAGTTGAACGTTTAGCTTGGTAATTCAATGTAATCTCAATGGAAACCAGCTTTAAAGCTTTCAAAGCTTTGTCTTGAGCGTCTCCTGCATCTTTAAAGCTGGTTTCCATTGAGATTACATTGAATTACCAAGCAAAATGTTCAACTATATATCTGTATTGTGAATGAGGCATAAGTACAGAGTGAAAGGTCAAGTTTATTCAGTATTGACGGTTCAAGTGGTTAAAGGAGCTATAGTCAACTTTTTCTTGAAAAACGGATGCTAAAATAAAAATAATGTTTCAAAAATATTGTATAAAAAAATAAGCTTCATATATGTGTTTCTATTCAAAAATGACCACAAAAACTGTAAAATAATGATAAAATAATCATTTTGGCCCTTGTCAGACCGACACTGTGTTTACATTCTAGTCTATAGACTAGGATGTAAACAAAGTGTCGGCCCTACAATGAAAAAGTTGACTATAGCTCCTTTAAATATCTGAAAACACAAATTGACATGAATCCAAAATACACTGATGATTGTTGCTGTCAAACAATGAAACTATATGGAATCTATGAACAGGTTGTGGGTGGATCCCTGCTTCATCTCTCTCTCAACTAAGGGGTCCTTGGCCTGAAAACATTGAAGACCACTGGAGTAGCCTACAGTGTACTGAATGTCCTCCAGTGGGATGGGGGACACTGTGTGTGTGCACGTGCACGGCTTGTGCACACACAGGCCTTTGAAGTCGGTGCCAGGCGACCCAGGCAGCACGACACAGATGTTCACAGAGGCATGCTGTTCACTGCTAATACCACACACACACACACACACACACACACACACACACACACACACACACACACACACACACACACACACACACACACACGCATACACACACGCATACACACACGCATGTTCCACGCACATGCACACTTGCATACACACACACCGCACAAACACACACATGGCATAGCATGCAAGTTTCCCTGATTGGCTGTATTTGATTGGGATTACTCATGAGGTGTGTGTGTGTGTGTGTGTGTGTGTGTGTGTGTGTGTGTGTGTGTGTGTGTGTGTGTGTGTGTGTGTGTGTGTGTGTGTGTGTGTGTGTGTGTGTGTGTGTGTGTGTGTGTGTGTGTGTGTGTGTGTGTGTGTGTGTGTGTGTGTGTGTGTGTGTGTGTGTGTGTGTGTGTGTGTGTGTGTGCGTGCGTGCGTGCGTGCGTGCGTGCGTGCGTGCGTGCATCTGTTAATAGCAGTGGTTGAATGAATAGAATGTGAGACTTTGTATCTTGTTTTAAAAAGAGTGTGATAATAATTGAACGCAGCCTGTTGATTGGTTGCTGTGAGAGGAGCTAACTGTGACATGGAATGTCCTTTAGCTCTGAGTGGACACTGTTGCTAAGGAGAGAGAGAGAGAGAGAGAGAGAGAGAGATTCTTCATTCCACTCTCATAATCCTTCTACTGTTATGATCTGTCACAATCTCCTTAAAGGTCAACTGTGTAACGTTTAGCCTAATTAGTATATCTATGGAATATGTATATATCTATTTTAGCCATCATTTCCCTCCTGTCAGCCACTATATCACAAGTAAAAACACCCTCATGGTGATTAGCTTCTAAATATTGCACAAACTATTCGCTGTCACAGTTGGTACAATTGATCCAAGGGAAAATGCAGGGGATAACCTGTTTAGACCGAGTATGCATATCTGTGTCCCCACTTTAACTATTATTTCATGTTTTAACTATTAAAAAATAGCAGATATACAAGCTCACACAGCTCTGAGCCACCTCCCTGTGGCTGCAATCTACAAGATAAGAGCTTGTACATCTGTTGTTTTTTTTTTTTGATTGGTTATCGTATTAGACAAACATGTAGAACAGTAGAAGTATAGTCAATACAATAGAAATGTAGTACAGTACAAGTACAGTTAAACACCCTGCCTAAAAGGAACATTTGATGTACTTTTTTGATCATCATTGTTGCCATGTTATCCCCAGACAGATATTTGTCACGAATACAGCCCAAATAGGTAATCTCTTCCTCGCATTTTTTTAGAAATATCTCGAAAATGTGAGAACCAGTGTTGATTTTATTGACTAAAACTATGGCGAAGAACACTACCTTTTATGATGACTAAAACTGAGACAAAATATAGTGGCAATTTCGTCAACAAATAAAAACTAGACTACAATGTCAGGGAAGGACTAGTGGAGAAGACATCCAGTAGAACTAAAAGACAAGTCATTTTATGTTTGGTTGTGCTCTACAAGCTCACAACGTGTCGCGCTGCAACCAAGTGCAAAACCAACATTTGCTGTAAAAAAAACTACTGTTAGGAATAGGCCTAGGGACTCTTTGGGTTAAAGAGAGGCAGCCATTCTTCTCCTCCAACACTATTCAGTTAAAGTCATTATATCCTCCCACCTCCAGCAATGAATATCATAACACTGTGTCTGCACTGGACTACAATAGAACGAGAGAGAGAGAGAGAGAGAGAGAGAGAGAGAGAGAGACGGAGGAAGAGGTAAAAAAAAACCATTATTTTTGATATTGGTGTCTCATTCTGGCTGCTGAAAAAAACACATAATAATGCAATAAAATAAAATATGTGTGAAATGACATTATGTGGCTTCATGTAATGTGATTTCTACTACGTGTGAATATGAGATTTCTAATGGATTTGAGCACAGCAGAGCTATGAGTCTTTATCTGGAGTATTTATTCACACCCCGCGGGTTTCAACATGCTATCTTTGATTAGTATGTTGTATGCAGTGGTGGAAGACCTAATCATACACGATCTACAAGCTCACTATAGCCCCTTTTCGACTAAAGCTTTAGCACCACACCACACTGCACCACATAAACATAATCTACATTTTCCATCACACAAAAGTACCCCTATCGGTAAGAAACAAATGCACCCTTTTAACTGTGATTATAATACAATATACATTTGTATTACAATTATCCTAAATTTTAATACACTATAATGAATTATAACTGTGATTATAATACACTATAAAGTATTAATGTATTACTATGATAATTATAATACACTATAATAGATTATAGTGTCCTGCTGGTCTAAATGAAAAGTCAGTGAGTGATCAGTCATTATGAAGTGTTTGGGCCTGTTTGGCCTAGCTCAGACCTACTCTAGATTGGATACTTTTTTAGTACCACGTTTAGTACTTTCACACCATTCTACCCATGTCCTTGTAGTGGAAAACCTGGCACAAGTGGGCGGTGTGGTGTGGAGTGGTGTGGTGTGGTGTTGGGCCAGTGGAAAAGGGGCCATATGTGTCACATTGCTTGTAAATCGGCTAATATTAAATGACCAAAGGATATACAGTACATGGCTGAAGTGATGGGTTTTGTAATAATAATCAAAATCTGCAAAGTAACTGGTGACTGAAGTTTTCAAATAATTGTAGTGGAGTAAAAAAAAGCATCATGTTTTCCTAGCTGAGAAGTAAAAGAAGTACAGTCCTTGAGTAAATGTACTGAGTTACTTTCCACCACTGGAGCAGGTCTTAATCCCTGCTGCTGGTTTCAAAATGCAATGTTTTGCTAACTATGATGACGCTTGGCTATGTGATGCTGTTATACTGTAGCTCAATAGACCTGTAGACCTGCAATGCATTATTACGTAGGCTAAATGAACGTTGCTTACTTGATCATAACCATACAGTGTCACACAAATGCATCAAAAGTAGCAGATCTACAAGCTGGAAACACTTTGATTCTTCTGAATTTGAATGTTGAAAAGTAAGGTTTTGGACATGTGAGGTTTCCAGCAGAGAGAGAGAGAGAGAGAGAGAGAGAGAGAGAGAGGGAGGGAGAGGGAGAGAGAGAGGAAGCGGGAGGGAGGGAGAGAGAGAGAGAGAGAGAGAGAGAAAGGGACGGAAGGAAGGAAGGAAGGAATACAGTTGCCTAAGTGTGGTTTACTGTCAATATTCCAGGATGACCTCCCACTTGGGTAATGACGCCCCCTGGCGATCATTCAGAGAAACTACTTCAGCTCCCGTACTAACGTAGGTAGGAAGGGCCTGTCACTCAAACCGGAGTGACCCGCCTCCAGGCTATATAAGCCCCCGGAGGCGGAAGTAACATCCTCTTTTCACTCTCTGCGATATCACATTCAGATAAGTTGAAACTCAGCCTTTGTATTATTATTCTTCGCGCATTAGCCTAAAGCGGTGGCATTGGAGTCGCCCACCGGCGAGTGTTGAATTAACCCGTACTTAAGAATACTTATTCTTGTCCCGTCCTAAAACGACGGTTATTTCCTTCTATAACAAAGGATTATTACTGCTTGTTCAGGCCTCCGCCGAAGCAAGCGTGGCATAGCATTAGCCGTTAGCTTGTTAGCTCGTCTGCTCTTTGTTAACGTTAGCTACACTGCTTACCGCTTGTTCAGGCCCTGCCCGAATCAAGCGTGGCCTAGCTTTAGCCGTTAGCTTGTTAGCTTGTCTGCTTCTTGTTAACTCTAGCTACAGTGCTTCGCCATGGATCCTCTGGCCTTCCTGCCGAGGCAATGTCCAGGCTGTCCAGGACTCATCGACGGACAGGATCTTCACCCTCTCTGTGTCGGCTGCATGGGCGTTGCACACGCCTTCTCTGCACTGAGTCCTCAGGGGAGAGCAGGACCCTTCTGTGACTTCTGCGTGGCCTACGACCACGATGTACTGGTACACCGGTTCTACCTAGCCAGGGCAGGCCTCGGGGCCTGCGCTCCACCAGGTGGGTCCACTGCTCTCAACCCCACAGCCCAGTCTTTCCTTCCCCAGGCGGCCCGCACCGTTGGTCAAGGTGCGGCGCTGCCTTCCGGAGATCCGTTTGGCAAACAGCGCGCCATTCCAAGTCAAGATGGCGCCGTGCTACATGAGACACCGCCTGCCGCGCAACCGACCGCAGCTAGCTCCACTGTCACTGGAGCTGGCGGGTCTGGTGAAGTCGCCGCTAAGAAGGCGACCAAGAAGGCTAACATCCCTCCGGTAGCCTTTTCCCCTTCGGGCGCGGTGCCCAAAAAGAAACGCTCGGATGTGACCGTCGGGGACGTTCCCCTCAACGTGAGCATCACCAAAACAGTCCAGACTTTCAGGCGAGAGTCGGACCTGAGCTCCTGTCAGAGCGAGGGTTCTGGTTCTGAATACTCTGGATACACGGCCGAGGAGGAGGAGGACTCCGTCGAGGACGATGGTTCTCGACTCACGGTCACAGTGAAAGGTAAGGCCCCTGCGGCTCCAGCACGTCAACTGGACGCCGCAGGGAGCTCCCAGTCCTCCTCAGGCACCACTGCCCCTCCACCCGCCAGTCAAGCGGGTGAAGCGGGAGCAGAGGACGTCGATTCTGCAGCAGAAATGCTGGATCATCTCACGGTCTACATGAGAGCTCTTGCCAGAGTTGGAGAGGAGTTGCCACCTCCTCTCCCCTCTGAAGAGGCCGAGGATGATGACGAAATGCCCGGGCAGGAGCCTTCGGTTCCCGCCCCGTATGTCCTCTCCAGGCTGCCGCTGGTGAAAGGATTCACTAAGGCCCTCCATTCCTCATGGAAGACACACAAAGACCCCAGGAAGCTGCCTTTTTCTGTGTTGGATTTGGTTGGCGGTGCGGAGGCAGGCATGTCCACCTGCCCTAACCTGGACCACCTGTTGGCACAATCCTTTCTGGGTTCCGTCAGACCCCAGTACAAGGATGTAGGCACGGCTAAAAACGGGCCGTTTGTCGGCCCCGTCGGCACCAACCCGCCGGGGTTCACTGTCCTGGAGGACAAGCTGCAGTCGGACAGGGCTCGTAACGCCTACCGGTCCGCTGCTCTGGCTGCTAAGTACCTTAATCTTATCCAGCTCTTGCTAGCTTCCACCAAAGACCTGGTCAAAGGTCTGCCCACGGGGGAGCACACTGCGGAGCTAAACACCCTATTCGACATCATGCTGAAGGTCAATTGGCATGCGGTCAAGTGGATGGGCAGGTCCATGGATTATAACCTCCAAGCTGAGAGAGCCCGCTGGCTCGACTATGTCGACCTCGAGCCTAAGAGGGACGTGGGCGAGAAGCCTGTGGGTCCTCGCGGGGAGATGTATAAATCCCTCATCAACATGGAGAACAGTCCCACCACCCTCATGGGCGGCGGTTTGGAGCTGCTGCAGGGCAGAGTCACGTTCTTTAAGGCTGCTAAGGACATTGTCGAGTCCACCACAGTGCCACAGGAAGAACCGCAGCAAGCTAGGAGGGCGTCCCGCTCCTCCCGCGTCAAAGAAAGGGGCCGCTCTGCTTCTTTTAAGAAGCACTCGTCTTCCTCCAGGGGAGCCTCTGCAGCCAGGGCGCCTGACAGGCCCCGCAGCAAGGTTGTGGTTCCCGAGCGCGCTCAGCCGCGCCGCCCGTCCAAGGATGGCAGGCAGCAGTCTTCCTACCGCGGTGGCCGCGGTAGGGGACAGCGCAAATGACACTCGGAAGAGGGGGATTGTGCTGGGGCGGGGGTCCGAGGTGTCTCTCGGTCCCCCTCCCCCCAAACGAGGGCGTTTTTCTGTACCCCGTGTCGGGGAAATGAAAATGTTGAATTTGATGCCTCCTGTGTCGGCAATAAATATGTTGAAAGAGCAAAGTCTGTCTCTGTCCAACTCTCTCGCACTAGCACAGACGACCCCATCGTGCATGCCTCCTGTAGTAATGATGAAGTCCTGTCAGGACTCGATAATCAATCACAGGTTTTATCAGCAACCAGTAATGTTATTGTCAAACAATTATGTGGTTCCTCAAGCGCGCGAGTGGGATATCCCTCGCGTCGACAATATGACTCCTTTATGCATGCCTCCTGTAAGAATGATGGAGTCCCGTCAGGACTCTTTAATCAGTCACAGGTTTTATCAGCAACCAGTAATGTTAACGTCAAACAATTATGTGGTTCCTCATGCGCGCGAGTGGATTTTCCCTCGCGTGAGCGATGCTATGAATTTAACTTTGAGTCAGAAATTCTGTCGGCCTACTATGAGCCCGGGTCAAGGGACAAGCATAAAGGCCTTAGAGCAGGTATTAAACGTAAAAGTTCCTCTCCTGTCAGGGGAGAATGCTTTAGTTGTGGGCGAGTCTGTTTATCAGTCGAATCGCTTTGCTCTTCCTGTTGCTCTAGCGAGCGAAAACCGAACGCTTCCGGTTTCACCGGATACGGATTCGCTAGCTCCCCGCTTCCGGTCCGGCCGAAAAAAAGCTCCGCTAGTCAAGCGGTACAATCAGAAGGTGTTCCCGCCTTGCGGCCTATTGAACCCCTGCGCTCCGCATCCGGGTGTTCCGGATACGGATACGCAGGTTCCCCACTTCCGGTCCCGCCGCAAAATAGCTCCGCTAGTCAAGCGGTACAACCAGAAGGTGTTTCCGCCATGCGGCCTATTGAACCCTTGCGCTCCGCATCCGGTCGTTCCGGATACGGATACGCAGGTTCCCCACTTCCGGTCCGGCCGCCAAAAAGCTCCGCCGTCACGGAAGCACAGTGGTGGGGTTTCTCTCGCTCAAAACACGCTAGCACGCTGCGCGCGCCAGTGGAAGTTATGCAACCCGAGCCATTGGGTATTTCGAACGATAACCAGGGGTTACAGGTTACAGTTCGCAGACATACCCCCGCTTTCGAGCAGGGTTATTCATACCAGGGCGCGTGGTTTAAAAGCAAATCTTTTGAGAGAAGAGATCAGCTCCTTGCTAAGCAAGGGTGCTATAGTGGAGCTGGACAGGACACAATCCCGCATGGGATTTTGGAGCCGTTATTTCCTGGTGCCAAAAAAGGGGGGGGGGCTACGTCCCATCCTGGACCTAAAGGCACTAAACGTGTACCTGAAGAAATACGTTTTCAGGATGCTAACTGTACCCACCATGTTACGGTCGGTCAGGCAAGGGGATTTCCACTGTTCAGTGGATCTGAAGGATGCTTATCAGCACGTCCAGATTTATCCCCCACACAGGAAATTCCTACGGTTCGCCTTCGAGGGTCGCCTGTACGAGTATACAGTACTCCCTTTCGGTCTGTCACTGAGCCCGAGGGTTTTCGTGAAAGTGACCGAAGCAGCCATCGCCCCGCTGAGACAGCAGGGCGTCAGGTTGGCGACGTACATCGACGATTGGATGATTTCAGCGAGCTCCGCCCACGAAGTGGCGCGTCACACACAAGTGGTTTTGGCTCACCTGAAGGCCTTAGGTTTCATAGTCAACCACGGCAAGAGCATGCTGACTCCAGCAAGTCGTCTTACATTCATTGGGGTCCTTCTGGACTCATCCGACATGTCGGCCCGTCTCTCAGAGGAGAGGGTGGACAGGTTTCGGGAATGTCTCGACTCCTTTCAAGTGGGCCAGGAGGTCACTTACAGGAGTTGCATGGTACTGACGGGAATGATGGCTTCCGCAGTACATCTGTTGCGTTTGGGCAGGTTTCATATGAGACCTTTTCAAAGATGGATGTTATCCCTCGGGATCCCGCCCTCCTTGAAGTACAAGAAGGTTACGGTTTCCCCTTCCTGCGCGATCGCCCTGTCTCCGTGGCTGGTGGAGGGGTTCCTCACCAGCGGAGTCTCGATTGGCGAGGTGGTTTCCCGCAAGTCGATCACGACAGACGCCAGTCTCAGTGGATGGGGAGCCACTTTCGAGGGACGCACAGCGCAGGGGCTTTGGCCTCTGGAGATGAGGGGTCGTCACATCAACTATTTGGAGTTGATGGCTATACTCCTGGCGCTCAAGCATTTCGAGCCTTGGATTTTGCATTGTCACGTCCTGGTCAGGACAGACAATACGACGGCCATGTTTTATGTCAACAAACAGGGGGGCCTGTCGTCGTTGCCACTGGACCGTCTGGCTCGAGAATTGACAGTTTGGTGCTTGTCGCGCCTCAAGTCGATCAGGGCCTTACACGTCCCAGGTCTCCTCAACAGCGGAGCAGATCTCCTGTCCAGGGGAGGTTCTCGCTACGAGGATTGGTCTCTCCACCCCAGGGTGGCGAGCCAGATTTTTCGCAAGTTCGGTCAGCCAGTGGCGGACCTGTTTGCGTCAGCGGAGAATACGAAGTGTCCGTTGTTCTTCGCGGTGAAGGGCAGTCCTCCCTTGGGGTTGGACGCCTTAGCGCACACGTGGCCGAGAGGTCTACTGTACGCGTTTCCCCCCTTCGACTTAATCCGACCCACTCTGGAGAGAGTCAGGAGGTTCGGTCTGGAGATGCTCCTGGTGGCTCCCTACAAGGGCACGTGGAGGTCGGCGATCGCCCCTCTCCTTTGCGAACCGGGTTGGCAGCTGCCTCAGTGCAGGGATCTGTTGAGTCAGGCCAGGGGGGAGATCTTCCACCAAGACCTGCAGGTCCTAGACCTGTGGGTTTGGCACGTGAAAGGTTAAACCTGCTGGCGGCTGGTTTTTCTTCTGAAGTGGTTGCTACCATTCAGAGTGCTAAGGCGCCTTCTACGAGGGCGTCTTATGATGGAAGGTGGAATGCCTTTGAGGACTGGTGTGAGTCGCGTGTTCCACCGGTGGTGGCCCATGTGGCGTCAGCCCAGGAAATTCTGGAATTTATGCAGGACCGCTTGAGAAGTGGTCTTGCATTTTCTACCCTTAGGGGGTATTTGGCGGCTATTAATGCCTGTCACCTGGGGGTGGCGGGCAAGGCACCTTCTAAAGTCCCGGAGGTCATCAAGTTCATGCAAGGAGTTGAACGTTTGAGGCCGGTGACTAGGTCTTTGTTCCCAGTTTGGGATCTGCAGGTGGTTCTAGGGGGCCTATGTCGGGCTCCCTTTGAGCCGCTTGTAGGGATGCCTTTGAAACTTTTGAGTTTCAAGACGGCTCTTTTGCTGGCTTTGGCCACGGCTAAAAGAGTTGGTGACCTGCAAGCTCTCTCGGTGTCTGCGGAGTGCATGCAGTTTATGAACAATGATCTCAAGGTGTTGCTCAAGCCTCATCTTAAGTTTGTTCCTAAGAACATGGTGGTTCCTAAGGAGCCTGTTGTTCTTCTGGCTTTTCATCCTCCTCCGTTTGTCTCGGTGGAGGATGAACGGCTGAATTGCCTTTGTCCTGTCAGGGCATTGAAGGCCTACTGTGACAGGACTGCTGGTTCTAGAGCTTCTTCTCAGCTCTTCGTGGAAATGGGCAATGTTCTTGTCAGAAAGCCGGTGTCTAGACCCACTCTTTCGAGGTGGATTGTGGATGCTATTAGGCTGGCTTACTCTAGTGCGGGTGTGGAAGTGCCGGCGGCACTTAAAGCCCATAGCACTAGAGGTGTGGCTACTTCGTGGGCACTGGCAAAGGGAGTCTCCGTTCAGGAGATTTGTGTTTCGGCGAATTGGTCTTCGCCTTCTACCTTTGCAGCCTACTATCACCTGGATATCGAATCCTCTTCGCTAGCGCATTCGGTTCTGGGTGCAGTTGCCTCCTCTACGTCATAGAGGAGTCGGATCTTCCCCTCCCACAGGTGGGCATGTAGCCACCTGGGGTATTTTGGGGGGGACCCTGTGTTTTCCTTATATAGTGTGTCTTACTTATAAGGCGGACTTGTCCTTTTCATTTAGTTGAATGAGGCGGACTTCGGTCTGTCAGGGTCTCTCCTTATTTTCTCATGCCTTCACACCCAGGTCCGGTGGGCCTGGGACCTTCTGGGTGATGGGTCACGCCCGTTTGGGCTGTGCTCACCCGTATGAGGGGTGTGTGGGGGTATGAGAGTAGGTTGTGGCTTAGAGGGGAGTTTAAGAATCCCAAGTGGGAGGTCATCCTGGAATATTGACAGTAAACGGTAGGTTCCGTACGGAACCATTGTTTACTTAGATATGGAAGGATGACCTCCCACGTAATGCCCCTCTGTTTCACTGAATGTGGCAGAGAGTGGTATTAAGAGGATGTTACTTCCGCCTCCGGGGGCTTATATAGCCTGGAGGCGGGTCACTCCGGTTTGAGTGACAGGCCCTTCCTACCTACGTTAGTACGGGAGCTGAAGTAGTTTCTCTGAATGATCGCCAGGGGGCGTCATTACCCAAGTGGGAGGTCATCCTTCCATATCTAAGTAAACAATGGTTCCGTACGGAACCTACCGTTCTGGGTGTGTGCGTACGTGTGTGCATTCCTGGAGAGTGAATCCAGGAGCTTTATTCAATCAACAAGGCCACAGGCACTTGCCTGGGATCCATATATGGCACCGTACATTGGGCATGTTCGTGTGCGTGCGTGCGTATGTGTGTGTGTGCAACCCAAGGGAGTGTGTTTCCTATAATGTGTGCAGGAGCCACTCTGCAGTGACGAGGACTTTGACGCATGAAATGGATTCCATGTCCCCACACACACACACACACACACACACACACACACACACACACACACACACACACACACACACACACACACACACACACACACACACACACACAAACACACACACACCTATAGTCATTTTCTCTATATAGGCCTAGCAGACTGCATCTTAACATCTACATAGAGCTTCTTGCTCTGTGTTCATGTAGTTTTATTTCTATTTTCACTTAAAAGTACATTTTCATACCAATACTTTTTTTAAGTTCCAGGCTTGTAACATAGTATTTCTACATTGCAGTATTTATTGACTACGTTTACTTACCCGTAATTGCCGGACTATTTTTCTTTTTTAGTTTTGAACCCTGCCGCTTATACAACGGTGTGGCCTATATAAAGATTTTTACAGCTAACGGCAGGTTAGTTAGTTTTACAATGGTCTTTAACAAGGATTTATATATAGATTTGTACAGCTAACGGCCACCAGGGGCGCTTTATCAGGAAGCAGGAAGGACACCTTCGGCTTATAGTCAGGTGTGGCTTATATGTAAACATTTGTTTTTTTTGTTCTACATTTAGCTGGTGCGGCTTATATTCAGGTGTGGCTTATAGTCCAGCAATTACAGGTAAGTAAAGATATTTAGTATTTTTTACCGCCACAGCATCACACTGTCAGCCCTCCATTCACACACACGCACACGCACCCACTCCCACACACACACACACACACACACACACACACACACACACACACACACACACACACACACACACACACACACACACAAGCATGTGCAGTCGTGCGCAGAATCTCATTCCGCCCCGCCCTGTCTCCTATGATGGGAGACAGAGTGAGCTCGTTATGCAAATGTCATCGGGTGTCAAGATTAAAACGAAGACGGGAAGGATTATTGAATATCTCCCCTGGCAACGCCGTTCGCTGTATCCATGAAACAAGATCATTCCATGAAAGAGATGATTTCATGAAGAGATCCACTTATGCATAGATCATTTAGCAAAAAGATGATGTTATAAAGAGAGAATTGTAGAAAGAGATCATCTTGTAACAAGATCATTTTTATAAAGAGATCATTCCATAAACACAACATTCCCTAAAGACAAGAGAATGTTCCATTGTAGCAGAGAGGGAATTCATAAAGATTCGGGCACTTGGTGACAAGTCTTAGATGTTTTGGCATGGTGTTAGGTATGGGCGTCACAGTACACACAAAAACATTGCAAACATCAAGTTGGGCTTGTTCCGTCACACGTCAGTCACACGTCACGTCACACTTTTGCCCTACTCATATCTCCGCCACCGTTGCCCCTATCCATGCCAAACGTTGCACACACAGTCTTTGGCTGCCAAACCACAACCTCCACCCCTAATTTCTCACACGGCCCTCTTCTAGCGCCACCATGAGGCAGATTCTTGCAAAACACATTTTTGGACACTGCTCCTACAGATTTTGCCCTAAAATCACGCAAAACGGTACACAGTATCTCTAAAGTCATGTCATCATCATGGATCTGTCCCATTTCCCATATTCCCTCCTGTTTAGCCTTCTAAAGTTTTTGTATGCGACCTGGTGGTCGCTTATCTCCTGATTAGGGAGTCTTACTGGTGGTCTGTTGCAGAAACTCCAGTATTGGGGCCCGTTCAGAGACGGTTTCTATAGAAAATGTCAAAATACAATTTCAAATATGCCGTCTGTTTAGACAACAACAGCGTTTGGAGCTTTCAGATCGCCTATTTTTCTCATCAGAATAGGGATGCAAAGGTTCAAGTTTTTCATCTAAAATAATCATCCTATCACAAAGATGTGGCGGCCCCCCTGTAGTAACTCTGAGGACACCCTAGGGGTCCCGGACCCCCTGTTGAATACCCCTGCGATAAGAGGTTTCTGATACAAATATGTGACAGAAATAAACAGTGTGGAGATTCTAGACAGCGGACAAGTCAGCAGAGTGGTTAGACCTCATTAAAGATTCTCCCCAAACTCCCTCTGAAAGGATTGTTTGTTCATCGTCCTAATTGGCGGTTTTGGTATTTTCTTTTAGCGGACGGTTAATAATTATCCTCACAAATCTACGCTTTCTCCACTCCGCTTTCCACTCGCAGCCGACAAGGGGCTGAGAAAACCCAATGCTTATGATGGGGCAAATTGGAGCTAAATACAAAAAAATACTTCAATTATAATAATTGTTGGTGAAAAGCTTGATTTCATGAGTGTGAAAAGACACACACACACACCACACACACACACACACACACACACACACACACACACACACACACACACACACACACACACACTTCAGTTGAATTAAATCTGGTTGAATTATGAAAGGATGGCAGTAGGAATTATCTTTTTTTCCTCCTCCCCTCAGCCCTCTGCTTCTGTATTGAGTTAATACCAGCTGGTAGAATTAAGGGAAAAAGGCCATTGTTCGACGCCTGTAATCTCAACCTTGGGAGAGGAGAGGAGAGGAACATATATCTGCTTGTTCTACTCCAGTGGTTCTCAACCTGTGGGTCGGGACCAGGGGGGGTCCCCAAATTATTTCGAGGGGTCCCCAGATGATTAATTTAATGTGCAACATTGTTTTCTCTCTCAACAGTAAACAAACCAGCATACATTTTAAGTGTATAGAGGGTATCTGCACATTTCTAAAGTGACAGTATAAATACTTTTTAATACCTCCAAATAGACAGTGGCAGAAATTGTGCGTTGCGAGGTGTTGTGAGCATGTAGATCTGCTATTTTCATAATAGAACCGTGTTATACAAAATGTAATGCCTCAACTCTTAGTGCTCGTCAGGGTGGAGGGTCCCCAGTTAAAAATATGATTAATTTGGGGGTCACAGCCTGAAAAGGTTGAGAACCACTGTTCTAGTCAAAGTACTGGTCCGAGGTATGGTGAAGACACTGGCTGCACGCTGTCTGTTGAGGACTTGCCTGGGATCCCCTCACTTTTCGGGGTTTGATCCGGTCGGGAGCGGACACCACTCTGTCATGTTGTAGTCCTCAAAGGACTACAATTTGGCCGGGAAGATCAAACCGGATTCAGTTTTAACCCAAAATAATTCCCCTGCTCTCAAAGACATACTTTTAGGGCCTACCTAATAAACCCCTTGATGCGGAGCAGTTTTGCTTTTGGAGAATTCATTCGGTATATGCATATTTTAGTCCAACTCGTAGCAATTGGCAAGACTACACTAGGCTACTGGAGCATTTTAATAGGGATTGTGGGAACAAACGGGGTGAACCAAAACAAAGCGACGCCGAGAAAGCCTGGTGACACGAGGTTAGTTGAGGACCAAACCAGTGGAAAAGTCATCCTCTCCTCTCCTCTCCTCTCCTCTCCTCTCCTCTCCTCTCCTCTCTTCTCCTCTCCTCCTCCTTGCTATATAGCTGCTAAATAAACTCCCCTGGCCTTTGCATCGGAGAGCACTTTCACGGTGTGCCGGTCAGCAGGTCCGTGTCCACACCGCAGAAAAGGCTGACTAGCTAACGACCGAAACGGCTTGTTAAAACAGGGACCGCAGAGCAGCTAGCATTGTGGAGGAGGAGGAGCAGGAGAACGGGGGCTTTTGAGGGGAACATTTTGAAAAAAAAGTTGCATTTAGGGGTGTAATGATACATTTTTAACAGCGATACGATACACATCACGATACATGGTTGACGATACGATACATGGACGATATTGGTTCATTCATGGCAATACGATACGATACGATTCAATGATTTAAAATCGATATAGTAACTGTTTAGCAAAGAAATTAAATCTTTGTAAAACAGGTAAAAAATCTATTATTATGGAAGTAAACACTGTGATGATCTAGCAAATACATGGACATTATATTTCAACACATAGACAAACCCACCTTGACATGAACACAGAGATTACACACATTTATCGATAGACCAAGAGTAGCTATACGGAATAGAAAGGTAATTAGACCCCTCTTTTTCTTTTTCCCTCAAAACACAAATACTTAGTTTCCATACAATCAACTATTTGCACTGCAAAACGATTCTATACCGATTATCTGCATTGCAAAACAATACCGATACAAAGCCAAAACGGTACGATATATGCTTTTGCATATCGATATAGTAGATCATTGCAAATTAAAATAGATTTTTCGATTCGGTTACTAATGTGTTACACCCCTAGATGCATCCATCCTCTGACGCATCATTCTACAGGCCAACCACCAAGAGTCACTGCAATAATGACAAAAAAAAAACCCTACCAGCTTTTCTATGAAAGCGAGACAGAATGCATTCAGTCTCTTGGCAGAATGTGTGTGGGCCTCCTCTGACAGGAGAGGAAGAGCAGTGGACCACGGTGAGAGGAGAGGAGCAGTAATTACCTGAGGTGTAAGGGCCGTTTAATCACTCGCTAAATGCGAGCTGAAGTCCTTTAAACTTTAACTGTAATGAAAACAGAGCGGCGTCGCTCCCAGACGAGCCCTGCGTGCACAACCGTTTCTGAACTCACGAGTGGGCAGCGCAAAGGGGGAAAATAAATATTAGGACTGTAAGGGGGTTGGCAGTTGAGTGTGTCTCCCTGCGTATAGCTCACATCTTCACTCTGAAGCATCGCCGTGAGCCTCTCGGCGGTGGATTTGCAAATACGCGCCGGCAAGAGTTTCTCGGGCATTTCAAACACAGTGTGTCCTTTTCCTGGCATTTGGCAGGGCTCATCGCCATGCTGGCTTGTGGTGGACATCTTTCCATGTTAATGAGTCAATATCACCATAATGTACATTTGGGATTTCCCATTTCCCCAAAAAAAATCTGAGATTTTCCTAATAATTTTATAATCATTGTATTAAGTAGATGTTAGGCTGTTAGAAATGAATGTTGGTCAAGCTCGCACACTTTTTATAAATTAACAGCAAGCATTCAAAAATATATGCACACACACATATAAGTATGTAAATGTCCTCCCTGTCATGAACCATGTCCACCCTGCCATGGGAGGCTTGATGGCTTGATGGCAGGGTGGACAATGGCAGGGTGGACATTTTGGGCTAATTTTAGCATTTAATCAACACATGGTGGATCCTCTGTTAGCAACATGGCTAAGTTAGCAAAGTGACTTTGTACTGTTTAACAAACATATTTCACATTTCTGAAAATATGTATATTAATAGATGTTTTTGCCATGATAGGGTGGACATGTTAAGCTTGACAACACCCTACTGTACACCTAATATCATGAAAAAATAGAAAATACAAGTGTAAATACTTACTGGCAACTGGCCACAGCCTCAGCCTCCATTGAAGAAAGACAGGAAGTAGGTAAAAACTAGGTAAAACTTAGACACACCTTCTTAAAGGGCCAGTTTAACCCCAAATGACAGGGTGGACAGCAAAGCCAGGGACACACGTAAAATGATAAAAAATATTATGAAAATAGAATATAAATGCTCCAAATTACATTTTTTATCAAATAACCTGTTGTGGACACTACAACTATGTTAAAAAAAATAAAAAATATATACAATTTAACCACTTATTAGACACTCTGTACTTAGTAGATTGGTGTGGGGGACGTGCCAAAATCACATACCTCCAGTCAAACAAATCTGTGTAAAATCAATTAAATATATTTCAAGAGAATACTCATTCTACTAAAATGTGTGTAAATGATTGTCCATTCATAATATGACCCCAGAGTTCTATTATTCTGTTACATTTTCAGGATAATTGAATGATTGTAGTGGGGGACACCAAATGTACATTATGGTGATATTGACAATTACCAAAAACACAAATGATATTACCACACCCTGAATGACCAAAAACTAGAGTTCTCAAATTCTGCCCGAACCCGACCAGACATTTAGGGTAGGGTAGGGCCTAAAATGTATGCTAACTAGTCGGGCCGGGTAGGGCCTCGGGCTGGCCCAGTTAGGGCCCAGTTAGGGCCGGGCCTTAATTTTCAGGCCCGTTGAGAACTCTACCAATAACAGGTCTGTAACTTTGACAATGTACACTCTTAAGCTGGTTGCACGCTGCTGCGTGTTTTCGTTGCGAAATGCGTTTTTCAGGGCAAGGAGAGAGAGAGAGAGAGAGATGGGAGAGAGGTTCATTTCTTTATTTACGTGCTCCGGAATTCGCTCATATATTAGAAAAAAATGTATATAAAAAAAAAATGCAGCAGTGTGCAATGACCTATTGATGGGTATTTTAATCCCATGTAATTAAGACAAGAATAAATACATTTTCCTAAAAAGATTACATTCGCACCCACACAAGAAAGACCACACCAGTGTAAATGTCCGTTTTTCTCTTAGTTGTATTAAATCAATGAGCTTACAAAATAGTAAGGTCCAGTGGTACAATTAACATGTTTCTCTTCTCTTTTATTTTGTTTCTTTTTTAATCTGAATCCAATGTATATTCAAATCACAAATACACTTCAGAATAGACACAGGGAAATAAACTTGTCAAGCATTCATTGGACAGTTTAACACAACGATGGATCATGAGATGGTGTCGTGACTGAGTCTCGTGGGCTCAGAAGCAAGGATATAGAATGTTTTGGCTTTGACATTTCTCTGGTCGTCCTCTTTTTAATTAATTAGTTAGTTAGTTAGTTAGTTGTTCCAAAACAGAATAACCTTGACACTTGTTACACTGAAAGTGGTGTCTAACCATATTAAACCATTTAGAAATTAAAATGTAATTTTATATTATCCATCACCTATACAGTGTCGCATGCTGTTGAGCTTGTAGGTCGCCTGTTTTCGGTGCGCCATGCGCTTCTATAGAATCCTTTGTCGGACAAATATCTGTCACGACTGGAAAAGCAGTCGTGGCGACTGAGAACTTCAATCCAAGCGTGTGCGTGTGCGTGTGTGTGTGTGAGTGCGTGCGTGTTTCTGTGCGTGTTTAGTTATCAAGTGCTCCGCCTGGACGAATCAACAGCTCCCCCGTCCCCCCACCTCCCCCCACCCGCCTTCCCGGGCCGCTTGCGTCTGAAGCCCCCCCCACCCCACCCCACCCCCGCAGACCAGACCCGGCGAGCGGATCAATCAATTACATCTCCACTCCAGCAATCAAACAAGGTTATTATCAGGCAGCGGCTCGTCGACCTGGAAAGGCTAACCCGGCCAATCAAAGGCTTTCGCTGTGATGTCGGGGTGTGTGCGTGTGCGTGTGTGTGTGTGTGTGTGTGTGTGTGTGTGTGTGTGTGTGTGTGTGTGTGTGTGTGTGTGTGTGTGTGTGTGTGTGTGTGTGTGTGTGTGTGTGTGTGTGTGTGTGCGCGTGTGCGTGCTCGACTGACAATAACACAGAGTGGCAGCTTCATGTCGTCAGGGGAACCGCAAAGGATGCAAGAAGGATGGAGAGAGAGAGAGAGAGAGAGAGAGAGAGAGAGAGAGAGAGAGCAAGCACAGAGTGAATTTAAAGGGAGGATGAGATATAAGACCTTCCGTCGTCCAACACTCTTGTCTTCACCTTGACGTTTAGATTGTGAAGGACAGTGGGAGGAGAGTGGAGACATGCACATACATACAGTACATACATACATACATACTAGGGGTGTAACAATATAGTAACTGAATTGAAAAATCAATTTTTTAATTTGCAATGATCTACTATATCGTTTGCAAAAGCTAAATATTGTACCGTTTTGGCTTTGTATCGTATTGTATCTATTTAAAATGTGGTAATCGCTATCGAATCGTTTTGCAATGCAAATAATTTATTGTACGGAAGCTAAGTATTTGTGCCTTGTATTTGGCAATTTTAAGGGGGAAAATGAAAAAGAGGGGTCTAATTACCTTTCCATCCCATATAGCTACTCTTGGTCTATCGATAAATGTGTGTAATCTCTGTGTTCATGTCAAGGTGGGTTTGTCCATATGTGTTGAAATATAATGTCCATGTATTTGCTAGACAAACACAGAGTTTGCTTCCATAATAATAGATTTTTTACACGTTTTACACAGATGTAATTTCTTAGCTAAATAGTTACTATATCGATTTTAAATCATTGAATAGAATCATATCGTATCTCCATGAATGAACCAATATCGTCCATGTATCGTATTGTTAACCATGTATCGTGATTTGTATCATATCGCTGATAAAATGTATCGTTACACCTCTAACACATACATACGTACGTACGTACGTACGTACGGACGGACGGACGGGTGGATGGATGGATCATGGAGGGTATTCCTTAACACATGGGCTGCTAAGGTTTATAACATTTATAGCTGTTGCTGCTGCCACCATTGACTTACGCTTTGTTTTGACGTGCCTCGCAAGCTTCGTGCGTGTGCACGTGCGTGTCCAGAGAAGATTGAGGAGGATAATCCATTTGTTTACAAACGCTCGCGAAACTAAAATCCAAAAATCGCGGTAAAGTGTGGGGGGGGGGCTGTTTTCATGTCATTCTTAGATAAAGCCGTTCTTATGTTTCAAAGTAGAATCTAAAGCAATGTTAAGTCCTTCCGTGATGTCTTGCCCAGAGGGGCTGCCTGCACTGACTGGGTGACGTAATGCACTCAGGTCATTCAAAGGGCAGCTGCAGGCTCAAAAAGTTAACAGTTTGTTGCCTCGTCTGTGAACGAGATAACTTCCTGTGGCAGGGGGACACCTAGTGGCCATAACTCGTCCCTGAACGAGTTTGGCTCCCCAAGTGTTAAAGAGGCGGTGCCATAGTTTTGTACTTTTTTCTGGTTTTCATGTGTCTTGGAGGTTGACAGTATTTGATTAGACCCCCTGGTGTGGTTATGTATTCCCTTTGTATTTGGGGTTTCTTCCTGGAGGCTGCCACCTTGTGGGTCAAAAGTGCCGATCCAAAAACACAGATAAAGTGACATCATATAATCATCCCCTCCCCTTTTACCATTCACCCAACACTGTGGGTGTGGCTAACTTCAGCTGGGTCACCATCCACCATGACACCCAGGCATACTTAATGAACTGGTGGGTGTGGCCACATAAAAACCTAATAATGAAGACAGAATGCAGAAAGCAAACTCAACTTGCCTTGATTGATTGCTTGATTGATTGAATTATTGATTGATTGATTGGATACTTTATTGAACAGTTCTGTTGTATTTCAATTCATCAAGGTTTCAACGTTGTATTTAGTTGCCATAGGCATTCGGGGCAACAGTTAGCGGCAACCTCTGCAGCAGTACGATTAATGTACCGTGTTTTTAACACCTTAAAACAGGGAGATAAGAGGTCTTTCCCCGGCAGCAGCGATTGGCTCTTATCTCCTGAATAGTAAATAGAGTTACTCTAGAGTGTGGCGGTGATACCGCACTGAACTGAGTCCTAAAGACACATCGCCGCCTCCTTATCTGCAGATGTCAAAACATCAGCAGCCTTTCCTGCGGCCTCTTCTAGATCTAAATGCAAGATGCAGGGAATGATCTCTTCCTCAGGCAGCCCGGCCTGCTCGCTGCGTTTTTAAGAAGTGAGAAGTGATCGCTCCCTCGCCTCATGAATATGAATTTATCTCCGTGACCTTTTCATTTTGACAGGAGCCTTATAGAGTATGAGCTTCTCCTCTTTAATACCTTAAAACCGGGAAAGCATCTTGTTTCCTTTTAGATGTTTTAGTTATACATATACAGTACATGATTGTGTGTGACAATTCTTCTAAAAAAGATCTACAAGCTCATAGCGCGTCACAACTTTGCTTGTCGTTGGGGGGTCCCTGGAACAAAATATTTTGACGCGGGGGTCGGCGACCAAATCACATATGATTGTCACGGTCCTTGGAATTGAAAAAAAACTTTCAGAACCAACTGATTAGTGTTGATTTATCGAATAGTAGCGATTTTGAATATAGTATACATTTTTAATATGACTTTTCCATATATCGATAAAATCGATACTCAGTTTTTATCTCTCTTGTTGGTTTACACCAACGTTACGTTTATGTGTATCCTTCCTACTTTGGCTTATTCCTAGTTATTTTAAAGACTTAGAATGTGAAAACATCTAAGGCAGGCCTTTAAAAAGTGCACTACCATCTACCTCAAGAAGTTCTGTATTTCTCTTTAAATAAAAATAAACATTTGTTGCACTAAAATCACTCTGGTTGCGTGGTATCGGAAATGGTATCGAGTATCTTCATCAAAATATCGTATCACAGTTAGAAATCCAGTATCGTGACAAGCCTACAACTGATATACTGTTAGCAATATAGTTTTTATTTAATTTTTTTCAGAAAACTGTTTTGCAGAATGGGCCTCAGCTCTCAAAGGGTTAAACACGCATAGCTCTTCATCGTCTGGCAGCTGGGCTGTTTGAGAAGGGTCTCGAACCCGTGACCTTTCAGTCAGGCCAGGGCGAGAACCTACAGTAAATCCTCCAGCTTTTACTGTGTGCTTTTTGTACTTAAACTCTACCAGCTCAGCGGCCTCGCGGTTAGAGTGTCCGCCCTGAGACTGGGAGGTCGGGGTTGCAGACCCGATGCCTTGGTGCTTGGCACCGGGTTAGATTGAAGGTGTAAAGCCCCTGTGACATACCTGTGGGGGTCCCCGAATTATTCTGGGGGGGTCCCCAGATGATTAAGTTAATGTGCAACATTGTTTTCTCACTCAACAGTAAACAAACCAGCATAATGTTTAAGTGTAGGAGGGTATCTGCACATTTTTAAAGTGACATCTTTTTAATACCTATAAAGTGACAAATTAAACTTTGTCGAAATCGTCAAATATTAGAGGCAGAATTGTCTAAATAGTCGAGGTGTTGTGAGCATGTAGATCTGCTATTTTCACAATAGAACAAAATGTAATGCCTCAACTATTAGTGCTTGTCAGGGTTAAAATATGATTATTTTTGGGGTTTAGGCTTGAAAAGGTCGAGAACCACTCACTGACAGACAGTACAGTACTAGGGTTATGACAGTTACTTGTATATAAAGTAGCCTCGCCGCATAGATATACATTAAAATCACACCCAGCTTGAAGTGAGCGGTGCTTTTGTGAGTCCCACAAAGCTTGGACAATGTGAGCTCCTCTCCTCTCCTCTCCTCTCCTCTCCTCTCCTCTCCTCTCCTCTCCTCTCCTCTCCTCTCCTCTCCTCTCCTCTCCGTGTCCTACAGAGTGCCACTCAGAGCAGATGTCACATGTCCCCATGTGTTCACATGAACCAACAGACATTTTATGTCACTTCAGAGGAGAAGCAGCAAAACGTGCACTATATAAAGGTCACCACCGTGCACTGTGCACGCTCAAGGTTGTCTATGTCCCCCGAGAGCGCTTTCAGGTGGACATGCACACACACGCACACACACACGCACGCAGCCCTATACAACAAGCAGGCTTTGGACGGGCTCTGACAAAGATCAATGAATAATTTAACCCCTAACATCATATTATCCCGAGACAGTAATGTATACAGAAAGACCTGATAAAAAACCTACTGTGTGTGTACTGTGTGTGTGTGTGTGTGTGTGTGTGTGTGTGTGTGTGTGTGTGTGTGTGTGTGTGTGTGTGTGTGTGTGTGTGTGTGTGTGTGTGTGTGTGTGTGTGTGTGTGTGTGTGTGTGTGTGTGTGTGTGTGTGTGTGCGTGCGTGCGTGCGTGCGTGCGTGCGTCTGTGTGGTTATTATCATAGCTGTGAATATGACAGGTGACTCCACTTCATGGAAATACGCAGTGGTGGACAGTAACTGAGTAAATGTACTTGACTACTACTGTACATATACTGAGGATTTGTACTTTACTTTTGTACTTTACTGGAGTATTACATGTTTTGATACTTGCTACTGTTACTTGAGTATATTTCCAAGGCCACACATTTTACTTTTACTCAAATGCATTTCTAGGAAGCTGAAAAGAAATCAGTTCTTTTAGGTTTCTATTTTTTTTTTTTTTTTGCTCATTATTCACATACTGTAGGTAGAAAGCTATTTCAACCAATAAGATTGCTTCATCGAAACTACCTGTTGTATAAGTGTGCATATCTGTTGGGCTGTCACAATTATTACCATTTCTATGATTTCCATGTGCAACTTCAAAGCCTAAAAGCCAAACAGAAATGTAATTGTCAACGACAAAAACACAATTAAATCGTTAATCGCAATTATTCGAGTGACAAATAATTAATCGTCATGTTAAATGCCTCAATCGTGACAGCCCTACATATCTGTGACCGTAGGATAAAACACAACAAAACTCCAGGTGTTATTTCCTGTGTGCACGGTGGTCCAGGGACCACCGTGCGATCAGACTAAACATACCACACAATTCAATGGGGCTTAGGTGTTCAAAACAGAGTAACGAAGTCATGACGTCACTCGCTCATCCCCCGGTTCGCGGAAGTAATTTCTCTATGGAGAATAACATTGAGTCATCTTAAAATCGTCTCATATAAGCATTGTGGTCCAAAAATAAACAAACGGTCTCCGCGATATTGTCGGGGAGGTGGCTCTGTATGGTTTATGATAGTCAGTCACTCATATCTGTTTCTGGTGAAAATAAAACTAATTCTGCGACAGTAACATTGGCTTTTTCTCACCATCAGTTGATTCTTCATATCCATATGAGTCAAACCGCTGAGATCATGTGTTTATGATTGGAACACAGTTTTTATATGACACGATATGAAAAAAGTCTATGGGAATTCAGAATTCATAATAATAATAAAAAAGAAGTAGGATAAATTATAAACAAATTATATCTCTGCTGTCGGGCCGAAAGCTCCTAACTCCAAAATGTTTATTTTCAGGAAAACGAGCTCAAGTGGAGTTAGGAGGTTTTGACCGAAGGGCTTTTTACTGCTTTTCATTGGTTTGATATTATTTTAACCAACACTCAATAGCCCTGATTTATGCAAAAAAATCAAAATCAAAAACCTAAAAAATTGAGTTTAGACTTTAGAGGTTTTGGCCAGACAGTGACGATATGTAAGTGACGTCAAACTTTGTTACTCTACTGTTCCTCGTGTATCTGGAATCCCCACAGTGACCCCTGGAGGTCTCTCTGTGCATCGCTGGCACCCCCAGGACAAAGTATAACTATACTTTGTCCTGTGGGTGCTCGCGATGCCATTTTGCCATAGCCATGAGGAATAGAATAGAACACTGTCTGTTTGGCTAATATCCCACCTCATAGAACGTGGATGCTGGTGGGGGGGTTGAAGGGGTTAAACGGTGTCATACACCTCCTCACTGCATCACGCCTTGCGGTATGGAGGGGTGTGTGTGTGTGTGCGTGTGCGTGTGCGTGTGCGTGTGTGTGTGTGTGTGTGTGTGTGCGTGCATTTCCTTCTAGAGATTCAATCAGGCGTCGCTGGGTGCTCCTCCAGAAAAAAAGCGTTTCAATTTACTAGAGCTGCTTGTTCAGGAAGGGAACATCAAGGTCTTAATGGAAGGGGGAGACGGGGAGACAGACAGACAGACAGACAGACAGACAGACAGACACGGCTGCCCTGGAATGAAGCAAACGGTCAGAGATAACAGGAATGGAGAGAGAGAGAGAGGAGGAGGAGGGAGAGAGAGAGAGAGAGGGAGAGAGAGAGAGAGAGAGAGGAGGGAGATAACATGAGCAGAGCAGGGAGATGGGTTCTAGGGTTGAAAACGGTTGAAAGGGGATTGAAGAGAAGAGATGAAAGCGTGAGGGAGAATATGATGTGAAATGAAACCATTTCATCGCTTGTTTTTTTTCTCTTTTTTGTGTGTGTGTGTGTGGGGGGGGGGGGGGGGGGGGGGGGGGGGGAGGGGGGTTATTGTAGGTGAGCCAGAGCTTGCTCTGTTGTCGAGGTAACATAACATCACACCTCAATAACTAAACATAAAACAACACGAAGCGGCACACTGTATAATAACACTAGTACAATTCATTAAATCAGGGCTAGGCAACCTTAGGCATGGGTGTCAACCAAGGCTAAACAATATGGACAGTGGTTGCCTTTGGTTTCTATGCTGCGAAAATTAAGATTTTTTTTTTGCCATTGTACCGGTGCCGCCATCATTGTAGAAATCAACGTTCATTGGTAGAAATGCTACCATCCCGAATGCTATTGGCTGCCAACGGTCACGTGCAACCGCAGGGATACTTGGGAGAATGTGGTGTTGAGCTTGCCGAAAATAAAGCATACGAAGAAGAATCATCACAAGCCTATGATCACAAGCCCCTCCTACAGCATACCCTGCTTTAACATCAATTATAACATAAATTGGACCATATTTTCACAAAACGCATATCATGATGATTGAAACAAGGCTTTAAGAGGTTGTGGGGCAGACCCGTGGCCAGCCTAATCAGCGCTCTCTGCCAGCTTTCTCGAATGTGCGCCTCCACTCACGCACACGTGATTTTTGCGAGTTTTGGGGTGTTTTTAGTAGGTTTTGGGTCGGTTTGGGTGGCTCATTAACTGTCGGCGGCGCCCCCCTTGAGATTGCGCTCTAGGTGGACGCTTATACCGCTTATACCTAGCCACGGCTAGGTTTGGGGGTCCGTGCTTCATCTCTCTCTCACCTAAGGGGTCTTTGATCTGAAAATCAAAGTAATCTGTCCTTCCTCACCTCAGCGGCTTCACTTCTTCCTCCCTTTTTCCCCCCTCCTCCTCTTCTTCTTTATGACCTCCACTTTGCCTCTGTTTCTCTCCAGAACCACTCTCTGCTGCCATCTCCCTCTGGGGCCCAAAGACATAAAATAAAATACACTCCTGGTGTCCATCTTTAGCTGTAGCGTGCCGCCAGGCAGCCCTGTTCTGTGTGTGTGTGTGTGTGTGTGTGTGTGTGTGTGTGTGTGTGTGTGTGTGTGTGTGTGTGTGTGTGCGTGTGCGTGTGCGTGTGCGTGTGCGTGCGTGTGCGTGCGTGTGTGGAGAGGTTAAGTGTTTTCTCTCAGTCCTCTGACAGGCTGAGAAGTGCCTTCACACCTCTCTCTCTCTCTCTCTCTCTCTCCTCTCTCTCTCTCTCTCTCTCTCGGGGGAGGGGGGGTCTGATGCTGCGTCACCCGACAGAGGCTTGGCGAAGTCTGCCAAACATCACCTTGAACTCTTGATACGGAAGGGTGGTGCGTGTGTGTGTGCGTGCACACGTGTGTGTGTGTGTGTGTGTGTGTGTGTGTGTGTGTACTGTACATCTATGAATAGCTGTAGAGTTATGATATTATATATAGTGGAAGTTAATCGATTTCAACCTGGCATCCTTATTTGGAGCAGGCCATCATCGGCAATTGTTCAAAGGACATTTTATTTTTATTTTACAACAAGGTTACATATTTTAGATTGTAATTACTGAAAAGAATAGATGATTCTTAAAACAGCTTAATTTACTGCTACTCTATAGTTTTAGCGATTATGATTTCAGTGGGTGGGGGCATGCGTACAAGTGGCTAAACATTGTCTTTTAAGACACAATAAGCCTGCAATTTCTTATTTTTATTACTATTTACAGTAACGCTATACTAGCCCCCAAATCTGCCCATGAAAGATGGCGGTGCATCTTGGGCTTATTGTGTCTAAAAAGACATATTTAGCCACTTGTACGCATGCCTCCACCCACTGAAATCAAAACCATTAACTCACTGAATGCCCACCTTTATTTCAAATCTATCAAAATGGTGCCATCCATTTTGTTTAATTTTACCTTTTTATGGGGGCCAAAATCATATTTTGTACTTAAATTACATATATAAATCTATGCTTCTATCGAAAGCCACACTACCCCTCTTACAAAGGAAAACATGTATATTTATATATATATATATCCTATCATTAGATTTGGGCTTCAATAGAACATGTGTAAGATGACCTAGATCACATTGATATATACTGTTATTATGACGGCTGTGTGTGTTCTAGAGTGCTATGGCCTTTGAAAACCACCAGGTTTTGTTCTCCTACTATCTGATCAACAAACAAAAGAAGGAAGAAGAACGTCCATTTTGTTTTGGTCCAGGCCTAGTTGTTTACATCAGTGCCAGGCCTTTTAGCTATCATGCTATAACACTTATGGATGGCACCGCTGGAATCGCGTGAGTTTTTTGAGTTTTTTGAGTACTTATAGTTCGTCTGGGAAGCACAGATAGTGTATAAACGAACGTTTTAAGATAACATGTAAACGGCCGGAACCAATGTTCGGTTATACCGGTTTCCCGTCGGACTGTGTTACACTGGTGCTACAGTCAAATCGGCCGTATCGCTCCGGTCACGGAGGCTCATGGCTAACTTCTAGAGCGATTTTTTTGAAATTACAATTATGAAAAAAATGATAAAACTTTTGATTAATTAAAAAGACGTAAAAGACGTTTATGGCACTAAGGATCAAAGACGTAAAAGACGTTTATGGCGTTCAGTGCATTAAAATGGCTAAAACGATAGAAAGCAGTAAATGAAAACATTTTAACTTTCATCTCTTCTTTTCTCTAATATGAACACAAAAAAATAAAAGGTTGAGCTTTAAAACATGCAAGAGCTTATACATCACACACAAACTATATGGGGCTTAAGTTAAGCTGCACTTTATCTCGTACATAACAAGTTGAACCTACTACCTCTCTGCTAGACCCCGTAGTGGTCGGATGATGATGATTTGCCCACAGGATTAGCCCTTAATTTAGCCTCTCAGTCAGCTTTCTACCAAGCTGTGCACTGCCCCCCAAAGGGCTCAACCAGGAAAACTTTTTTTGTTTTAATATCTTCTTCCGGCCATTTCTCCCCTTCCAGTTGTGATGTCCATTCCCAATTCCCCTTTGTACCTTGTGGTCCAGTGTCTCTTCTGAGCCATACTGGTTGCTTCATCATTAGGGGGACCTTATCAATCACGTGTCTCTTCTGGCATTGCCAGCCACTTATTTTTCACCTGAGTGAAATTGTTTGCCTCTTGCTTACATTAATTGCCAATCTGGGCAATACAAATAACACATGGGTTATTAACCAGGGTCCGCGGATGTATTGCAGGTGGTCCCTGGCCATTCATTCAGATTCTTTTTCTTTTTTGTTTCTAAAAAAATATATATATAATAATAATAATAAAATAAATGCCTTTTTTTAAAAGGCTACTCTTCTTTCTTGTGTGCATGTTTATAGAAACATTTTGACAGACAACTTGTGCTCTCCTGCTTGGTCCAGGTAAAGCACATAATACTCTTCTAAATAGTTGATCTATCCAAAAAAGAAATTGGATAAAAACATTATTCCTGCACTTTACCGGTAAATGCTTTGAAAACTGACACTATTGTGTCAGGTGCGTCTATGATGGACCCACCACCGACACAACAGTGGTGGTCCCCAGTTTGCTGGGTAGTCAGAACGGTGGTCCCTGGGTCAAGATCAGTTGCAAACCCCATGCTGTAGCTCAGTGTCTGTTGTGTTAGTGACTGTAATTAAGCAACACCTCCCCCCATCCCCCCTTCCTCCTGCTTATGTAAGCGGCAGCTGCAGGAGGCCACTTAAGACCTGTCTGCTTTATGAAAACCACTTCTTTAATAAAGCTAAATGATGAACAACGGCGGTGCTGCAGTCATTCACTCAGCACAGACAGGGGAGAGAGAGAGAGAGAGAGAGAGAGAGGCGCTCCATTTAGACTGCAGCACCTGCCCTGAGCGCCGCACAGGGAGCTGTCTTGATTGTGTGTTTGTTATATGGAGGGGGAGGGAGGGGGGGATGGGGGTCTTGATCACCTCTAAGTGAGCAATTGGCATCTGTCATTAAAGAGGCACCAAGAGGGCACGGTCCATGCACGCACCACACACACACGCATGCGCCTGCGCAAACACACTCTCACACATGTTGGTATTGCCCACACATGTTGGTTGGTAGCGCTGTATTTGTGAGGACAAACAGTTTTGTGTGACGATTTTACAAATGCCATTTCAACAATAGTTTTGCCTGAGTAAAGGGCTTTGCACACAGACACGGAAAAAAAGGACAATTTCATTTTTTTTTAAAGAAAACAGTGATTCTCTATGACCTCATGCACACCGGCTCAGAATTTGCCATGCGGCAGTGCGTTTTTTTCCAGATCGAACCCAGTTCGATTTGTGCATCTTGTCACATGCGGTAAAAACTCATTGACTCCTTTTATGACTACTTTTGGGATCTGCAGTGTGGATTCCGCACAGCGTTGCACACCAAATCCAATGCGTTTTAATCATGCAGCAAATGGAAAGAAACACAGCGCTCCTGTGTAGCCCTTTATACGTACTGTAGTTGCGCACCAAGCAAGGGCAACCTGAAATTGGCGATGTACTGTAAACAAGCTTAAAATGTTTCGCCACGCAAGCTTTAGGAACGCTCAATCATTTAGCCGGGGACCACCTGGGGACCCCCTTCAAGGACCACTGGTTGAAAACCACTGTACTACAGCAGTGGTTCTCAACCCTTTCAGGCCGTGACCCCCAAACTAATCAGAGTAGGAGTTGAGGCATTACATTTAGTTTACCTCGATCTATTCCATTGCGAGGCGTTGTGATCATGTAGATCTGCTTTTTTCACAATTTCGGCCTCTAATATTTGACAATTTTACCAATGTTTGACCAGAGGTACTAAAAAGTCTTTAAAGTCCTTAAATTATCACATTCGATATTGTGCAGATACCCTGTATACACTTATACTGTTGGTCTGTTTACTGTTGAGTGAGAAAACAATGTTAACATTTAGCTAAACATCTTGGGGACCACCCCTGGGGGTCCCGACCCACAGGTTGAGAACCACTGTACTACAGTACAGTATACTTGTGGTGACACCAGTAAACTCACACACACACGCGTACACTTCTCAGTGTCTTGTGAATCACCCATTGTGCACGCCACACAGAAGCTGTGATCAGGGACCTCTCCCGGAGGCCATTATGTGCCTGCGACACACAGCCCTCCTCCTCCATTGTGGCTCCGCTGGGTCAATGTAGCGTTTAGCTTCCCCTCCCTTCACTCACCAAACAATAAAAGACCCTGGGAGAGGGATATAAACATCCCTGCCTATGATGTGCCTGTGCGTGCGTGCATGTGTGTGCGTATGTGCGTGAAGTTTCCACAACTCGTGATGACCAGAAAGTAGGAGTGGGCGATATGGTGATAAATATTGTTGAGACAATACAGTGTCTCCACGATATGCCTTTTCAGAGATATCCTATATATCGTGATACAATGAGGGAGCCTTATGAATAATCCTGTGGAACTCTTAATACAGAGATTCATTGCAGGATTAATTTAAACCTGCATTTTGGTCTAAATCAGTAGTTCTCAAACTTTAAAATGTCAAGGTCTCACCTTGACTCTGACCGTATACAAATGGAACCAAATGGACCCGCAAGTTACATACTTGTAAGGGTCAATTTAGACCTCCCAAAAGGAACCCAGAGAGTCCCTGCCTGACTCTTTTAGTTTTTGTTACCTTTTAGCTGGTTGTACTGTTAAGTAACTTGAAAAATAACCATGAAAACCAACATGAAAAAAAAATCGTGATAGGATCGTCTATCGTGATACTGCTTGAAAAAAAATAAAAAAAAATGTGATATTGTATTTTTCCATATCGCCCACCCCTACCCGAAAGGAGACAGGACGGCTGGCAGAGTGCTGTGTTCTCTCTGCTATGAATGGCAGCCGCCGTGTATGGTGGATTTGCAATTTGGAATAACACCACAGTTCCAGGCCGGAGCCGCTCGTTTTCATTCACCCGGCGTCGGCAGGTTAGCATTTCACCATGTTAGCATTCACCAGCGCCGGTTTTACTGAGGTTAGGGTTAAGGTTGGGTTTAGGTTGGTCGGACCACCCGGCACCTCTGCACGGTCCAAAAGGAACGCTCCCTAGCTCTGGTCGGGTTTGACTAGAACTGTGCTGTGATTCCAAATAAGGCATGGCGGACACACTGCTACTTGTGCCCATGCAATGCTGGGTGACATGACATGCTTGTTGGGAGGGAGAGAGGTTGGATGGATGGATGGATGGATGGATGGATGGATGGATAGATGGATAAATAGATAGGTGGGCAGTTGGATAGGAGATAGATACTGTAGATCAGTGTTTCTCAAATATCTATGGTACACAGAGGTACTGCAGGGGGTACAGAAAATGCCATCAAAAAAGAAAACTAGTATGAATCATGATTGTTCATTGTTAAAGAATTTACTACAAAACCTTTTTAGGCCGTGACCCCCAAAATAAACATATTTCAACTGGGGACCCCCACCCTGACAAGCACTCAGAATTGTAGGTATTATTTAATGTGACTCGGTTCTGCAGATAAATAAAGCTTGGCTAGATAGGAAGTCATAAGAATGAGCTGTCAATGCCCCTGGTGGATGAATTTGTTAATGCTCTATACCAGGGGTAAACCTTTTTAGGCTGTGACCCCCAAAATAAACATATTTTAACTGAAGACCCCGGGGTGAGTAGGTATTATTTAATGTGACTCGGTTCTGCAGATAAATATTGTGAAAATAGCAGCGTTGTGAGCTTGTAGATCGGCTATTTCCACAATGTTTCCCTCTTGACAGTTTGGCCTGTCTTGTTGAATATTCGACTATTCGAATACTTTGAGGTTGAATAATTCGAATACTAAAAATCACTATTCGTGAATGCCCTAGTAGGTGGTACTACTGTATAGTTAGGTAGGGAGGTGATTTATCTTTTCTCTGTGGTGGTAGGCATGTACTGTAGATAGGTAGATAGGTAGATAGGTAGGTAGGTAGGTAGATATTTCATCCTGCCTCTGCGGTGGTGTCTGCAGTGTCAGCTCAAAACAAGGCCGTCTCATTTCCTGTTTATCTGCAGGAAGCGGC
This sequence comes from Nannobrachium achirus, assembly GCF_963921795.1. Taxonomy (NCBI): domain Eukaryota; kingdom Metazoa; phylum Chordata; class Actinopteri; order Myctophiformes; family Myctophidae; genus Nannobrachium; species Nannobrachium achirus. Next base: position 6,918,427 of record NC_137830.1, read on the forward strand.
TGTCTGCCGTGCACCACGCACACACACACGCACACTCACACACGCAGCACCTTGTTCATCAATCTCCTGACTTTTAATTGGTTCAGCCTGCTCCGAGACAGAGCAACACACACACACGCACACACAAGTTTGCTTTACTACACTTCTGAGGACATCAATGATGTTTGGACAGAGATGATATCAATGCCGTTTTGTCTGTTGTTATGCCAAAATCAAAATGTTTTTAACTCAGTATTTTTTGTACTTTAAGTACATTTTAATTTAGTTGTTTTGAGTGAGATTGCTTTTTATTTATTTTGTATTTACGTGCTCTGAAATTCAGTCCGATATCCGTCCGAACAAATTAGCAGTGTGCAAAGACCTTAACTCAAGTGCATTTTTGAAATCTGAACTTCTACAGTTCGACATTCATATTTTTTTCTGTGTTCCAGTATTGATACTTGAGTTTGAGTATTTTTTAAAAATTGAGTACTTTAACCACCACTGTTACTTATACCGTCTGAAATGGTTTGAAATCAGCAGTGTGTTCAGAAACATGGAGAATGACGCACACACGCACGCACGCACGCACGCACGCACGCACGCACGCACGCACGCACGCACACACACACACACACACACACACACACACACACACACACACACACACACACACACACACACACACATGGAGAGTGGTGGTCTCCCAGCCAATGGAATCTTAATGGAAGGAAGTGTCTCTCATTCACATGGTTGAGGTGAAGGTGTAACAGTATCATAGTGCAGAAAGCTGCCACAGTGCCATCCAGTGGTGGTGATGTGAACTGCTCTGGAATATGTGTCCAAACCACTTGGTGACAAATGTAGAAGACGATGCATAACTTGCACTTGTACTGTAGGCCTGCTTTTTAATATTTGAAAAGTATCACCTGCTGTATAATGCTTGGGACACATCTGGCTACAGTAATTGCCGATACAGATGCTGTAAAAAAAAAAGTAATATAATATATTGGCTAGACCGACACATCGATTCCTTAGTGTGTGTTTGATAATCAAGTAGGGCGCTAATTAAAAAAAAAAAAAAAAATCAACTCAACTACAATATGGAGGGTTTCTGTATTATCGTTGTATCAGCAGATACACACACACACACACACACACACACATGCACACATGCACACACGCATGCATGCACACACACACACACACACACACACACACGCACACACACACGCACGCACACACACACACACCAACAGGGCCACGGCGTTTGCTATTATCCGGATCCAGGCCCTGGACTCCGACATCTGTTTTCCTTAATGCCAGTTAATTAGACACAGTGGAGAGCATTCATCCACCGTCCCCGCTACCACCATGGGACTGATGGCTCTCATTGGACGTCCTCTGGAGACCAGTCCTGGAATAAGAGACGTACCGATGGCAAGGCTATGTGTGCAGTACAGCACATGGGTCTTCAACAACAGGGGGTCCTCAGAGTCACTACAGGGAGACAAAAAAAACTGGGCCACAGTGGCACAGTCTGTAGCGCTGTCGCCTCACAGCTAGAAGGTCCTGGGTTCGGTTCCCGCTGGGGACTGTAATCAGCAGTAATCCTGGTCTCTATGCTGCCTCCCCCTGGACAGCCGGAGCGCCTAATAGAGGGGAAAGGAACTGGAAAGGAAATTATATTATAATTATAATTTAATAATACAGTACATTCTGATAGTAATAAATGGTAAAGGGTGCATTTACATAGCACTTTTATCCAAGGCGCTTTACATAGAGTGTGCATTACACTCACACATTCATACAGCGATGGCAGAGGAAACCATGCAAGGCACCAACCTGCTCACCGGGAGCAACTAGGGGTTCAGAGTCTTGCTCAAGGACTTCTCGACAGTAACTCTGGGGGAGCCCGGATTCAAACGTGGGAACCCTTTGTGCTCTAATGATGTTTTATTCTACCCCTGAGCTACTTTAATGTAGTGGCAGAAACCACATATCTCCATATTTAATCTTGTTTGTTTTATTTGTATTTTTGTATTATAATCTTTTTCATAAATGAAATCCCTACCTCGTACAGTAAGCAATGTAAACACGAGGCAATGCATGTAACACACATAAATAGTAATCTAGATTCATAGGTAAACCAAGAACATATCATCGATTGGGCAAGACTGATGTCATCAACGTGACATCAGTGCATTGGAGGCGACTGTACTACCAATATAAGTGGCAGAACATACGATATATCTGTATTCAACAACATTTGTAGAGGCTTCTTTTATTCATCATTCATCATCATCTCTTTGTGAAATGTTACGTTGGGCCGTATGTCTGAAGGAAGGGTCAAAACAAGGGCATACGGCTGCTTTAGTTCCTGTGGGGCCCCAGGTGTACTACTTCGGAGGGTACGGTGATGTGAATGACGGTGATAAGATTGGCGTCCATATCTTCAACACAGTGTCTTTGCGCTGGAGGAGGATTTCCCCAGTGACGACTGGAAGAGGAGAGGTTCCCTCCAGGCGCTATAGACACACAGCTGTACTGATACAATATGTCATTTACATCTGGGGGGGCTTCCCACAATGCTCCATTCTCCATGCCTTTGATGTCGACACCCACAGGTGGTCGAAGCCCAAGGTGTCAGGGACTGTTCCAGAGGAGAGGATGTCTCACTCAGCCTGTGTCTTTGGGAAGATCATGTATGTCCATGGAGGATACAGCTCCCAGACGTCTCTAGGCACTAATGACACCTACAAGTTGGACACCACAATAATGGTCTGGTCTTTTATTAACGCCAGTGGAACTCCACCACCTGTTGCATCAAATCACTCTGGCACCATCGTCGGGACAAAGATGTTTGTATTTGGGGGCTTTTGGGACGGCATCAACTACAACATTATCAGAGTGTTTGACACAGAGACCAACTGCTGGCTGAGCACGCCTTCTTCAAAGCTCCTTCCAGAAGCACGCTGTAATCATTCATCCTTTACCTACAATGGAGAGGTGTACATATTTGGTGGCTACAACGGGAACCAGACCTTCAATGATCTTTGGAAATTCAATCCAGAAACTCTCACCTGGAAGAAGGTTGAGCCCAAGGGAAAAGGCCCGGATCGGATGGGGACGTGCTGTTGCATGGTGGGAGATAGTGTCATCCTCTTTGGAGGATGCCTCAATGACCTGTACATCTTAGACTTGAGTCCTAGTCTGAAGTCATTATGTAAGCTTGCAGTTATTCAGTACGGACAGGAGCAGTCTGGACTCCCGCACAACATCAGGTGGGAACTGGCAGCCATGACTAAGAACAGCAACAGTAGCGGATAAACTAACTAGTGTCTGTAGGTGTGAGAGAGCTGGTGACTGAATAACTACGTTGGATCTTGTTCCATTTCCTGAAAAGTAACTATTTTGGATTAAAAGGTTTCCACCCGACAGTAGGCTGGCCGAGTGTGGACGATCTATGACCCTGAAGGGCGGGGATACCAGCCGCTGAATCTCAGCGGCCAATAGCATTTGTTCACCGATCACCAATGTTTTCTTTTTTTTTTTCAGGAGCTGGCCAGAGCTCTTAATTGCTCCCTTTGAACTTCAAAGGGGTTGTGGACTGAGGTAAATGATTGCACCGTAAAAGTGTCAAGTGCTCGTTAGTGATCTCTCTTATCAATGACAGCATCAAAGACAACGACCTGTTTGATGCCTGGCATAGAGTGGAGGGGGAGGGGGGGATGTGTTTGTTTACACACAAACTCGCCTGATTGGCGACCACTGTAGATATATCTCCTGCTCAAATATTATGCAAATTAAAATTTGCTCAGTTGCTCAGTCAAATGTATACTTGACTTAACTCATTGACCACGACCACCCGAGGTACCCCCAAAAATCGCTATGTCTTTCACTGCCTGTCTTCTCTTACCTTTTAACGTGGGCGCTAGAGTTTCCATCGTGTGCGATCGGACACGGACCATGCATCGTGCGTGTGCAGGTAGTTCATCAGCTTCTAAACAAAACAAACCCGGTGAAAATCCATCGCTCCGTTCTCTATCTGCAAGCCGTGTTGTATAAACAGAAAGCCAACGGCCCAAATAGAGGGTGGACAAAAACTGTCCACCTTTTCGCGAATAGGTCTGTCCCCATAATGGGTCCGTGTTGAAACCGTTCGCGGAGGATTAGTTCCGGCCTATTTTAGTTCTGCTGTGACCCCCAACCCAAAATAATATGTACATTGACACTGTACAAACTATAGGTCTACATGTCATAACATGCTTTATGTAAATTACATTTCAACCTTTGCCTGAAGCTGCGTCCAAACCTGGATGGCTCGAGATTACATACAAAGTGAATGCAAAGACGAGACGATGCGAACAGGCGTGGCGCGAACGATCCGAAAGGTGAGGTGCCAACGGTCGCTTCGGTATCTTCGCCCCACTTGGAAAAATCCAACTGATCCGCTTCACCCCCACTCCACCCATCGCGTCCTGACAGCCAATCAGCGTTGATGTTGTCCGGAGACACGGACATGATTTTGGTGTTTGGAGTTTTGGACCCTTTTTCCGGGTGTTTGGCCTTGATTCCAACGGGACATTGATTCCAAGTGGACCTGCGCGACCAGAGTGAAGTGATAGAAGCGACTACAATAGAAGAAATAGCTTCAGGTTTGAGCCCAGATTAAGACTTGCATGGTCGTCAAGGCTACAGCAAGTTGTACGGCAAGTGTGACACACACATACACACACACACACACACACACACACACACACACACACACACACACACACACACACACACACACACACACACACACACACCCTTGCCTCAGCTCCTTGCTAATTAATTGGGGACAGTTTTTGAATGGTATGATCCTAGTGTGTGTGTGTGTGTGTGTGTGTGTGTGTGTGTGTGTGTGTGTGTGTGTGTGTGTGTGTGTGTGTGTGTGTGTGTGTGTGTGTGTGTGTGTATGCGTGTGTGTGTGTGTGTGTGTGTGTGTGTGTGTGTGTGTGTGTGTGTATGCGTGTGTGTGTGTGTGTGTGTGTGTGTGTGTGTGTGTGTACATGTTACACATGCGTGGTAATTTCTGGGTAATCCATCAGCCAGTCACATGATCTATAGTTGCTGCCTGGCTGCATGTCTCACAGCCCTATGCACGCACACAAACACATGCACGCGCGCGTGCGCACACACACACACACACACACACACACACACACACACACACACACACACACACACACACACACACACACACACACACACTGGTTCTGATCTGATTGTATTTCTTCATATTCTCTGCTCCTTTTTCCTCCCGGCTTGTCTGTCTGTCTGTCTGTATCTCTGACCCTTGACCTACCATGCATAGACCCACCCCCCCTCCCCCCTCCATAGGCTATAGGTTGTTAGCTCCTATCCTGTGTTGAACAGTTTGATTTATTTGTACATTTACGTGCGCTAAGCGCTCGGGGAACACTCACGCTTGGCTGGGATGCGCAGCGTGTGCGTGTGTGTGTGTGTGTGTGTGTGTGTGTGTGTGTGTGTGTGTGTGTGTGTGTGTGTGTGTGTGTGTGTGTGTGTGTGTGTGTGTGTGTGTGTGTGTGTGTGTGTGTGTGTGTGTGTGTGTGTGTGTGTGTGTGTGTGTGTGTGTGTGTGTGTGTCTCAGGGCAGTGACCAGTGATGGGGTGATAAACGAGGTGCATTGCGTCCCTCTCCAGAACCATTAGTTATCCGCTCTGACCCTCTGTCCTACCGGCTCAGACCCCTCCTGGGCAGGGCGTACGGGCGGGGTGCGCTCCGCTCGCTCCAGGGGGCTGCTGTTATGCTCGCTATTCGCTTAAGTTGACCGGAAATCCGTCTCAATTGCATTTCAAATTGTGTCCTTTGACTGGCTGGTGATATACAGTAACTTAACACTTAGACCATTTTTTGGTTTGTTTGTTTTGCCATAACTAACTAGCTTTTTTTTCTATCTTATTTACCCGAACGTCTGTGGCGTTGTGTGCGCCGAAGGTCTTTTATTTTACCCGGAGAAAAAAAAATACAACCGCGATGATCCATAGAAAAGGTTTTTTTTTACCAAACGTGCCATGTGTGAAAAGAATCCAAGAATATCCACTTTTCTGCAACCATGATGAATACAAGTCAACGGACGGCTTGATGTCCTAACTACATTATTTCGCCAGGCATCATGGGAAATGGAGTCTTTCAATACACAGGAAGGTTCGCTCTACTCATTTAGGCAGTTTCTTCTTTTAAACAGCTTCAAAGTTCTTTGGGTGCAGGATCAGGTAAATCATGAAGGAAGGTATAACCCGCAGTCACTTTTTAAATTGAGTCTTTCCCCTCACTCCCGCCCGCGGTAGCACACTGGCTATTGGTTACCATAGTAAGTAGTTAGCTTGTTCATGGGCGGTTTTGCTGCACTTCACGGGGGAGAACCAAGCTTGGGGTGTTTTCAGAGCTTGACTGGGCTCCACGTTGCTATGTTGATCAATTTGCCATATTAGGGAGATCAGCAGGCATCAGCTCCATTGATTGGCCGACACAAACCCTATAGGCTTTACGGATTATCGTCCCCAGTCTCCTCATGGGACAGTGAGACTCTTCACTACCGCACACAACCTACGACAAGTCAAACATGTTGAGCAGAAGTTCCTACTTCAGCTAATCTGGAACTTTACGTTCACCTTTGCTTTCCATGGTCTTGCACGGGGCGACCAGCACTAAAAATCATCGACAAGAGATCCCCCTCCTGGAATGGGAAAATCTGGATTGACAATGACGTCCACTCCCCTAAGAGTAGCAGTTGCCTGGATACTACAGATGCAGTCTAGGACTAGTTCCACAATATGCTGTGACCGGAAGGCCGTGTGCATGCCATCAGACTTTAGCTCAAGACCGGACATACATGCTCCCGAGAGAATAATGTGTCTTCACGTCTGGAGTTACAAACCTGTGTCCGAAACCGTTCTTGATATTCTTTACATGTTTCCCAAAGGAAATCTGTGGGGCGGCAGTAAAGAAGGTTTCGGGGCATGATGTCTGGAAAGTACGTCACCGCGGCTGACGTCACGGCCCATACAAGGAGATATGCACAGGGTCAAGTCATAAGCCATGTCACGCCACATGTCTGCTTCCGGATACATACATATATATATACATATAACTGACCGACAGCCTCAGAGTTGTGTTTAGGTCCAGCGAAGAAAGTATCACAGACTCAGCTATAGATTAAGCATCATAGAATTCATTGGTTTGGCCATCATCTATTGTTCTTGACATCTGGTGCTAATACCCAACGTCCCATTTTCAGAGCAATACAGTCCATCCATACAGTTCTGCTGCGGCTGAGACATGCTGTGCTGGGCGGTACACCAGAAAGAAGCGAAGGGAGCTGTTGGCAGTTACGCAGCCGTTGCCGCTGGACACAAGGTGTTCTGCTTCGGAGGGGAGAAGAACCACAATGGTCAGATTCATGTGCGTGTCTTCAACACAGTGACTTTACGCTGGCTGGATTTGCCCCCTGCAGTGAAATATGGAAGAGGAGGATGTTCCCTCGAAGTTCCCTCCTGTCGACGGAGCCACACAGCTGTGCTCATAGAAAACACAGTCTACATCTGGGGAGGGAGGCCTGACTGCAATGGCGTTTATGCATTTAATGTCGACACCCACAGATGGTTCAAACCCATGGTTTCTGGGAGTGTTCCAGAGGGGAAGTGGTGCCATTCAGCCTGTGCCTTGAGGAAGATAATGTATGTCTTTGGAGGATACACTAATAAAGGTACTAATGACCTCTACAAGTTGGACACCAGCACCATGGTTTGGTCTTTAATTAACACCATAGGCATTAAACATCCTGTTCCATCAAAATATTCAGCATTTCACTCATTACGACACTCGGCCACCATCATCGGGACAAAGATGTTTGTTTTTGGGGACTGCTACAGCTGCTACGACTTCAACTACTACAACGTGTTTGACACAGAGACAAACTCATGGATGGCCGCGCGATCTTCAGGTCTTCCTTCAGTTCTTCCTTCAGAAAGACGCGAGGATCATACAGCTTTTACCTACAATGGAGAGGTGTACATATTTGGTGGCTTCAGTAGGAACCAGAACTTCAATGATCTGTGGAAATTCAATCCAAAGACCTCCCGCTGGAAGAAGTTAAAGGCCAAGGGGAAACGCCCATTTCCAACGTCTAGTATGTGCTGTTTGTGCTGTTGCATGGTGGGAGATCGCGTCATCCTCTTTGGAGGATACAAACACACTGGCCAACGACCCAATCCTCACCTGTGGATCTTGGACTTGAGTCCTAGTCTGAAGACGTTATGTAAGCTGGCAGTTGTTCGGTACGATCTGGAGCAGTCTGGACTCCCACACAACATCAGGTGGGAAGTGGCAGCCATGACTCCCCACATTTGGACAGGTTCGTCCAGGAGATAGAGTCCAACATGTTGTCCATGTGTTTGGTGCAGGTTCATCCAGGAGATTGAGTCCAACATGTTGTCCATGTGTTTGGTGTAGGTTCATCCAGGAGAAGGGGCGTCAATTGGGTATGGCAGGGGTATGCAGCTGCCATACCCTGCAGGGTCCAGTGGGGAAAATAAAAAGTTACTTTTAAATATAAATCCATGAATGTCTCTTTGTCTATCTGTTCTGGTTATTATGTTGTTAAATTATTTAAAAATAACTACAAATGCAAAATGTAACAAAATGGTCACTTTAACAAGGTATTATAAATATATTTTCCCCAGCTTGACAAAATGGTATATTACCAGGTTCCGCAGGTCAGCTGCACAGGTGCAATGCATTATTGTTAATTGTGGCACGTTTACTAACATGCTAAGTTTAGCTGCACTTGAACAACCGTTCCAGGCTGCCATATCCAGCCCAATAAACCATAGAATCCTGTGTAAAAAACTGACAAAAGTCGGCGTTGTGAGCATGTAGATCGCCTATTTTCACAATAGAACCGTGCTATCCAAAATGTAATGCCTATTTTCCATGAGGACTCCCATCTTTGCCATACCCTAGCTTTTGCTGAACTGACGCCACTGTCCAGGAGATAGAGTAGAGTCTAACATGTTGTCCATGTGTTTGGTGCAGGTTCATCCAGGAGATTGAGTCTAACATGGGAGCGGGTCAGGCCAAGCAGTGCCAGCTCAGAACCTTCCTCACCTACTACATCAACGACCTCTTCCTCAACCAGGTGAGACAACTGGAACGTACCATTAGGCCTGTCACAATTATTACATTATATCCTCTAATCGCAATTATTTTTGCATACTTGTCATCATTATTTCCATGTTGAGAAACGTTCATATAGTTTCAAACACTTTCAAAGAGTAGTAGCAATGGCAGATCTACAAGCTCACAATGCATCACAATGCTATTATGCAACGCAAAGATGCACATCTTTCCACCAGAGATACAAAACTAGTGAAAACAGCCTATCTACAAGCACTTGTAAATGCTGTTTTCACTAGTTTAGTACATTTTATAGATGATTAACGCTTTCAATGCCACCTTTTCACCACTAGAGTGCGCCCAGTGGCCAAAGAAAACACCCATCCACAAGCGCTGTAACAGCACAAGCCGTGCGCAGCCATGACAAGCCTGAACACTTTCCTTTGTGTCATCAACAGGGACAGGATGAAGTTAGCTTGAAGTTAGCAATTGGCTACCAAGCATTTTAGAAGCCCTATTTTCGGCGATTTAGCCATGATTAAACCTTGCACACCTCATGGATATGCATGGAACAGAGAAAATGAGCTCTAAAGATCCTGGATTGCATTGGAGTGGATGGTAAATATCGGCGGTGCGACGCTCTCGCGGGCCGTGTAAACAGATGACGGCCATCGGCCCGGCTCGAAAAAAAAAAAAAAAAAAATTATCCCGAACTAGTTCGGGATAGGCACTAAAGCAGTTAATACAAAAAGAAGGTTTTGGACATACAAGGTTTCCATCTGACAACGACAATATGCTATAAATATAAGGTGCTGGCCTGGGAGTGAAAATTATAATGTAGGGGTGTCTCGGATTAAAAAGAATATTCATGGGGTGCCCTGAGACAAAAAAGTTTGGGAACCCCTGGCGTTGACACACCTAAAGTGCACCTCTAATGAAGATTAAACTGCATTTATGCTGTGTCTGTTCAAGAAGTGACACCTCTAGGAGCTTGTTCTTTTTTTTTTTTAAGGAAACATAAACTTGATGGCCTCGGTAAGAAGCGGTTTGATTACAAAGTCTGTTGTTTAGCTCATTATGAAACTGGATTTAGAGTTTAAACACAACTCAATCTGTTGGTTTTATGGTTCCCTAGTTCAACCGAGGACACGGTAAAAACGGTGAAACGGTGTGATATCTTTCGGTCATTATGTGTCGTATGCAGACGATGTGATGGTGTCGTGCTGTGATCTGTCCAGGTGAGAACAGAGATCAACAAGGAGATCGAGTCGGTGAGCAAGACCTCGGACCCCCTGAAGGTCCTGGCCAGCGCTGACACCATGAAGCTCCTGGGGGTCCAGAGACCCCTGCTGCAGGTGAGACACACACACACACACACACACACACACACACACACACACACACACACACACACACACACACACACACAGATTACTATGGGTACCTGATCCTGTCAGAGGAGCACACAGCGTGTGCTAATTAAAAATACAAAAGAAAACATTTAGTTGTTGTTCACGTGCGTATAATAGACATTTGACGTGCCTGTCACATGCATGCACGTATGTATGTATGTATGTGCACTCATATCTCTGTGTGTGTGTGTGTGTGTGTGTGTGTGTGTGTGTGTGTGTGTGTGTGTGTGTGTGTGTGTGTGTGTGTGTGTGTGTGTGTGTGTGTGTGTGTGTGTGTGTGTGTGTGTGTGTGTGTGTGTGTGTGTGTGCTTGTGTGCGTGTATTGCGTCCTGTCAAAGCACTTGAATCTGTGCTTGGTCTTTTCACAGTGTGAAAACAGCGGCAGCAGTTCATTAGAGAGAGAGAGAGAGACAGAGAGAGAGAGAGAGACTGCAGGGTTTGTTTACGGTTATGGTCCCTCCTTAACGAGTATTGCAGCATCTTGCTAATTACACTGTTGGCTCTAATGAGCCTTTCTGCTGATAGCGAGCGCAGCACTAAAACCTTCCTATTGTTTCTGGGCTTTTTTGGCCCTTTTTTAATTAGACTAAATCAAGGAGGCCTCTTCTGCCGTGCACTTTAATGGCCTACGATTGCACACATTGTGTGTTTGAGAGTGTGTGTGTGTGTGTGTGTGTGTGTGTGTGTGTGTGTGTGTGTGTGTGTGTGTGTGTGTGTGTGTGTGCATGTGTGTACTTAAGAATGAGTTTTAGTATAATTGTCCTCTGTATACTTTGTGTGTGTGCTTGGGCTTAGTGATTGCACATTTGACCGTCTTTTTGTAAGAATGCAGGTGTGTTTTCAAATGGAAAGTGACGTCATCGCACGCTGAAAATAGCCAACCTATAGCTAACAACGTGTTGGCATCCACTACACTTTTGAGCCTAAAATTCGTCTGTTTTGAGTGCTGAGCGCAGCCGCACAACGGAGCATAAATTATCCATATAAACAGGGGCAGGAATTTCATGGAGGCCATGGCCGTCGTTGCCCCTCAGTTTGGCCTTGTGCCCCCCAAACCAATGGTATGACCTGAGGCCACAGTGGCCTTAATGCCCCAGCTGACTGGACCACTTTCTTCTCTGTCTCTTTCTTGTCATGTAGACACCAGTGTTTTTTTTGTTTGTTTTTGTTTTAGATTCTGAAATCTTAACTCCCGTGTCCCCATCTTTAAACCAATCCAGTGACTTTGATTGGTGCAGGGCTGAGCATGGATCAGATTGTAAATACCATCATTTATCTATTTCACTGCTTATTAGGTTATCATCCCTAACCATTAAATTCAACACATTCTTAAAATGGACTAAAATCTTGTTTTATTTGATGGCCTTCCTGCCCTGGCATTTGGCCTTTGTGCCCTCAAAAAATGGACAACACCAAAGTAAATGACAACATTCCAGGCCTTTATATTAGGTTATTATATTCTATATTTCTCTGAGTCCACAGTGGCCTTGATGCCCCCAGATGATCTCACCGCTGTTCTTCTAAATCAGGGGTTCTCAAACTTTTTCATGTCAAGGACCCCCAGTTTGACATGCATTATGGGCTACGGACCCCCATTTACAGTAATGGCATTTCTATCTCTGGGACCTCAATTGTTATTGTTGATTTAACTCTAAGAGTGTATAAATAGAACCCATATGTACACTCCTTATTAGCGGTTATAGTTTTCTATCGTCACTGTCGGGCAGAAACCTTGTATCTCCAAGTTTCAAATTGTAATGTTTTTCTTTCGTAAAGCAAAGCCCTGCTTCATCATACAAGACTAGTGAAAACAGCTGATCTACAAGCACACAACCGCGAGGCGTTGTGTGCTTGTAGATCGTAGATCGGCTATTTTCACTAGTTTAGATCATTTTAAAATGATAGATACAAACCGAACGTTTTTTGACATACAACGACGACAATATATATTTTAACTTAATGGGTTCCCAGATTGAAAGTATAGTAATGGAAGTGTGTGCGTGCGTGTGTGCGTGCGTGCACACTGTGCAAGCGCATGTTTCCAAGCGTACAGCATGCGTACTGTACTTCCCTCAGGTGTGTGGTGATGATCAGGTGTGATCTCACACAAACGGGGGCAGGTATGGATGGGGAGGGGGTTTAATGTTACACCACATTAAACACCTACACACACACACACACACACACACACACACACACCTTGGCTGCCGCATATAGGAAACCGCAGGGGGAACATATTTATAGACGCACCTGCTCTCTCTCTCTCTCCTCTCCGCAGGTTCACATTAACACGAGCAGTGGTTCGAACGGTAGGAAGACATTAGCGCGCGCACATTAGTTTCTCTCCCGGAACATGTGTGGAAAAACACTGGTACTGTAGTATGATGGTTCTTATATTCTATTTTTTCTTTTCTTTATGGAAATGATTATTACGATTGTGCACAGTATATTTGTGATGATCTCAAATAATTGAGATTAGGCGATTATGTAATTATTGTGAAAAGCCTAGAATATAAAGTATAAGTAAAGCTATCCCCGCGTACAGGGACGTGCTGGCCATTGGGAAAAGCGGGACAACTCCCGAACGGCCGGTTCATTCCCGGCCGGTCCAGGCCGGCCATTAGGGGAAAAAAAATGTGTTCCATTTTGGGGGCTGGGCGGCCAACAAAGTAAATCGTCACTGTCGGGCAGAAACCTTGTATCTCCAAGTTTCAAATTTGTAAATTGCTTCATGCTTCATCATAGAAGGCCGTCGCAAAAAAGTAGTGAAAACAGCAGATCTACAAGCACACAACGTCTCGCAGTGCGAGGCGTTGTGTGCTTGTAGATCGGCTGTTTTCACTAGTTTAAATCATTTTTAAAATGATAAATACAAAACAAACGGTTTTGGACATACAAGGTTTCCACCCGACAACGACGAAATATAAATCATGTAATCATGTAATTGGCCCACTGGCTTGTCACTTTGTCACAAATCTTTGAGTAGCAGCAGCAGCGTTATAGAGAGAGATCTCTCTCTATAGCACGCAATGAGGGCCTGTCCAACTCTTTTTCCCGGGCTGAATCAGGGGCCCAGCACGTCCCTGCCCGCGTACAATGAAATACAGTATAAACTACTGTATATACAGTAGGGCTTCAGTGGTACATTTTCTCTTCTAAACCATGATCATATCGTTACTGTCCTGCACAAACCTTGTATCTTTGGCTCTGACAAGTTTCAAATTATGTTTTTTTTTTGTAAAGTAAACCCTGCTTCATCATAAGATTGTCGCAAACAACTAGTGAAAATAGCAGTGAGGCGGTTATTCTCACTAGTTTAAATCAATTTTAAAATTATGAATAAATAAAAAACGAACAGTTTGGAACCTGACCACCCGACAACAACGATATACTATGGTAGCATTTTCATTCTGGCTGTGTTTTACAACTGGGTGTGCTGTAGGGACTGGCTTCAGTTCATTGTTATAGAGTATAGGCACTGCTAAAGAGGGACACCGTCTTGAGACATAACCCTTATACCCAAAGAGAGAGAGAGCTGCCGTTTTTTTTTTTTTTTTTTTTTTTTTTCTCAACGATGAACCGATTGTGTTGTTCGGGTGAAATATTTCCCCCCGCAAAAAAAAAAGAAGAAAAAAAACACTTTAAGGAATTCTATATGTGCACATCATGTTTTATCCATCCTATTAGGGTCAAGCTGGAAGTACTCACATTGTTTTACTTGAGTAAAAGTATCAACACTGAAGAAATACTCTGTTACAAGTAAAAGTCCGGTATTCCGGCAAAATGTACTTGAGTAAAAGTTAAAAAAGCTTTGGCATAGAGTACCAAAAGAGTACTAAAAATATATAGGCCTACTCTGAATGTATACCAAAGTAGTGGTTTTAATGTATGCTTTGTAAAAAAAAAAAGTGACATTTTCAAATAATTTTAGTTGAGTAAAAAAAAAAGTACAATATTTGCCTCTCAAACCACTACTTTAAGTGCACTACTGGAGTAAATGTACTCAGTTACTTCCCATACCACTGCACGCCAGCTTGCTTTTTAAAACACGCAGGAATCTCATTTCCATAACATTAACCGCCTGAAGTGAACTTGACCCCTGGTTGACCCCTGGCAGGGTTTCTGCGACGGTTTTCATTTTTTGCCGACTGATGTCTGATAGCGACACGGAAACAAAGGGCAAAGTGACCTCACGTCTGCTCATAAAGCCGATAATAATCGATAATGACGCGCGCATAGGGGCCAATCTTAGACCTCCATATACAGTAGGTTAATAACAATGGTATCAGGAGAGGACACGATTAGCATATCACCGTGCAGCAGCAGTCTATAATGGATACATATGTATGTATGTATGTATGTATGCGTGTGATTGTAATGATGAGATTAATACGACCCCGACTGTAAGATTAGCTTTGACACCGTTGTCCATCTCTCTCTCTCTCTCTCTCTCTCTCTCTCTCTCTCTCTCTCTCTCTCTCTCTCTCTCTCTCTCTCTCTGTGGTTCTCAAAGTGGGGTCCAGGGACCCCCAGGGGTCCCCGGCAAAAGTAGCTGAGAAAGCGTCACAATCATTTCAACCATATGTTGGCTTTTTAAATATAATAGCGAAATTACAACCATTTAGTTGTGGTTGCCCCCATAACCACATTAACTTTCATTAAAAAATAAACTTTTCCCACATATGGATTTGATGTCTGACATCATAGACCACATGAGACTGACATAATACGTGTCCCTAAATGGGCATTCCAAGATATGGGCTTAATGTTAAAGGACTTGCATCTTTCTAGTTGTCTTGTAGATCGGCTATGGACATTTGAACTTAAACATTAAAACTCATATTTCTCTCTCTTTCTATTGGTTTGTCTGTCTCTGTCTCTGTCTCTGTCTCTGTCTGTCTCTCTCTCTCTCTCTCTCTCTCTCTCTCTCTCTCTCTCTCTCTCTCTCTCTCTCTCTATCTCTCTTCTCTCTCTCTCTCTCTCTCTCTCTCTCTCTCTCTCTCTCTCTCTCTCTCTCTCTCTCTCTCATTAGCTTTAGCGGTGTGATGCTATCTGTCCGGCGTTGCTGTTTGCCTCTGATTGATTCATTTAATTAGAGGTGGGATTCGGGATGTGTGGTTGTGCATGTGCGTGTGCGTGTGCGTGTGCGTGTGTGTGTGTGTGTGTGTGTGTGTGTGTGTGTGTGTGTGTGTGTGCGGTCACTCTGCTGGATAGGACTGGAGATTGGCTCCATTAATCTTAGTGGAACCCCCATATCCTGTGACACACACACACACACACACACACACACACACACACACACACACACACACACACACACAGACATTTGAATTATTATACTTGCGAGGACATTTTAGCGTACCGACAAGCTTGTACATCTACTATTTTTTGAAGCCTGTGGCGTGTGCTTGTGGATCGGCTTTCTTCAAATTGCCAAAGTATTGGTCTGTAGTGGTTTTGATATAATAATCTAAATCTACAAAGTAACTAGTAAGTAAAGTTTTTTTTTAATGATTATTGTAGACCTTTGAGATGTAGTGGATCAGAAGTAAAATGATTGAAAATTGGAAATACTCCAGTAAAGTACAAAAAAAGTAGTAGACTGGTCTCGGTCCGCGTTAATATGCCGACAGGCCGGTATGCTGACGAACTAAAACCTAACCTTAACCCTAACCTCAGTAAAACTATGCCTAAACTTAACCCTAACCCTAACCTCAGAAACCGTGACGCGGGTGATTAGCTAACCTGCCGACGCTAGTGAGTAGCTAACCTGCCAACGCTGGTGAGTTCTTACTCGGAACAACGGACCGGCAGAACAATGAGCGGACCCCGACTTTGGTGGTAAAAGAGTTAAAGGGGCTACACCATGAATTTAACTTTTTTCTACTTGTTCTGTTTATTAGTTTGTTCGTCTCCCTGGTGTGCCTTTTACCCGCCAAAACATTTTTTAATTATTATTTCTAAACACTCAATCTTTCACCTTTATTTCAAGGGTTTTCTGAATGGGCCTGGTCACAGTCCCGCCCCCTCCTTTTCAGTCTCCACCCGAGGAGGTCGGGGATTGACAGACAAACTCCCTCAATAGTGCCCCTTTGCCAAAAAAGGGCATTATGGTATTGCAGCTGAAAAGGCTTTGTAAGACAGAATTCAATATCTGAGTGGTTGTTTAGGCTTAAACCTGTATAAAAATGCAGAATATGTGAAGATATTGATATGAAATATATACATATTATTTGTTATGCATGGCGTAGCGACTTTATAGTACATGTTACTTAGTTCCTTTCCAGCGCTGGTTGTGTCCTCATGGCTGGAGGCCTGGTGTCCATCCCCCCTCTCGCCTGGGTTATCTGTCCCAGACACATGTCCTCCCCCTGGGGAAGCAGCGCTGCCTCTGTCCCCCTCTCTGTCAGCCTGTTCCAACCTGCTGCTGGGGCTATGGAGACAGGCCGTGTGTGTGTGTGTGTGTGTGTGTGTGTGTGTGTGTGTGTGTGTGTGTGTGTGTGTGTGTGTGTGTGTGTGTGTGTGTGTGTGTGTGTGTGTGTGTGTGTGTGTGTGTGTGTGTGTGTGTGTGTGTGTGTGTGTGTGTGTGTGTGTGTGTGTGTGTGTGTGTGTGTGTGTGTGTGTGCGTGCGTGTGCGCGCACAGGTGTTGAGCGAGTGAGAAAGGGTTACAGACAGCGAGAGAAAATCCATGTTTTGTTTGCAACTGAAGGTCACAGTTTACTATGAGAAACTGTACTGTAAATCTTGTCTCTGTCTGTAATTTTGTTTAAATCTTTTTATGCCTATGGGTTTGCCGCTCTGACATCACTGTGATGTCAGGGGACCCACACTAACAGATTCCCATTTATGCCCATATAATGTATGGAGATCCCTGATGTCATCAATATTAAGCCCATATCTAACAGGACTTCATATGGGAATGCCCATATATGGAGGCCACATCAGCCACATGACACACTAACAGAATCCATATATGGCCTAGAAAGATGGCCAAGACAGCCCATATCTGTGTGGCTGGTTCTACAGACAGGGATCTCCATATATGGGCATACAAGGGATTGTATGTATGATGTCAGATGTCATAGACATCATAGGACTTTCACGTAACGGATAACTGAGTAAGCATGTTTGGCCTCTCACAGCATATCTCCATATAAAGTGCATGGATATACAAGGTTTTCACCCTGACAACGACGATATACTATTCGTAAGATCTTCCCTCCAAGTTGCAAATCCAGCCCTGTTTACACATTTGTTTGTTCCCGTTTGATTGAGAGAGACACATAAAGAGACATACATACAGAGAGAGAGAGAGAGAGAGAGATACAGACAGACACAGAAAGACGAACAGAGACAGATAATGAATGTCTCTTTGAGTGATACAGAATGTCTCGAAGCCTGCGGTGGTTTCATGATGCCAGACACTGTTACTGCTGAGGCATGGTGCGTGCGTGCGTGCGTGCGTGCGTGCGTGCGTGCTTGCGTGTGCGCGTGTGGTGTAGCAGGGTGTAATAGTGGCCTGTGGAGAAAGAGACAGACAGAATATGAAATGTCACTTCTTCAGCCTTTGGTTTGACAGGAAGATTTTTTTGCTTCGGGCTGCTGAAAAAGAAGTTATAGCTTTTACACTTTAGTTTTTAAAGTTGAGCCTCAAGTTAACAGATGATGACCATGACAGACAGGCTAGCAAGACATGCTGCAGGCCATGTGACAGGATCTAGAAACAGAGACAAGCGGGTTTCCTGTCTGCAAGCTTTTGAATGTGAGTCAATGCAGCTCCCCATCTTGTTTCCGGCGCAGACAGGAAGCACTTTATTTCTGGCACTTAGATGCTTTTTTTTCAGCGATTATTTTTTTATATATTTTATGAATATGGTAGTTAATTAACTTCTGGAAACTTGGGCTGGGCAGTCAAAGACAGCGGGAAAACAACTCGAAACTCGAAATTCGGGCCTTGGCGATCAATGAGTTAGGCACTTGTCGCAGCTGTAAAGTGCCTGCCCACCACCACAGAGTTTGTGGGTTTAAATCCACCGTGGTGAATCTGGATTTGTAGAGCCAGGGGTCTTCAACTTTTCAGGCCCAAGGACCCCTTAGTTGAAAGAGAGATGAAGCAGGGACCCCCACAACCGTGTCATAGATTCCATATAGTTTCATTGTTTGACAGCACAGTCACCATTTTGGATTCATGTCAATTTGTGTTTTCAGATATTTAACCACTTGAACCGTCAATACTTAATAAAGTTGACCTTTCGCTCTGTACTTACTTACTTACTTACTCTTTTTCCGCTATACACCAAACCTCTTTGCCGAAAAAAGACGAACTGGTCATTGCGCCTACAGGCCTGCTGGGTGGCAGGGTGGCGCCACCTGTCTGTAGGGAGTAGTTGGGCGGGATGTTTGTTCGATTCCTGGGAATCTTTGGACATAATGTAGGTGTTATGCATTCTAAAACTGCCTCACAAGTATGGTAACTGCAACGCTTATCTGTTTGTGTGTGCGTGCGTGCGTGCGTGTGTTTGTGCGTGCGTGCGTGCGTGCGTGCGTGTGTTTGTGCGTGCGTGCGTGCGTGCGTGCGTGTGTGTGTGTGTGTGTGTGTGTGTGTGTGTGTGTGTGTGTGTGTGTGTGTGTGTGTGTGTGTGTGTGTGTGTGTGTGTGTGTGTGTGTCTCATGGTCTCTGTGTACAGGAGGTGGGTGTTCTTCTACAAGCCTCATTACGCCCACATATGGAAGCAACACACGTGCACTCGAATATCACTCACTCACACACACACACACACACACACACACACACACACACACACACACACACACACACACACACACACATCTGTGTATTTGAACATCTCCATACATTGATGTATGGTTCCAGAGGTTGCGTTGAAACCTGCTTGGGGTCCCCCCCCCCGCCCCCCAACACACACACACACACACACACACACACACACACACACACACACACTCACTCAGAAGAAGGTAATGATGCGACAGTCGCCGTTGAAACCCTCCCGGGTGGCGGGGGGTACGTTCTGGTGATTAGGAGGCATAACGTTGGGTGTGCGTGCGCTCGTGTGTGTGTTTGTGTGTGCGTGTGCGTGTGTGTGTGTGTGTGTGTGTGTGTGTGTGTGTGTGTGCGTGTGCGTGTGCGCGTTCCATCTGTAATTAACCATGTGTGATATTGGGTGCATCACATTTCAATTAAAGAAAAAAGCACAAACACTGCACTATGCATGCTGTTTATAGCGTGGGTTCATTAACGGCTCTGGTCTGGAATAGGAAGGGTTAACCCAGAACATGCCGTAGCCTGAAACTCTTTTTTTTTTTTTTTTACACGACCCATGATGATTTTGATAATAAATTTTGTTTTCATTAAAGAGGTGGTGCCATAGTTTTGTACTTTTTTTTCAATTTTGCATGTGTCTATGGAGTTAACATTACTCTAATAAACCACCAGGTGTGGTTATAATTTGCAAATGTGCCTTCCCTGTGCATTTTTGGTTATATTACTTCCTGAAAGCTGAGATGTCAAAAGGCCTGACTGAAATGATTTAACATCATAACCATAGGCGTCCACTGAAGAGGCAGGTAGTGCAGTTGTATGATGAAATAACTCTGAAAGGATAAGCGGTGAGTTCACAACGTGTGTCCTTGTAACGTCTTGCCGGCCTGATTGGTTATTATCAGGGGTCATCGCCATGCTGGCTTGTGGCGGATTCTTTTTGTCAAAATTATATTTTTGCCACGGACATACAAAATGTATCCACAACTTTCCAATCGTGCATTGCGCAGAAGGAGTGCGGCAGTTCCGGCGCCGCAGCCAAGAGCGATCTACAAGCTCACAGTGGTTGCATCTGCGACGCGACATGAGCTTGTATGTCTGCTGTTCTCCGGAAGTGTCCCACCGATAAGTCTACAGTAAATTCTCGTGGAAACAGGTGGATAGGCAAACGATAAAGAGCTATATCCCTAAATGACCATTACAGGTCTATAACTCTGGGAGTGCACGTACAAATGGAACCAAATGGACCCGTAAGGGTCCTGTACACTTCACCAGAGTTATAGACCTGTAAGACTCTGTTTGGTTCCATTTGTACACTCTCAGAGTTACAGACCCATAAGGCGGGTCTGGTAAGGTAAGTCTATACACAATTAGAGAATGTAGAATCATTTGCTACCACTTTTTGTGGTCACATGTTCAGATACTGGATTCTGATTGGCTTAAAAAAGTGGTAAATCTGTCAACAACCTTGAGTTGGCTCATGGACCCCGCCCACTGTTGTGTTGCAGTTGTATAACTAAATAACCTTGCAAGTTACAACTGCGTTTTCTTTCATTTATATGGTAGAAGTGGTAGAAAAGCAATTTACCATTCGAGGGTCGTGGGTTGTTGGCACTCGGCTTCGCCTCGTGCCACAACCCTGAAACAGTGGTAAATCAGCCAACAACCCACTCCCTCTCATGGTAAATGGCTTACTTAACTGAATTGCTGCCCTTTTAACTCATCTGGTGCCGATCCCGAACTAGTTCGGCTTTATTTCAATCCAATACAATCTTTTTTTTATTAATTCACTTACCCCGAGCTGCTTGTAGAGTCGTGGGTGGTCCTGGCTCGCTAGCCGCTAGCCAGCTAGCCGTTCTACTCTGTCCGACGATATATTCCATTAAAAATGGTTTAAAATACATTTTTGAGCTCCCCAATGTTCACCCGATGTTCGGCGCCGCTTCCGATGAGTACACGAGTTTGCCGATCCCGAAGTAGTTCGGCTTTATTTAATTAAATGAATAAAATGATAAGAGGCCTTCTGAAGCCTGGCTTGATTTTTGTAGCTACTAGCCGAAAGCTAACAACGTCCCGGCCGGCCGTAATTTGCGAACGCAATCGCCAATCTCCGCCTAATCCAATGAAAGACCGCATCTTTAAAGGCTTATATCTCTTTTTTGTGTTTTAGGGAAGCGGCGCGAGGTTTATTTACGGCGAAATCGCCCAAAAATGATCTTCTAGATGACAAAATGGGAATAGCCATTCTGTTAGCATCTTCATCCGGGACATTTCCATGCCGTGCATGAACGTGAGCACGTCAGGTCCTGGAAGCTGAAGTCCTGGAAGTTAAAGCGCTCGCCTATGAGAGATGCGCTGGCATTCTTTGGCCCCTAGAGGGCGCTGGCACTCAAAGAGTTAAATGGCTACTTTCAGGCTGAACTGCTACGATTTTGTTTCTAACGTGCACAGCTTTCAAACTGCTTGGAAATCCGTTCAGGCATTCATGAGATAGGAGCCATTTTTGAAATATGGGGTTGGTCTGGGGGTCAAACATAAATTTTCGCGATCGCGATCATGCCTAGTAGATAGTAGGATTTTTTACAGCACAGCAGTAGATGAAACAGACAAGGGGTTTTAACCACTTTAACCATCATTCAATGCTTTAACTATTGAAAAATAGCAGATATACAAGCTCACAGCGCAGCACAGAGTATGGTACATGTAATGCTGGGGGTCCTTGACATGAACAAGTTTGAGAACCACAGATTTAGAAGAAGGGTTTAGAAGACATGTATAGAATTGGATAAAACATATGCAAAAACTAAGCATAAATTAATGTTCACAATTTTTTCAAAAATAGCAGATCTACAAGATTGCAGCGCAGCACTCGACAACTTGTATATCTGCTATGTTTTAATAGTTAAAACATAAAATAATGGTTGAAGTCAAAACGTAG